>NW_014569565.1:746861-837027 GCF_001313835.1 Polistes canadensis | reverse complement strand
TTTTTTTTTTTTTTTTTTTTTTTTTTTTTAATCGTGCAATCGAAACCGATTATCACGATTTTTAATATACTTATATAAGTGTAGTATTTTTTCACTTATAATAATTTCTTATTTAAAATAATAAAGAAAAAGAATATGTAAAAAAAAAAAAAACAACTGTGTGATCTCACGAAAGAAAAAAAGACTTTCCTACGACGAAAACGTTACGAATAATCGAATTATAATAAATCGATAAGGATATTTCTTATTTCGTTAATTTTTTCGTTATCTTCGTTTTACTTATCTCGAAGATCTTAGTAATAATTACAACAAGGTGACGAAAGATTTTTACCAACGGTAGCAAAAAAGAAGTGTCACTCGTACAAAGATGATAACTATCGTTCTAATTCGCGCTTGCACATTTTTCTCAATGCACGCATAATTAATATATATATATATATGTATGTATGTATATATATATATATATATAATGTATAAATAAATAATTACATGTATATTTGTGTATACACATTACATATACTAAAAGAGAAACACACACACACACATACATATACACTTGTACACACAAAACGAGATAAAGTCAGAGAGAGAGACAGATACACAAAGTTATATATGTACATTATATCGAAGGCCCTTTGACAAATGATTGATGACAATATTTTTTATCCTTCTTCTTGCTGCTGTTCGTGAAAATTTTGGCTGAATGTCAGACCGCATTGTCCAATTCTCTCCCTCGTTTATTTTCATTTAATATTTTTCATTTTTTTTTTTCCTCCTATGATCATTTTTCTTACTTACTTTTTATTCGTTCAAAATTTTCTCACACATATATTTCTTGATATATATATATATATATATATATATATATATGTGTGCGTATATATACACTTACAATTTTAAACACACATAATTTATACGTTTAACTTCATATATAAAATGTTTCATTTGCAAATTGATTACATTTATAATAAACAAGGGAGACGATAATGTTTTTTTTTCTTCTTGTGTTTTGTATGTTGCACATGCGCATTGCTGACATCCGGCCAATAAAAAGCCGCGAGGATAAATGGAATTGCCTGCTGCTGCGGCAAGAAAAAACGCACTGACTATTTTAGCGAATCGAGATTCGACCATGTACCTTGATATATATATACATATATATATATATATACTTTTAGTGAGAGAAAAAGAAAAAGAAAGAGAAAGGGAGGAAGAGAGAGAAAGAGAGAGAGAGAATGAACATATGTTGCATTTGTACGTGTTACTGAAAGTGAGAGAAAATGGCGAGCGTGCCAAAAGTAAGAGCAAGAAAATATGTGTGTGTATGTGTGTGAGAGTGTGTGTATGTACATGTGAGAATGAAAATAAGTTTACATTAAATATATATACATATGTAGTAAAATAGAAGAGAGCTTTCTGCTCTAAAAAATAACACATTTTCGATATACACGTACTAATATATGTGTTAGAGGGAGAGAAGAGAGAGAAAGAGAGAGAAAGAGATAGTGATCGATAAAATATAAAAATAATGAACGAAGAATGAGTCCTTTTAAATACTCCGTCGAGAAACGAGCATTGTATGTATTGTATGCGTGCACATGCGAGCAAAGTAATACGTCATTTAATCACATATACATATAGAAACGATAAGGATTGAAGATATATGAAAATAACAAAATAAATAAATAAATAAATAAAGAAAGATTGATTGATTATTCGCAAGAGAGGTTTTTTGTTTTTAATAAAAAGATAACGTTAGATTCAGATAAAGGAAATCACTTTGCTCGCGTGTTTGCGTATTTATCTTCTCTTATTACTTTTATTTTATTTTATTTTACTTTGTTTTTTTTTTATTATTATTATTATTATTATTATTATTTAATATGTTAAACAGTAAAATTGTGCGTAAGAAGTAAGTGCGTGTTCCGATTTTTGCTTACTTCATCCCTATACTTTCCTCTAACCCCACGATACTCCGGAAAAATAATAAGTAATAATAATAATAATAATAATAATAATAATAATAATAAGAAATAAAAAAACGAATTATAAAAGACAAAGGAGAAGAAAACATATTGGGGCGCACGCACGCGTGTGTTTCATAATCAATTAATTATAAAAAGAAAAGAAGGATGATACGAGACAAAACAAAAAATAATAATAAACGGTATACTATTACCTATGTCTTTTTATAAAAATTCTAACGTGAATATTAATTGGAAAATAATACAAAAAAAACATAATATTTCGTTCTTTTAATTTTATCTATCTATCTATGTTTTGAGAGAAATGAGATAATGAGAGATCGTCGTCGTCGTCGTTGTTTCGTTGGTATATAGTTCGTTGACAACGAAAATAACAAAAATAAAAAAAATAAAAAAAAAAAAGATAAAAGTATAAAAAAAAAAAAAGATGTACGACCGTTCGATCGGTTCTCGTTTTAGAGCTAAGGGGAACATTGAACTAACGAAGGTAGAGAGAGAAACAAAGGTCAATGAACTCTCTTACGAACGAACCGACACGTTGACGACGAACTCTCAGAAGAAGAAGAAGAAGAAGAATCCTTTGAAACAAAAAAGGGACAAAAAAAAATAAGCACACGCGTGCGCGCGCTTGCAGTCGATATTTTTTCTTCTCCGTCTATCTGCTATCATCTATTATCTTCTATATACGTTTTATCATTTTATCTTTCATTTCTAAGCGGGTCCACCTATTTAAAACTCTATTGCATCACCCCCCCCCCCTTCCCCCCAAGTCAAAGTTAGAGCCAGAGAGAGAGAGAGAGAGAGAAAAAAAAAAGAGAAATTTGTCGTCTTTGAAAAGTTCTAATAAAGATACAGAAAATACACTGATAAAATTAAATGGTTAATAAACGCACTATTCTACATAACATAACAATTTGTATCTAAATTACAAGTTACAACATTTGTATAAACACACACACACACCACATGATTATATCGCTGTTAAAAAAAGAATATCATTTTGCGTGATTTAAAACAAGGACAAAAATTATAACTACTAATCCATATATAAATATATACATCACCACATATACACGAGCATACACACAAAATAGGCAAACCGAAAGATGCGAAAGAAAAGAAAAGTCTTATTGTAATGATCACACCGTTAATTGTCATCGTTGAGATAATTTGAAAAAATTCATTAAATAAATAAAAATGTATAACTTGGACTTGTTGTGATAAGTACGAGGTTCAAACAAAAAAAAAGTAGCAAAAAAAAACGGAAACAAAAAATCGCGTTTAAAATTGATAATAATAATAATATTGCAGAGAATATATATATAAATATTTCTCTCGTTCTTTTTTTTTTTAAAAGAAGAGAATAAAAAGAAAAACGAAACGATGACAATTGCGGTGTTGGAAAGGAATAAATAACGAAAGAGTGTCGAAAAATGACTTGCTTTAAAAAAGTGAATAAGTGAGAATTTTATCTTTTAAGACGATAAATGCGTGTACAGTTTAGATTTAAAGTGACAATATATATCGAGTCGCTATCTCTGTGATTATAAGTTTTCTCCCACATACACGTTCAAAATTGTTATTGTCCCGTACGATCGGAGCACGATTTTGAACGTTATTGCAATTGTTATCAAATATGAAGTTAACAACTACAACAACAACTACAAGGAAACACAATAGGATAATTAAGGATAGAGTTATAATCAATATATACATATATGTATGTATGTATGTATGTGTATATGTATATATATAAGTATATGTATAAAAAACAACTTATGTAATAGATCCGACTCAAGCGTATTATTATATATATATATATATATATGTACATATATATATAATAATAATAATAATAATAATATTAATAATAATAATATGAATAATAATAATAAATTGTATTAAGCGTGCTCGTTTACACGAGAAAGAAAGAGATAAATGATAACGAAAGAAATAGAACGAAGAAAAGTGTAATAATAATACTAATAATTAATAATTAATAATAATAATAATAATAGTGATGAACAATAGTTACGAAACGAAAACAAAACCATGATCGCGTTTTATGGTATAATGATTGATTGATCGGTTTGTCTGATTAAATAGAAATCACGGATGGATTGTTGTAATAACGGTTTAAGAAAAAAGAAAAAAAAGACGATAATAATTGTAAATATTATAATGAAAATAATACGCACGAACGTGGGGGGGATAAAAGATGATGATGGAAGTTTAGAAAAGAAAGAATGGATGGAACGGAAGAAGATAATTATAAGAATCGAGGGATTGTAAGAAGACAGAGAGAGAGAGAGAAAGAAAGAGAATATTTTGTTACCCGGTGGTGTTGAAGAAAAAAATGTAATAGGAAGATAAAAAAAAAAAAAAAAAGGAAAAAGAAACGTGTACGTTTTTTTCTCACATCGAAAGAAGAAGAAGAAGAAGAAGATAAATTTCTCTGAGCTGGTTCTTTGCAACAAATACAGGGGGTGTCCTACCTCTGCCACAACCCCATAGTTTTTCTCTAAGGATTCAACACAGTAATGGCCGAAAAAAAGTATATACATATATATATATATATATATATATATATATGCTTTATATAAGAGGGGTTCAGTGGGGTGAAAGACAAAGAAAGAGAGAGAGAGAGAACAAAAAAAAAGGAACGACGATATGTATGGGGGGGAGTCGAACACGAAGCAGCAACAGCAGCCTCTCTTTTTGACATATTGGGATAAAGATAAGGGTTGAAAGTGATGAACAAAGGGGGGGAGAAGAAGAAGATGAAGAAGGGTGGCAAGAAGTGGAGTGTGGAAAATACAGGAAAACTCGTCGATAAATGCGCAAGCGCGAGATCCTTTGTCACGAATCTGCGTTGAAGATAAAGTTTGGCGGGGGGCGGAGAGAGAATGATGAATAATGATTTTATTATCAGAAGAGGAAATGGAAGAGAGAAAAGTTGAAGAACAGAATAGAAAACAGAAAGGAAGAGAGAGAGGATCGCGCGTGGTTGCGTTGAAGACGAGAAAAGAAGAAACGAATGTTTTATCTTTTTTTTCTTCAATCTAGTCTCCCACCTTTCTACGCGCATCCCGTTGTTTTCCTCGCAAAACAATTGTCTCGCGTTTGCGTGTTTAAAAACATCACCAAAGATAACACAACCAACAACCAACAACAACAATAATAGTTGGTAATAGGTAGTAATATCAACAACGCATAATAGGACGAGGAAAGTGTTGAAGAAGAAGAACTTGATGAAGAAGAAGAACTTGATGAAGAAGAAGATGTATAAGAAGAAGAAGAGAAAATTGTCAAATGAGAGAAGATTTATACAGTTCGAATATATCCCTTTCGTATCGTATACGATACTTCTAATCCGAGTTTTTTTCACGATTGAGAAGAATTTCGCGTTCCATTTGTGTTTCGTCATCCTCTCTCTTTCTCTCTCTCTCTCTCTTTCTTTCTCTCTTTCTCTTACTCTTGAATAAATAAAGATGAGATTAGACTGAAGGATTAAAAAAAAAAAAAAAAGAAGATGAAAGTAAGAGTGAATGATGAAGAAAAAAAAAAAAGAAGAAGATTGAAAGTAGAGTGAATGATGAAGAGGAAATAAAAGAAGATTGAAAGTAGAGTGAATGATGAAGAAAAAAAAAAAAAGAAGAAAGAGGAATAATAATAATATTAATAATAATAATAGTAATAATAATAATAATCGTCATCGAGAGAGTATAAGTGGAGAATACAGAAGAGTTTCTTACGGTACTGTATTGATAAAATATACGACAGTGATGATGAACAAAATTTAGAATTAGAATATAAGGAATATAAGAGCGAATGAATCTTTTCTGAAGATATAAGGTACAATAAGATCTTAAGCTTATCATCGTCAAGAAAAGAAGAGTAAAAATGTAAAAGCAAAGAGAAAATGAGAGAGAGAAAGAAAGAAAGAAAGAAAGAAAAAAAGAGAGAGAAGTGATGGGGGTGTGAGGGGGAGGGAAGAGATCAAGCAAGAAAAAAGCGGAGTAGCAAACATATATAAAAAAAGCTCTCTCCGCTTAAGCTTCGTCCATGTTTTTTAACGGAGCGCACGATATATATGTACTGATGTATATATGATATGACCATGTATACTATGTATAATATCGGGCCGATTTTTAAACAAGGAGAAATAGAAAGTGAAAAGAAAAGAAAGGAGATAATAATGAAAAAGAAATGTTGGTAAAGATGAGAACACAACTTGGAAGAATAAAGTAGATATGCGATGATCATGATGATAATGATGATGATATGATAATGATAATGATGATGAGTTCGAATCCTAAAGAGGGTTTTTGAAGATGATAGAAAATAAAGAAAATGTCTTTTTGATAATAACAAAAAGCGTCCAAAAAAAAGTCGTAAGTGTAAGGATACAATCAAAACAGCGAGAAGATTGAACGAGAGAGGGAGAGAGAGAGAGAGAGAGAGTGAAATAGAAAGAAAGAGAACGAAGACGGTTTGATTGGAAAAGGAAAAAAGATTGAAAAATTCTGTGTTAGAAATAGTGAGATGAGATTAAACGATTTGAGTGCAATTTTTGAGATAGAAAAAAAAAAAATAAAAAAAAGAGGAAAAAGAAGAAGAAGAAGAAGATGATAATGATTGTAAGAGAAAACGTAGACAGAACGGAGAAGAAAGGAGGTCGAGAGGTTAGAGTCATTCAGTTTTATACAGAGAGATTACAAGTTTAAGTATAGATATAAAAAAAAAAAAAAATTATACGTGCTAAAACGATTTTCTCTCCATAAAAATGATAGATTTCTGAGAGATTTGAATTTGGCATCCATGATTCATGTGATAAAAAAGAGAAAGAGGAGGAGAGGCCATGATTTCTAACGAGATCATCTTGTTCGAAGTTCTGTTACGGTATCCTTCTATATATATATATAAAAAGGGTGGTTACGTATTGTACTTTTAACTGAAACAACCAAACAAACAAACAAAAAGACAAAACAAATAATCAGAGGGAAGAAAGTATTTCTTCTAGCCTTCGACACCAACTTTAAAAAGAAAAAAAAAATAAATAAAAACGTTTCTTACTCTGGAATCACGCGTTCTGTTTAAGATGAGATAGATAAACATATTAGATAGATAGATAGGATTAACATTGGTAGATCGAGAAGAAATAAAAAAAAGCACGAGAGAACGAAAGTGGCTGAATGAATATATTCTTCAAATTTGCGAGGATTAAAAAGAAATAAAGGAAAAAAGTGAGGGAGAGAATGAGAGAATGATGGAAACGAAGAAATAAAAAATGTCTGTAAGCGAAGACGGCTGAATTTTTGAATTTTGTCGTTGTAGTAGAAGTAACCGTCGCTACAACGACACGACGACGAAGTAAATAAATTTACATTACTATTCCCTTTTTGGAAATATGTCTGCAAGTTTACGGAGGAAATATTTTAAAGAAGAATACGTTAAGAAGAAGAAGAAGGAGAAAAAAAAAGAAGAAGAAGAAGAAGAAAAAAAAAGAAGAAGAAGAAGAACAACAACCAATTGTTTTCATTCCCTTTCCTACATTATAATTTCATCCATTTCATTTTGCTTGAATTCTCTTATTCTCTATATTCCATTTTTTTCCTATTCCTATTACATCCCTCCTCCACCCCATTTTCCTTACCAATAATAAACTCTGTCCGTCTTTAAAGACCAGAGATTTCCTAAAATTATTTTTAATTATCCTAATACATATTAGATAATAATTCCTTTGATAACCTTTCCTTAGATATTATCCCACCATTTATTTACATTCCTATTATGGATTCATTTATTTTTGTTTAGGGCCCTTTTCAGGGCCCGCAAATGTTTTATGAACGTAAGGTTTACAACTCTACAGAGATTTACAATTCAAAATAAAATCGAAAATTGACTTTCTCCTCTTAATACGTTAGACTTCATGGGAATTTTACATTTCTAATAATTTTTTTATTACAGTTAGTTTGATTGGTATCATCTGGACTAAACGAAAGTTGGAATTAATTTAATGTATTTAGGGAGAAAATGTTTAAGTCTGTCTTTTTCAAGATAAAATATATTCCCGGAGCTTTTATATCTGTCCTTTTCAGGACAAAATGTATAAGAAGATTACAAAAAAACACCCCAAGTTCCTTCGAAAATTATTTTTCCACAATGAAACAAGTAAGAGCACTATTCAATAATTCATTGTGTGAGAGGAAAGTTCTGAAGTTTCATATGTTTGCCGAGAGGCGTTTCAAACTAACAATAAAAAAATGATTATTTCCTCAGCTTGAAGAAGAAACTAGGGACTCCATTTTTCAACAGGATAGAGGACACCCCCTTGCGACTAGGCTTGGCTTCTTTTTCATCCCTGATTTTTGACTTTCTCCAAGAAATCCCGCTGATCAAAAACTCTACGAATTTTGTTCTATGGGAATACATAAACAAATCAAGGATTTTTTCCACCAATGCCGGTTAACATTGACGAACTCCAAATAAAAATATCTGGAAATCCATCGAAATCGTGACACATCGGATATGTTGCATGGAATGGCGATCAGATTGAACATCTTATGGTATTAAAAATGAAACTTTACAGTTTCATTTTTGTAATGATATATAATCTTTCAAAGTTGGGATATTTTTTTTTGTAATCACACTGCATACCTGGAAAATTATAAAACTTTTTTTTTTTCTTTTTTCAGGTTAAATATCCCATGTGAATAAAACCCTGCAGCTGGAAAAATTTCTTTCTGATGGTAACTGGAATCTTTTCAAATAGAAGAAATAGCAATGCTACTTTTAGGACTGGAATTTCTTTTTTGTCTGTATTGTATTCTCTTTAATATCATTGGAAATTATTATTAATCTAAACGAAAAATGAAAAAAAATTAACAATAAGCCGAATATTTAATGTATTAAAACTAAACCCACCGACATTTTGTGTATACCTATTTTTACCGTGAGCTCTCAAATGAATGAAATTTTAGCGAATAAAAATGCGTTTTCTCTGCATACTTTACAAATTTGAACGCACGTGGTTTTAAGGACGAGATTTTTACCTAGATTTAACATCTGTCCTTTTGAGGACAAAATGGATTCCTGTAGTTTGAATTTCATTGGCTAGAGCTCTAGGGCTACGCCCCTTGCTTTTATTATATTCACAGGTATTCTCTTCCCTTTTTAACTCAAAGATTCACATCCTACCTTACCTGGTTTTGTAGACAACAAAGAATAAATAAAAACATTGGCGTCAGTACTCACAAATGTTTATTTATGGTTGATAGAAGATATAAGTTTCCATCGTAAATTTTGAAACTTACGACTATGTCAACAAAACTCTATAAGGATTTCAATAGCATTCTACTATAACTCCAACTCCGGAAAACATATACAACTTGGAAAAATAAATTTTTGTTTAATTTCTTTTTGTGATTTGAGCCTATAGTGAGTCCACCGTATATAGGAATAATAGAGAAAAATTCGTACATACGACCCACCATAAATTACAATAAATGTTTCAAACGAATCTAAAGAAGATGTTTGAATCTTTATTTTTTTTTAGGACAAATATCCTACATGAATAAGGCTTTACAATTGGGGACCCATCCTTTTCTAACGGTAATTCAAACTTTCAATAAAATAAAGTTTATTACTTTTTTTTATTTCTTTTCTATATTTTTTTCTCTGCTGACATACTATGATAATGGAGATATTTTAAATATTATTGCAAGAAGAAATTTTTCCATTGAACAAAAATGGGATCCTATGATAAAGTAAGCGATTTTAAAAATTATAATCATATATTTTTCGTGAATGAAGATATATCTGGAATCTTTTTAAAAATATATATTGTGAATAAGTTTATTAATTGAATTTTATAATTATTTTAGTTATTTTACTGTTTGAATTTGAAGAAGTATATTCTAATTTAACACGGGTAAGAGAGAAATTCTAGATGCGTATTGTTGAACATTATCAAGGTCAAAAGAGAAAAGACTTTATATCTCTAGAAGACGGTAGATGTCCCTAGAAAACCGTATAGCATGTGTTAGAGAATTGTTAAAAATTATTTTACATAGTTTGTTTTTTTTTTAAGTTTCTCTACGTATATCAAAACTTTTCAATATATATTTTATATTAATTAAACATTTTTCCAAATTTATATATAAA
The DNA here is from genome assembly GCF_001313835.1 of Polistes canadensis. Taxonomy (NCBI): domain Eukaryota; kingdom Metazoa; phylum Arthropoda; class Insecta; order Hymenoptera; family Vespidae; genus Polistes; species Polistes canadensis. Next base: position 826,876 of record NW_014569565.1, on the reverse strand, counting down.
TAATAAAACACGAAATAATTGAAAGTGTTCGATGCGATATTCTTTTTTCATTCTTCTCGAAGAGAAAGACATTGTCTTCATTTTTGAAATATTATTCAAACCGGATGTATTGACGTCACACGAATATAAAGAAACTTATCAATGACTCATTCCGCAATACGGAAGATTATATTTTTCCTAAAATATTGTTTTGCAGAAAGAGATAAGATAAATGTTCCAATCGCACGAGGTAACCTAAAAATTATCTTTTAGAAAATGACGCAGTAAGTAATTCGTTAAAACTCATTTGTTAGTTGTTTAGTTTTTTGAAAATCTAGATCTGAAGTAAAATGGTAATGATTGCTATATTGTGTTAAAACGGAGCATGTAATTAATTTGTAAAAAAAGAAAAGTTCCTGAAAGTTATAGAATATTTTTGCTAGTTCCGCAAGAATACTATAATACAACTGTACCTTTACAATAAAATACGGTGTGATTATAGTCTATCAGTTTTTAAATAAATTTTGTATTATATTTAAACATTTGACCGTGGCGACATTATAAATATACAAATATTCACCGGACGATGAAATGATTGAGTACTGGTTCTATTAATTTTATCAGTTATTTGTGTGTGTTTTAGAGAATAAACAATAATATTACAAAACTTTATCAATTATTTTTTTTTCTAAAAGACGTGATAAAATGATTAAAAAGTACGCATTGCATACAGGAAACCTTGACGAAGTCAAGTGTTTACGTTCATCCAGGAATATAAAACAAAGAAGGCGTGTTCATTTTTGCCGATTATATGTATTATATATATATATATATTTATATGAGTACTTATTCCTAAAATAAAAGATATGTTACCAAGTTTAGGTCATCCGAAATAATTTCTATTTTTGTTTCTTTTATTATTATTAAATTTTACATACGTAAAATTTTTTACTTTATGTTATTTGTTATTTATAGTTTACGATTCATTCTGCCTAATTATATTTTTCTATAGACAGTAAAATAACTTTAAAACAGCAATAAAATAATAACATTATAACAAAAATATTGTGTACGTAAACTTTACTAAAAAAAAAAAAAAAAAGAAAGAAGTTTTTAGGACGATCTAATTCATAAATCTTTTTTTATGTCACATTAGTATAAAAAAAATTCATGAATATATTATTTTTTCCCACTAACTTAGTTTAGCAGAAACAGATAGGAAAACTCGTCTTATTGTACGATTTAATCTACAAATAACGTCAGTAAGTTATGAAACTGTGAATTCGTAAAAATTCATCAGCTGGATGGATCATCGTGTTTGTAAAAGTTTTTAAACTTTATTTGTTATTTGCGTCACTGAGAGGACGCAAAAATATATTATCAACTTTTATACATTACAAATAAAAGTCTTTGTATCAAGTCTTACGTTCACAACTTAGGAAATAATAATACTAAAATGATGGTATTTATTTGTATATTCTTTAAATAAAAAAAGTGATATATATATATATATGTAAATAGACTTTTTTTACACGTAAATATTAATTTTTTTTTATTCTCCTACCATTTCGTGCTTGTGTTCAAACAATTGAATGTGTATAGTTCAAATAGGAAATGCCGGAATTGTGAACAATGCCTAGGAAAATTCCGTAACAATGCCTAAGCATTCATTGTTCACAATTCCGGATTTCCTACTTTGACTATACATATATATATATATAAAGAATGACGAAATAGAATAGCCATTTTTCATTTTTGTTTGTCATTGTCGTTGACGCTTCAACACATTTATTTATACGCAATTCAACCAATGACGTTTATTTACCAAGAATTTAAATATTTATTTTATCGAAATATTGTTAATATTACCGAGTGAATTGAACATTAATTTTAATTAACACGATGTCAGAATACACACATTTTTTTTTTTATATACTTACATATGTGAAAGAAATTTTCAAGTGAACAACATATTGTGTTAATTACATTCTTATCATTATTTTCACAACAGAGAGACGACATAGATTCGCTAAGAAAACCGGTATTTGGTAAGCTGCCAACTTTTGTGGAAGAATTACCAATGTTTGTTGACTCGCAGTTTCTATTTTTATAATAAACATTGATATTTATAGTTATCCTAATGCAAATAAATAATTTAAAGTATATTTTGATCTGTTTTAATTTATTTATAAAATATCATAATGTTATCAAACGTATATTTTATTCGTTTGTTATCGTGTAATCAATAATTGTAATCCAAAGTAACGGATAAATTACGCATTAAGATAAATTATTTTCTCCTATCGTTTGTTTTTATTTTAAACATTTTATCTGAAATTACTTTCAAGGCATACAGTTATATCATTTGAATGTCAATAAATATTTTCTTTTATTATTGTATATGACTTATATATTATATATTCATAAGTTTTCACCTGTCGCTGCTGAGGTTTATGATCTCGATAAAAATAAATAATATGTTTAATTTTAATTTCGAAAATACAAGGTCATTTCAAGGACATGTCACTAATCATTATACGTTTCTAGACGCATATCAGTTATAAATGTAAAAAAGAAAAAATATTGCTGGCATTGAAAATTAAAAAAATAATTCTAGTACAAAAATATTTTTTGCAACGTATTCATCGTTTGATTCAAAATACCTAATAAAAAATTCCTTGTTACATTACAAGTGATAAAGATATTTAGATGGCTACCCTTAAGAAGAAAACCCTAATTATAAAAATGATAAATATGAAACAACAATCGTAAAGAAATAAATATTTTGTTAAAATAATTTCTGAAGAATTTTCCAAATTTCTAAGTACGCATATACGTTCCTTATATAACTCGGATGTTTCTTAAATTGGTTGGAAATTTCCCAATATCGAATTTTCTCAGAACAATTGCCGAGGAACTTTCCAAAGTTCTAAATAACCATGTATGTCCCCCGTAACTAGGATGTCCCTTAAATAGAAAGTAATAAATATAAAACTAAATATAAGAAATTAAAGTACGATTGAAATTCAGAATAAATTTTCTACCTGTCGATTGCCGACACTCTCAATACAACATACCTTTTAGAATTGACACATAGATTACTAATACTAGCTTTGCCAGTTATTTCGAGTTTTATATTTTTCACGGTTTTACCATCGTTTACGTCATAAAATTTAATTTCAGTTCCAGCTCCGAATGTTGCAAATATATTTTTATCTCCTGTCATCCACGTTAAACCAATTATGGTACTTTCCACTGAAATTGATTGCTGACAGACGTTCTGTACATAAAAAGAAATCGATGAACAATTTAATTCCACTTTTCTGATATTCTTCGAAATATTATTTATTGAAAGTTTACCTCATCCAAATCGTATATACGAATATCTTTATTCGTCCCACAGATAATAAATAAATCACGATTTGGTGAACATTTGATACACGTTATACTTCCTTCGTATCTATCGTACTCATCTATCACTGGATCCGAAAGATTTTCATCTCCTATACAAATTTAAAAAATATTACAAATATTACATTATTACAATATTACAGATGTATACAATATTAAGTTGTATTATTAGCAAATTGGATGATAATAATATTAAATTAAGCAAAACGTTCGTTCGCGTCGATGGAAGCTCGCTGTTCTCATGCAACAAAATGGTACATTTATCATTGATTAGTCTAATATTAAAATAAAAAAGCTTTATATTCTTGCGAAGAAACGTAAACTGTGACTTTAAACTCAATTTAATACAATATCAAAAATGTTCAGATAAATTCTTCATGCACCTTCGATAGGAGACACACGATCGAGAGAACATTTATATATTCCACCACATAATGTTCCTACAATGAAAATATTTGGATCTTTCCATGAAAAATCAAAACTGGTAATACATAATCCAGCTTCTGCTGCACGTTCGCGTGTGCCTCCTGCGCTTCGAGGTCTTGAATTTTCTATTGGATTATGTTCTTTTATTATTTTGAATCTAAAGGGAGAAACAAACAAAAAATTCTACAGGGAACAGAAACTGATATGATATACGTAGAATGAAAAATGTTTGAAGTATAAATACTGTTTGTGCAAACGAGTTGTTGTAAAGTTAGCCATTAATTTGTTAACTATGATATATCCATCTCTACTTGAAGTCACTAAAATAGAAACATCATTCATAGTTCTTGGCTTCCAATATATTTGAGAGACAGTGTCACCATGAATATAAACATATATCGGAATAATGGAATCATCATTTCTAAGATTCCAAACTAGAACATCTCCTGTAATAATAAATTTAAATTGAAATGCAATATATTTGTAGAATAAAATTGAAGATAGAAAATATAATACCATTAAACAAGCCTGCTGCTAAAATTGAAGGTTCAACGGGATGATAAGACAAAGCTGTAACACAAGAATTGACTTCCAAAGTTGTATTAGGAATATCTGAAAGTTTGTCTTCTCTCGATAAACTGTACAATTGTATTTTTGAAAGATGGTCGCACCAAGTTTCATGGTATACAATGCTATGAGATACAACTAATGTTCCACCTGCGATACTCCATGACAAATCACTTATTTTTGTCTGTAATGAAGCCTAATAAAAAATATCTTATTATATTACAATATTCTTCTTATTCTACTACAATATAATTTTATATAAGAATACCTGTTTATCTGATTCTTCTATAGTGTTCAATCTTTTCAATAACTGCAAATTAGTAGATGTATACTTTGTTGTTTCTGTATCATAACTTTCAAAAGCATTGGTATTGTAAGCTTCATCCAATGCTTCTAATAAGCTTGGTGTAACTTTTTTCAAAAAATTTGCCAATTTGTTATAATCAACGTTTGGTGTCTTTGCCTGTTCTTGTATAGTTTGAGTCTATCAAATATATTATATACATATGAATATAGAATTAAATTTATAAATATATAATAACAAAATATTACCTCTGCATTTTTTTTTTCTACAGTTTGAGTTTTATTAGAAAAATATGTGATTTCTGTAGTTTGTACGTTAGCGGATACCTCTGGTCTAAAAATAAACGAATTTAAACAATTATATATAGTTAATAAAAATTATTATCTTTCTATTGTTTTATTAATATCTAAAAATATTCTAACTTACTTTGTAACTGACACTTGTGATTCAAAGCCTACAGTGTCAAATGATTCATTTTTAAACATTATGCTTAAATAATCTAGCGGTATCGAATAAGAAATCTTTAAAAATGAGAGAAAGACAGAAAGAGAATAAATAATTTATAATTTTTCTTCAAACAAAATGTTTTATGATTAGAGTTCAAGTAATTTTTATTTTGATTTTGATAGAGAATAGCTACAATTTGATATTTTATTGTATACTCTAATGACTATCTATAGGGAACACTAGTACCCTCTTTAATTAAATTATTCGTAGAACAAAATTTACCGACCAATGATAAGGATATTATTTTCATTTCTAAATTTGTGTATAGTCAAAGAATACTGTAGTAGCACAAAAAAGTTGGCATAGAACCTTATTTGTAAAAAAAAAGAAAAGAAATAATTATTTTTAATTGCTGACAAATTGCACATATAAAATCAATAATTGCTCACTTTATTAATTAATTATTTAATTAATTTTCGAATTTCCTTAAGAATTCGCGTCTAGCGTTCAATGTGTCAAATATTTTATTTTGTATATTTTGTAAAAACTAGCTAACTTTTTTATATTTTATTTAATTTTTTTGAAAAGATAAAACATAAATCATAAAATGTTTTGTGTTGTACGGTGGGACGATACATCGGCTATTATCAACGAGACGTGGATCAATTATTATTCGTCTCGTACTTTCCGATAGCCTAAGTCAAAAAATCCTACAGCCCAGGTGTTTAAAGCTGAAAAGCTTCACGATAATTGGTATACTTTTAATTATACCAAAATTTTGGTAAGACGTTAAAATGTTCAATGTATTAATAAGAATATAATCTCATTGATCTTTATCAATTCAATTTTGTAGAGAAATATGATGAAGTATTTCATCAGATGTGATCGATCAATTAAAAAGATAAAATAAGTTTTTGTAATTTTGTCGTGAAATTTGTTTGTTTTTTTTTTTTCATTTCAATAATTTCAATTATATGCAAATTTTGGTATCTTTATATACTACAATTTTTACATGTTATTTTTCAATTTTATCTTCTTTTCTCTTCTTTCTATCCTAAAGAAACGTATGGTTAGACAAGTTGGAAGTGAATCATTCGACAAACATGTGCATAGAGCATTTAGCTCAACTTTTTCTGACATTCTAGCATATAGAATGTTGTAGACTGGGGTGAAATACTGTAATGGTGAAAAATAAAAACTATGTCAATAACTAATAGGTAAACTACTAAATCTTTAAACTTTATGGTTTGTTTATGTATTTATAAAGTATCACAGAACTTTTTTTTGTCTTCATAGAAGTTATAATGCAACGATGGAATGGGAATGATAAAGTTTCTATTGAAGCAGTTATAAAATCGTGGTTCCAACATGCTGGTAACCGCATCAAGTTAAAGTCAAAAAATTAAAATTAATTTATGCCTTTTATAAATTAACAGAATTTTTTTATTTTCATTATATTTTTGTATTCAATTCTAATAATTATTATTTGAATGTAAGTTACTCTATTAATGTATTAACTAGAAAAAAAAGAAAATTATTAAAATATGAAATATATTGTACTTTATTCAATAAAAAAAAAAAGGTTGAATTACCTCCAAATTCCATCTTATTAATGTTAACTTTTGGTTATCAGGTTTTAGAGCTCTTACCGATGTCAGAAAATGGCGCATAAGAGATCTTTATGTTAACTTTATATTATCTTTCTAACCAGTTTTTTCGGATTTCAGATGGAAAAAATTTTATCTTTTTGCTGAGCGGGTATACAAATAGAAAAGGAAGATATATAACAAAAGCAAAAAATAATAAGAATAATTATTTTAATGATAAATCACAGTGTGTTATCTTAGATGTTCTATAGATTATTCAATTTTTATTCCAAAAACTCATACTTTTAATTATTACTTATGCAAACTTTTTCTTTGAGGCCACAGATTAATCCCTCATGGCAAGGACACAATACAAAATGTACACCACTTATTGTCAACTTTTTATCATTCGGATAATATAGGGTAGTGTTGAACAATCTGTCGTCACCTTTACAAGTTTCAGTTTTCTTTAATAAAGGTCTACATTGGGGTATAACGTATCTTCCTCCGTCTATGTGGAAACAAAAAAACAAAATTAGAATAATTAGGAAGTATAGAACAATTACGAATTAAATTAAAATAAAATTGTAACAAACTTATGACACAGCAATGATCATCGGGACATTCTTTATCGTTACGACATTGAACATCAGGTGGTTCCTCTTGTTTGATACTTGCAGCAAAAAGAAATGAGACGAGTCCCAATAGAAGAAGAATAGTAAAACTCGTTGAAATAGTCGATGACATTATGCGATGTGGTTATCTATAAAAAAGAAAAAATGAAATGAAAAGAAAATTAGTATACAAAGGAGATAAATTTATAAATACGTTCAAATTGATTTATTTTAAAACTCTTATCCGTTTATTCTTAGACATTTTTTCGGATGAATTACGTAAACAGTCCGCTGCGAACGGATCAACCAGTTTTCAAAATTCATTTTTATCCTACGTATTTGTTACGAATTAATAAAGTTTAATATTTAGGGAATCGATTTTTTATTGATTTTTAAATCTTGAGATAGATAGAAGCAGATTATAAAGTGCATGGGATGATCTTACCAGTCTGGCGACTAATAAAATCTCTGGCATCATTCTCGATACCATATTAAGTCACCTGCATCGATGCTTTTACCACTTCCTTCTATTTGTTTTGTTGTTTCTTTTCTGTTTCCTTTTGTTTTTTAACTAAACTATTTAATTATATAGTTAAAAAGGAAGAAGCACCATCATTTAGAAAAAGTATTTATTCTCTCTATGATCACAATTTATTTTAAATAAATTAAAAGGTCGAAAGAAGAATTATTAGTTTGAAACGATCACAATTATCGAAACGTTTGTTAATCGAATTGTAATAATAAAGAGAGAATGAAAAAGACAATGGAGTGAACGTGGAAAATCCAACATCTTGAATGGGGACGTGCTTTTCTTAGAAAAGAGATATCTCATCAAAAAAAATGCATAACTTTCAAATCTTACGCAACGCTAACTAACTAAGCCTACATCTGTACTATTCTGCACTTGACACATTCAAAGTCAGATTGCGATAAAATGAAGTATAGAATTTAGCAATTAAGATGTACAATACAGAAATTAGAAGAAGAATATATACATGAATTATGCAATAATTGTGAAAGATGTTATGCAGTACGATCGTAAACGATCCAAATTTGTTTACATAGAACAAATGCAGATGGATTATGATGCATCGGTTTGAAGAATTTGATAAACACAATCCAAATAAAATTTCCATATTGCAACCTTCACCTTGACGCAACTAATCTTAAATGCTAATAAGAATAAGATACAGACGTGTGTGTTAATTCGTCGACGAATTACGTTACAAACGAGTCGTTTGGATGATTTTTAAGAATGCATTTTACAAATAGAAAATTTATAAGAGAAAAAAAACTAATAGAAAAGAAAAGAAAAATTACAAATATATATAATGCAATATCTAATATATTTTTCAATTATGTTTGATAATGTCTCTTTTAATGAACGAACGAATGAAATTTTTCTACAATTGTAAACGCTCGAAGGGGATTTTTTTCTCGAAGGGCATACCACGCAATTCATTCACGAAGGATCGATCGATCGATCATTACCGCGAATGTTACTCATTCTCATCGATGATCTCGCGTGTGAACAAACGGAAATAAACCTTTACGAACCTGTTAACACGTCGTCCAAGCTCGGCTGAATACTGGTCGGCATGTGATCGAGCAGTGATGATGAGAGCCTTGTTTTTATAGTGGTGGCACTTCTTCCTCCGCTTCCTTCCTTCGACAAATGTTGAATTCAGAGATCCTCTGATGTATATAAGTTTCTACCCGCACGTATACGCACACTAATTTACACGAATAAACACATACTTATCGGTTTATCGTATGATTAATCGAAATACAATGCGGATTCCTCTTATTTTTCGTTCGCGGACTAATTTTCTTTTTTTTTTTCTTTTTCTTATTATTATTATTATTATTTTTCTCTTCCAATTCTTTCATTTTCTTGTTTGGTTAAAGCTAATTGAAAATACGCTTGTGAAAATGTTTGAGGAAAATTGTCAATTAAACGATTATTATCATCGATTACATATTAATCCTGTCGAACGAGACGCTATATCTCACTTTAATTATCATCAAGATACTGTCCTAACGAATCGTTCAAAAATAGTATTATGATATTTATTCCTTGATATTATTGCGTATTATTTCAATAGTTAGATCGCATGATTTATCGATTGCTTTTGCATTTATATAAAATATTTTGTATTTCTCGGAAATTCAGTATAAATCGTTTAAGTATATACATTAATTCACCTGTAACAAATATTCTTTAAACGTTTCGATATTCTCTAATTATTCTATTTCTAATGCGAATTTGTTTTATCTTCGTAGCACTATTTGCAATCACTGGTTTAATACTAACAATAATTTCTCTTTTATTTGGCTGCGGGTATTACCGTTTGCGTAAATATGGGCTCAGGTTGACAATAAATATCGAAAGTAATCATTTTATATTTAAAAATGTTACATTCGTAGAGAGTAATTTCACTAGAAACAATTACGATATTTTGTATGAAAATTTATTAATTAATAAGATTGGAATTGTATATTATAAGTATTATTAATTTGAATTTTCTTATTTTCTTTTTTATTCGAAATTTTTTCTCTGGAAATGTAGTTCCATTGTATCTTTTTTGATTAAATTTGTGAATCGTTAAATCGTTCTAAAAATAAATCTTCCGTTGAAAAGAAAAATTGAGATCTAGGTGATCTATTTCAGTTTAGATTGAAGAAAAAATTCATATTTAAATTGGTTATCAACGGAGTACGATTTTTTAGCAGATGTTTCTTACAGTACTGGACAGAGGTCACTACTGGTGTATGTACCAACGTTCTTTAAAATGTTTTCTCTCTCTCTCTTTCTCTCCCGTTTGCTTATATGTAGATGAATAGAATATAATTTGGAATAACCTAGTCTATCGCATGCAAAGAACCTAATGCGTACGGTACTATGTGTCCACCAGCATCTAACTATTTATAAAGTGAGCTGGTTGACCGCGTGTGCCGTTTAGAATGGTGGATTATGCTTTACTGGATCTAAATCGAAGATAATTCAACTTTGTGTCTTTTATGATTGACTTATTTCGTTGAATAAAAACATTACTTAAACCATGAGACAATCATTTTTGTGAAATTTATAAATTAAATATATTTAGGAATTATCATCAAAACACACACACACATGGTAAATAGTTATGCTACTTTCACATATCCCTTTTTATTTTCTTTTTGCATTTTTATAAACAAGAATTTAACAAGAAATAAAAATGACTACTATCTATTGTTGTTGATCGTAAACAAATTATTTGAAATTATATAAATGATGCATATTGAATTAAAATATACTTTATGTTTATGTGTAGGCTCTATTAGGTGCACAACTTGTTATCACTCTTATTATGGTCAGTGTCATTCAAAAATTAAGTCCACATTTTTCATTAGCTAGATGGATGTTATGTTCCACCGGGTAAGTTAAGAAATAAATTTATATGTTCTCAGAGCATTGATAACTTTTGAATTTGCAGATTGGAGCGATATTTGTATCCAACTGATCAACAACTTAGAATCCTTGCTGGCGTACCCAAAGAAAAACATAAAAAAGGTAAAAATGTAGAAAACGGAAAGGTGGGAGATGTATTTCATGTCCCTAGAAATTTGGATCTTACATTAGAAAGTGCTAAGATTACAGTACTAGACATAGTTCATTTAAAGTACTATATGGAGTATCAATGGTTATTAGACTTCTCCATTTATGCTACTATCGTATATGCAATGACAGAGGTTTGTAATCATTTTTTGTTTTAATTATATTAGGAACAAATAGATATTCTCTTCATTAGTTTATTTGTACTTGACAGGTATATAATTATTTCTATCCGATTAAAGACGAAATCAATTTAAGCATGCTCTGGTGCACGTTGGGATTGGGTTTTGCATTGTATCCTTTTTCTATCTGAAGTGATTCAAAACCTTTTTCAATATTACAAGCTTATGTTCCTTAAATAAATTATAGTAAGGTTTTACTTTCACTTTGGATACGATATTTTAAGGGAGAAGAGAGCGTTGGTGAAAGATCTACTTGCATTGTTACCGGATTCGCATATCTTCTTATAGCTATGATGGTGTTAATTGTAGATGAAAACAATCTTGAGATTGGACTGGATAAAGCGTATACAAGCTTTAATCACAGCGCCTCCTTGTTTTTAGACAATCAAGGCCTTTCTTCTACGTAAGCCAGTAGTATTTGGATGCCCAGGGAGACACATACCGCTTTTGCATAGTACTACTAAATTTAAAACAATTTTTTTAATCGCACATGATTGTAACTTAAAATGCTTGCACCTTTTGTATTCTAATAATATGAGTTATCTATTATTATTATCTTTATAAATATGCCAAGTAGAATTTGTATATTTCATTTAATGAATTTATATTTTAGGGGTCCTGCATCTAAAATCGTAGTTAAGTTCTTCCTTGCTTTGTGGTGTGGACTTCTTGGATCTCTTTTTACTTTCCCAGGCTTAAGAGCATCAAAAATGCATTGGGATGCACTAAAGTATAATAAAACATTATTTTAATTTAAGTATTATAGTGTTAATAATATATAATATAGAATATAAACATTTTTTTCAGATATTATAAAAATAGAAAACTATTACTGCTAATAGCAAATATAAGTTATGCTTCACCACTTCTGTTAACATGTCTATGGATTAAACCCATAAGCAGAGATTATCTTACTGTTCGAATTTTTACAGGAATGAATGGTCCACTGTATGTTGATTTTATAATAGATTACTAAAATTTTGTAATATTATTAATTGCGTTACATTTTTAGGATGACTGCTGCAACTTTCGAAAGCATGAGATTAATCATTATTATTCTAGCACTTGCATTAAAAATGATTTTAATGCCAATGTATTTGCAATCCTATTTAAATTTGGCTTTACAAAAGTTAGAAAATCAGAAAAAAGAAGCAGGAAGGATAACCAATGTAGAATTGCAAAAGAAGGTACATGCAAAGATAATTACTAGAATATGTGTGTGCGTGGAAAATATAAACATAGTATTTTATTTTCAGATAGCAGCTGTATTTTATTACTTGTGCGTAGTAGCATTGCAGTTTATTGTTCCAATTATTATGTGTTTGTTCTTTACATTTATGTATAAGACCCTTGGTAAGATTATACAAATATACAATAATTTCTCTCAACTAAAATTACTTTTTACTATTTTAAATTATTTTGGTAGGTAATTATACATGGGAAGGTATTATTAAGGGTACGTTGGTTGAAGAATGTCCAGCTGATGAATCACATAAGATTGTACAAAGTATCAGTACAGAAACTAACGAAAAGACTGTAACGCAAACTGCTCAAGAAATTCAACATACATTTGGTTCATTAAAACAGGTAAAGCTTTTGTCAATGATATGCATTTTAATATATAATAAATAAGATTTACTCATTGTTATTCTTATATGTCACAGATATTCACTATCGATGTATATAGAGGTTTGTTAGGATTAGCCACATGGTGGACTTGTTTTTCATTGTTTGCTACCACAGCTATGGGAATGTTTTATCAGTCATACTTTTCAACCATGTAAAATCCCATCAAACAAATTAATGTCACAACGCACAAATTTACATCGTTCCTCGCATTATACCCTCCATATTATTATTACAAAATACATTACATTTAGAACTATCTCATATCAATAAAGATACGTGTTTTTAGATTGTACCTTCACTTTTTAGTGGGTATATATATTTACATACATAATATTGATCGTAATTTTTCGATAAAACAGTAATCGATATTGATCGATTATTGTTTAACAATAAGATTTTATAACGATATTAGCGATAAGAACACGAAAATTGTAATACGAAAATGTAGGAAATATGTATGCTTCTTTCAGAATATTTACCAAAATAAATATACAACAAAAATTTGTATCTTTATATACCTTAATATCCTCAAGAGAGAAAGAGAAAGGGAGAGAGATACTTTGTATGTAAATACATTATAGTCAAAAGTATACATATACAATATAATAATTACATGCAAAATGTCTGAGATACTAGACCAAACTTAATATTCAAGAAACGATAGACCATAATTAATAGTCCGCCGAGGAGGTAGATTCTATATTAGGTGGACGGAAAGTAACTTTCTTTACCAATTCCAATTTTCATTACAGATGACTTATACAGATACGGTATAAATCTAGATATGAAAAAATAATAAATATACATATTCGAATTATTTCTTCCTTTTTTTATCCATTATTATTATATTGTTATTATTATTATTATTATTACTGTTAGTATATTATTATAAATTATTTACAAATGAATGTAAAAACGAAACAATGAATTTTAATTTACGAAAAATCATGTGTCGATCAATTACAATTCATTGATGGTTCGATATCGGTATCCAGGTGAAAGTATCCTTGTGTATTTGAAACTATATCATTGGGATGCTATTCACGTTTTATTTCGACCGCTTCCGTGGTATATAACTCCCCACGATATAACTTTTCATTGGAATATCGACTGGATTTTTGTTACTGTCAAGATCAGGTGTCTTCCTTCAATTTTGATAGAGCGATGTGGGTGAGTGAAATTATTATTTCCAAGGATTCTTAATAACGTTAGAAAATTTACGTTTCGTTAAGAAGAAACTTTACGTTTTAAAAATGAAAGAATACAAAAAACAAATAAAGGAGAAAAAATAAAAAGGAAAAGAAAAAAAAGGCGGTCAAAGAGGTTCACCTTGGTGCGCGAAGAAAGGACTTGTTACGAAATATTCAATGTTTCTTGAAACGATGTAAAAGCAACTCATTGTTCAATTGATTATACCCTATCAACAATAGAAATCATTATGATAATCGGCAAACAATAAAAAAGAATAGAGACGTACATGTACGCGATTCATCGAGTTACCTGCGTAGAAAGAATAATTCGAAAAAAGAAATACGGTTTACTTGCTTTGAAGCTTCTGACTTTTAACGTTACACCTTTTTTTTTTTTATCTTAAATCTGTGTCATGGACAAAAAGTGGTTCGTTCGAAGAGATTATCTGGATTTTACATTAATATTATATTGTGTCCTTGTTTTTTATATAATATGATATGTATTACGCATACCCATAGACGCAACTTATCCGTTCATTATTAAATATTTTCTAATATGAAAGAAATTTTTAAAACGATGAAACTTTTTAATTAAAATAAGATTTCTTTCTTTTTTTCCTACGAGTCATAATGAATAAAAATAATGTATTTTTTGTCTTACCCTTTGTATTTTTCTTTTAGAAATATACGATACTCGGCAGCTTATTATGGAGTTTGGTAGCAACGGAAGCACCTGTGCAAGGTGGCATAAAACCTACGAACGTTTTGGGTGGATCGGAACAACACGCATCTTTTAGTTTCGTAAGACCAGGATTAACTCAAACATCATTTTCCTTCGGTGGTCCGAGTTCTCATCAATCTTTTAGTTCGTCTATCGGAAATCCACAATTAGCTCAAAGAGTATTGCCAAGTTTGGCACAAGCTCTTTCTTACAGAAATCCTGGATTGGGTTCGTATTTGAAATTTTTTTAAATAGAAATTTGAAATTCTGTTTGACATATATAATTTATATACATGTCAAATGATATATTCCTGTCTATCATTTTATTACACAAGAGACTTAACGACTCCGCCCTAAATACATGTACAAGGATATTTTTATACGCACAAACGTTAAGACTTTCTACATTGCATTTCAGGATTTTTTCCATTTGGACCCGTTCCTCATGGTTATGCAACTACATCGATAGCCCCGGGTCTCTCTGCCTCAGGCCCTTCACCTTTACCGTATCAAGCACAGTTTGATCAGGGCGCTGCATTGGCGTATCTTCAACAATTGCAACAATTGCAACAATTACAACAAGCACAGGCACAAAATTATCCGAATGTCCTTTATCAAGGACAATTGGGACAGTATCTTGCTCTCAGGCAAGCTCAGACACAAGCACAAGCTCAAGCACAAGCACAAGCACAAGCTCAAGCTCAAGCTCATGTACAACAGGCTCAAACACCACAGGTAATTCTTAGAAGAAATTCAAGAAGTTGACGATGATCATTTTCACCAATGATCTTTCTTAGCTCCCAGAGCAAATCCAACTTCAACAAGAGCATGCACAACAACATCAACAACATCAATCGCAAAACTTATTGGGGGTTGCTTATTCGTCGGCACCCTCTGTAGCACATGTCAAGGTCAGCGGAAATGGATACAAGTTCGATTTTTAGAGAACATCATTCGGCATCATTTTTTGTATATATTCAGTAAACTAGTGCTTGAAGTATCATATTTTATTTAATATTATTCATATATTTATTTATGGATATGTACGTACTTTATTTAGTTAAATTAAATATTATAAAATAGAAAAATGATCTCGTATTTTCTTTGTCCTCTTGTAATATTTACTTTCACTTTATGCAAAAATTTCAAATGTGATTCAAAATGTAAATGAATGAACAAGACAACCCGTTTCAAAATGGACTCGAGATTACTAAATGGTTTGAATTGAACATGTTAGCGAGAATTATAACAAAATTGGCTATGATTTTGGTTTGCATAAGATTTAATTTCTTGCTCGTATTCATGATTCAAACTTTCTATGTTCTATTTTATAAAAATCTTGATCATATCTTTGTTTAATAGATCATGAAATTGAACGCAGGTGTGTGGACGTTACACATCTGGTTTGTTACATATGTGACAAGGCTTATGTCAGTGTCAGAATTGGGAGAAAGTGTTGTCCTTGGGAGGTTCTACAATATCATATGCGACTAAAATGTATCATGTTACATAAAATCATATAATTTTATTTTTGCGATGTGGAGTATTATTTTCAACAGCAATAAATTTATAATAACGCATGAGAATAAATAAAGTATATTAATATGATCTAATAATCTTTCTGAAAAAAACATCTCGTATGTTTCACATAACAAATAAAAGCTTATTACGCCTTATTTAATTGAAAAATAAGAGTAGATAAATTATATAATTAAACTTAATTGCTTAATTTTGATTATCAATGAAATTGAGATTAAACATTTGAGTAAAATCATTAAGGAGAATAAGTAAGAAACAAGAATTACCGTGAAATAAATTCGAGAGTAAATTCTCCGACCTGCCTTAATGACCTCGACTGTACCAAACGGGCCGATCTTAATTTCGGCAAGAGAGGACCACGCCCGGAATTTGTTTCTGTCCCCTCTTAATCGACTATCCTTCTCGTTCGTACTTTCTATCTCCCTTTCTTAGTAATTTCTGACAAGGAAATCCGCGTGTATTTCCCTCTCCCTCGATCTTTCATGTCCAATCGTATTGAACAATAGGGTGCCCAAAATTCGATCGACTCCCTTACGATCTCGCAGGCATATAAATACTGGGCCGATCGTTTCGTTACAGCAGAACACAAGTAGCTCTCCTACTATAGAAAACCAAGAAAAATGGCATTCAAGGTGAGTATAACGTATCCGTCGAAGACTGGTAAACGGATTTATTATATTATATTGTAAGGAATTTTATATATATCCTAGAGAGAAATTCAAGTATGACCAAGTATATGAAGGAGCAATCTTTAATAAATGATCTAGTATAATATCTCGAACTCGAGAAAAAGATATTAATAATAAAGTAATATGTTTTGCAGTTAATCGTCCTCTCAGCTCTCTTGGCGATAGCCCATGCTGGCGGACCGGCCGCATACGACATTGCCACAGCATCGGCCGATCTCAGCAGCGTAGGTTACACTCAGGAGTCTACGCAGAAGGGCTATGCAGGACAAAACGTCGTGTCGAGTTATTCTAGAGCCGAAGACTCCGCACATTCTTCGGTGCGCGTCAGCAACAGCCACGTTACCAACGATGCATTGACTTACGCAGCAGCACCAGCAGCAGTGATCGCTAAGCCAGCTTATACTGCGGCTACCTATGCTGCTCCTATAGTGACCAAAGCCGCACTTGCACCAGCGACTTATACGACTTACGCTGCACACGCTACCCCAGTATTAGCTAAGACAGCTTATGCTGCTGCTCCAGCCTACAGTTACGCTGCACATGCTGTTGCACCAGCCTACAGCTACGCCACACACGCTGCTCCAGTTTTGGCTAAGACAGCCTATGCTGCTGCTCCAGCTTACGGATATGCTGCCCAAGCTACACCTGTATTGGCTTCGCAACTCCATGCAGCAGCTCCAGTCTATAGCTATTCCGCTCAATCTGGCCCTGTCGTTACTAAAACTGCCTATGGCACTTCTGCCTACGGATATGCTTCACCACTCGTAGCCAAGACTACCTACGCAGCTGCTCCACTTGTTACAAAAGCAGCTGTAGCTGCCCCAGCTGTAGTCACCAAAACTGCCTATGCCGCCCCAGCCTACGCTGCCCCAGCTTACGCAGCAACCACCTATGGATATGCCGCACACGCTACTCCAGTTCTTGCCAAGGCTACTTACTCTGCCCCTATTGCTCACGTCGCTGCAACCCCTGTTATCGCTAAAGCAGCACACGTTGAACCTGCCTACGGTTATGCCGCAGAATACGCTGCCCCAGTCGTACACGCCACTTTCACTGGATTAGGCACTAGCTATGCATGGTAAATCGTGATAAACTCGACACCCACCGACCCGGCGACTTTTCTTATTATTTTTTTTTACTTTGCGTATTTCTTCTTTCCTTCATACATCATTACCGTGTAGACCTGAAAAATACTCCATTTTTAGAACACTGTGTTACTCGGAATAAGGCTAATTGATAATGAAAGATGATATTGGTTTTAAGCGTTCAATTGATATGTACATATTTCTTTGTTAGATTTCTCTCGTTCGTTCTCGTTTGTCGTCTTTCTTATTTTCAAATTTACCGTATTATTGTAATCAACTAAAAGTTGTTATCCTACAGTAATGTCAACGTTGTTAACGGATGCGTACCAAATCTTTAGTAGGAGTAGTGCATAAGTATTTATATTTATGTTACCCTGAATGCTATGATTTTTCCGTGTTTTCACCATTCAATTTGATTTGACACAAATATATTTACTTATTCGATAGTGAATAAGAGAATTATTTTTTCGACATACTTATCTCCATAACGTTAGATAATAAATTTTACACCTACAACGATAATATATGAATTTTATTCTTTTGGAATATCCTAATTTTCCTCGAAGAAAAGGGTGGAAAAAGGTGGATTAAAATTATATAAAATTAAACATTACGCATGATGATAGGCAACACTTTATACTGTTGCGAACACCATCTATTGCCAAAAAATTTTTCTCATATGATAACTTAGTAACTCTTCTTTATCTACCCATCCAATGTGTTGAATATTACACTCTTAACCATGTCTTAACATTGGAAAGAGTACACGTTCCATCTTGTATTCGTGTGTTGTTATATTTATTTATTAAAAATATATATTTCATTATTAAAAAATGACGAAAATAAGAAAAGTGAAGCGTAAGAAGAAGTATCGTACGAATGTAAATCGAAAAAGACTACGTAACAAGTTACAAAAGCTACCTACGATAGGATGGTAAACATAACCTTTTTATATTATTCATTATTACATATCATGTTCATATTTATTTTTTTAATAGAATATAATTTTATATATACAGCAAGAAAATAAAAGAAGAATGGGAGATTTATAAATCAACACGTAGTAATCTAAAAGAGATGGGTTTAGTATATGATCCCAATGAGACTTTACAAATTCCCAATGTAAAACAGGAATTACTGAAAGAAGTTAAAGAAAAATTGATGGAAAATAGTATGGAAATTGATAGTGAAGAAGAAGAAATAGATGTAATAACCATACCACCTAAAATTAATGTTGCACAAGCTTTAAAAGAGGAAGCATGTGGAACTAGGAGAAGACTGTTTCAATTACCGCATAGTCAAGTACAGTTTATCACTTATTTATTAGACAAATATGGAGAAGATTATGAGGTATGTATTACATCATTGAAAAAGTTTTTTTTTTAGAAGAATATGTCAACAAAATATAAAATAAAAATTGTTTATCTAGGCTATGGCACGCGACAAGAAGAATCACTATCAGTTAACTTGGAGACAAATTCGTGCTAAAATAAAAACTTTTAAAGGCATTCCAGAACAATATAATAAATATTTATCTAAGAAAATTGAAATGTAATTAACTTTGATCTTACCAAATGTAGAATCAAAGTTAATTAGTATAAAATACGATGTTTAGTATAAAAATCTCTCTCTATATATATATATATATTATACGCGACTAAGAATTCATTTTTATCGTACATTTACATTTTAACATTTTACTTAATAAAGAATAAAAACAGAAAAAATAGAGGAATGCTATAAATAATATTATTATTACAAAAATGAATGTATTCCATCACAGCAACGTTACGGCAATAGCGTTGTATGTACAACGTAGAACATTGTATTTTCAACACAAGGTTTAACTGATATTAAGCATTTTGCAGTCTTCTTTATATCATGGAGACTATATTTTTTGTTTCCTCTACCATACTATTTGTTTTTATCTATATAGATTAATTGTGCAAACATTGGATAAATGAAATAAATAAATTAAAAAATACCAATTTCTTAATAAACAGCCATAGAACATAATTTTTCAGTAACAGCTTTTACAGACTTATGATACCAGGTATATTCAGATAGAAAATCAGGTAAAGGCCTCGTTTGGCATCCGATAACTTCTACCTTATGTTTATGTGGAGAAATACTTTCCACATCTAAAGCTTCTTTTACTTGATGCGGTAGAAGTGCACCAGGAATATCCTGTAAATAATATGTAACAAAATATTTTGCATAGAAAATATTATTCATTTTTCTAAAATATATGAATATAAATATTTGAAACTTTAATACACTATTTACCTGTTTATTGGCAACAACTAATATTGGTACGGTATCTATTCGTGTATCTCCTAATAACTGCTTGAATGTCGAAACAGCAAGAGATAATTTATTTGTATTAGAAGCATCTACCATAAATATCAAAAGATCGGTGTCTTGTAAAAAGGTTGACCAAAACTCCCTATTGCTTTCCGCACCTCCAACTGCGCATATCATTATTTAATAAGAAAACTAAATATGACATATAATTCTTAACGCTCTCTTAAAAGTGAAAATAGAATCTTATTTTTTGTAATGTTCTTACTTTCCCAAACATTGTATGTAAAAGATCCACATTTTATTCTATATACAGTAAAACCTCGAGTAGGTTTAGTTGGAACTTTATACGGTCTTTTATCACCATAGATGATGCGCATTTGATTCATTACAGATGTTTTACCTGCTCCGTCTAAACCAAGTAGAAGTATCCTTTTTTCATAACTGTCATCGATCTACAATCAAGAGATCTTTTTTAATATATTCAAATGTATCATTAACTCTTAGAACATTATTATTGTATGCGACATTAGAAAGTTGTAGTATAAAGGTTATTTTTCACAATAGATTCAACTTGTCGATTAACTTTTAATAAGTCAACGTCACATATCTATTGAAAACAAATTTTTCTGTCAAAAAAATAAAGTAAAAATTTATATATTTATATATATATATACATATCACAAATAGATTAATTAACAATATATATATATATATATCAATTTTATTTATATATGTTAGTATGATCGTTCAAGAGACACGAAATAACGTTCGACAGTTGAAAAAGTTACAGTTGAAATAAAAATATATTTTGAAAATAAAGGAAACATATTAAAGGGACCTTAGTAACTTCGTCGAAACCTTCGTCGATTGACTTCAGTTCTCTTTTCTTCCAATATCGATAAGCAACGTAAGCTCCAACACATGCACAACCAGCCAAGAATATCGTTTTACGTCCATTAGAAAACATAGTATTTATCTCGTAGCTCTTCCTTTCTTCTAGGATAAATACACGGACACGTTTTTCACTTACTCTCTATTATATATCGGCATGTCAACGCGCGCAAACTCTCTTTCGACCTTCGACATGTATTTCACGCGTTCTGTCATGCGGTGAACTACGTAAGCGCGCGAATCATTCTTACAAAATGTGTTCACAAAACTATGTACCTTAAACCTTCTCTTTCCCCAAGATATATTTATACTTTTTTTTAATTAGTATTTTAACAATAGGTGAAAGATACGATATGATTTCAAAACAAAACAAACAAAAAACAATTATTTTAATAAAGAAACACACGAACCAGAAAATTTATATATTTTAATTGTTTCTTTTTTTTTTTTTTTTTTAAATTAATCTTTTTCATCCTTTATTTTTATTATCTTCTACTATTAATCGTTTAATTCGTATGACTTCGAAAGAATACGCAGAAAAAAAAATAATAAATATTCTCTTTTTAGGATGACATTTATTTTAATCTTATTTCGTATTATACTACTTTTATTCTCGTATGCTTTATAAGCATACAATTTTACGTGCAAATTTTTTTTTAAACGGATTTTTAACGACAAATGTAAACACAAAAAATTTGTTATTTTCTTTATGTTTAGAGAGGTTGAAATTTTATACGGAAATGGCGCGAATTAAATTAACGAATTACGTTCTTTTAATCTTAATCATTTCGTATAGTAGAAATATGTTTAAATTGTACTGCTATTACATTTATTTGAATACTTGTAACAATGTTACAGGTGACCCTTTACCTTCGGAATTTTATTGATCGTGGAATCTTTGGCTAAGTTAAAAATATTTTACGTTAAATGATCACAAGAGTTTGTTACTTAAATCGGAACGCAAATGATTGAGACTGAAGAAGTTGATTTACTCCTATAAGTATGAAAGTATATAATGATTATAAAGAAGATAACCGATCAAGGTCAATTCTAAGAAATTAATTCAATGATACTCATTATCTCGCCATCTTCGTTCGTACGACAAAGAAGCTCGTTATTTCTCGTAGATAAATGTTTTAATCATCCACTTTACATATAAAGAACTGTAACGTTTGATACAAGGTAACCAAAAAAGGATTAAATACATAAATCCGATTTTACGTTTAATCCTTTCGGCTAAGGGCTTTGATACCGGAGGCGAAGGCTTTAATGTTTTCAAAGGGACTATTAATTGGCACGAATGTACGATATAAACTAGTAGATTTCATTTTACTTGGATCCTTATAAATCGTATAAAAGGTCTAACTTTCTAAAAGTTATAATAACATAAAGCGATTGTATTCCGAGTAAAGATTTGCCGATTATTTTCTATCCAGTCCCAGTATTTATACATAGTCGGCCATTTTGATTTCACTTTATCGAAGTTAATAATAATTCCGAGTAATAGATTGTTGCGTATTGTGTTGTGTATTGTAACGTTATCGAGAACACTTCCAAATTCCGTTTCGTTGGATCCTGCGCAGCATTCAATGGTCTCTAATCCGTCTAATCTGTCCCGAAATGAAATAGTTGCAATTCTTTCAACGGTCACCCTTCGCTCGGTTGCACACAGCGTCGCATTTAAGTGGGAGAAAACACTTGACCCACGAGGACGAAGGGACAAGGGGAAGGGAAAGGAAAAGGGAAAGGGGGGTTTGTTAGAGAGGTCGAAGGGAGGAGGAGATGTATAGGTCGTCGAGTGGTTTACAAGAGGGGAAATGATATTTAGGGAGAAGATGACTATCGGAGACACGAGATCATCGTCCCTTTAACTGGCCACGTTGACATATTTCTCGTCCCTCTTTAGTTTAGACAAGTATTATTCGCATAAGCGTAACAAATAATATCCAACAATAAGTTATCATTTTCTTCTTTATTATCTTACGGTTGAACAACACATTTTTTTTATACGTTCCGTTTCAAAATTTAATTACAAGAATATAAGCTCTGTTCGAGAAATATAATATAATAAAAGGAACGTTTAAAGTGTATAACCTTTACGAGGATGTAAATTTTTTTTCTTATCTTTTAACTTCGCGAATGCTTCTTTTCCTATAATCTCCATAGTTTTATATTACGTCCGTAACAACACGGGGTGCACATATTTTAATAATATTATTCACTGAGGGATGGATTAAAAAAAGAAAAATAAAAAGAAAAAGAAAAATAAACAGGAAAAGAAAAACATCGGGAAAAGAAAGAAAATGTTTCAAATAAGATGAAGAAAATTCTTAAAATGGTAATCGTAATATCTCTGTTGCGATCGTACGTAAAAGACAATATAAAAAGGGTGAAATCTGATGTATCAGAGTCGCGAGATTGAATTCGACGTATGGCTTTTCTATATGGATATGTATATACGATCGCACATATTCGAATGCGTTCGAACGCGAATTTCGTAGGATCGAAGCTAGTAGTAATAGTAGTAGTAGTAGTAGTAGTAGTAGTAGTGGCAGGAACCTGCTACGCTGTTGCAAAGCGTGACGAATAAACGTTCTCTCTCTCTCTTTCTCTTTTCTTTTTTGATTCACCTACGAGTCTCTACGAGAGCTCTCGATTCTACGGGGTACCACCCTAGGGACCAGGCCTGGGTGCCACTAACGGAAGCACGGGGTGGTTGCTAGTGATACAAGGGGTGGAAGTGGAGGAAGGGGTGCCTGACTTTTATTACCCCGTCTGATGTTATGAATGCGAACCGAACGAAACAGCCCTGGGATGCAGCGCGACAGCACCCTTCTACCCCCTCCCCCCTCCTCTCTATCTCTGTTTCTCTCTCGTTTTTTTCCTTTTTCTCTCTTCGTAGCCACCCTCGAAGCGGTTATGCTTTTTATCGCGATGTATATCGTCGCCGCGATTAACGACGGTTATGAGCGTGCCGATGTAATCGAGATCACGCTCGATCATTCTCTTTTGACGTACCATGATTCCTTTTTTTCTTTTTTTCTTTCGGCTTTCTTCTCGTTATATTCTTCGCAGGTGGATGCAACCGATGGGGATGGTAACGATATATTATTTGCGTGTGCGTGTATGTGTGATTTTTTTTTATCGTTAATATATTTGTGCCTATAATTATGAAAGTGGTCTAATGTAAGTAAGACGAAATTAAGAAGAAAACAAAACAAAAAGATAAGTTTATTAATTATTTCACATGAAATTATTTTGAATTAATATAAATTAATTCAATGTATGTTATTTCAATATTATACGGAATTCATTTAGCGTTCAATTGTAATCCTTTCAATATTTCGAAACAAGAGATATATGACACCACTTTCATAATTATGGACACATCTATGGTAAGAAATAAATTAATCATGTCTATCGTGATGTTTAGTATTTATTAATGTAAATATTTGATCGATTGATCGATTGATTTGGGATTTTCTCGTAATAATATAATAATAGTTGTTATTTCATATTATTTATCTCCTTTTGCGAAAGATATGATATTATTAAAGACGACATAATTTCTTTAAGGGGTGAGATCCAATAGAAGACGTTCGTTTATAGTAGTTCTTTTTAATAATCGTTTGATGAAAGAGAAATATTTTGCGTACTCGTCTTCCTACCCTTTTATACGAAACGAATAATATCGTTGGAATGATATTACCCTGCCGAAGCGGACTCGACATCGACAATTTCACTCGTTATCTCTCTACTTTGAGAGAATAATAGCTTGGGAAACTGCGAAGTAGAGCAGAGAGAGAGAAAGAGAGAGAGAGAGGATCGACTATAACGAGAGGTTATTCTTTTAAATTACGAAGAAACGTGTTAGAGCATTTATCTCTATACAAGTATTATATAGCATTTTATCCACAATACTTAAGATTATTTATATTTCCTTTTATTTTCTTTTGAAAGAAAATGTTTATTGTTCATTACTCTTTAACAAGTACCTATTTAAATATATATATATATTTATTTATAATTAGATTATAAGAGAAGAAACATTGGTATAATTGTAACGATAAGATAAAGATATATGTATGTATGTATATGTTTGTGTGGAATTGGAAATGTGACGTGCATATACACAACAAACCATGCCTTTCCAAAGCGTCTCCGTTTCATATGGATCTAACGGAGCGATCGAGGGGAAGCTACTGGCATATTTCAAGCGAAGGAATGCTCTTTGATCATGCCCACAAAGTTACACCATGTATTATCGTTCTACGCACGTTATTTCGAACGTTTCCTCTCTTCTTTCATCCTATCCCTTGATATTAATAATCCTTTGTGTTACGGCAAGTTATTTTATTGCGACTGGAATTCGCCATCCTTCCTTTCGTCGTACGTATACATATATATATACACCCACATATATATGTATATAAATATATATTTATATATATAAGAGAGAAAGCAAAGAGATCGAAAATGATTATTATTAGCTCGAAGTCGTTTAATTTTTTACTTTTGATGATAAGAAAAAAAATAACTATTTGTAAAGTGAAACACACAAAACAAGTTATAATATTATTTATTATTTGTATTCGTCTATAAATAAGATGAATTTATTTTTGATTAGAGATTAGTCGTGAATATATTGATAAAAGGAGGATGAAAAAGAAAAACAGATATGTTTTTTCTTTTTTTTCCCCACGTATTAGATTCTTATCGTTGAATTTTAATTTCGTATCGAGTAGTTCGAGCGACTATTCTCAGTCGAGAGGATCGAAAAACGAATCGCGGATTAATGGAAATCGGGCGGGGCATAGATACATATATATATACATACATACATATACATATACATACGTTGATATCGTGTATACCTGTGTAAGAGGAAGAGAGTGGAGAGAGAAAGAAGAAAGAAGAGAAAAAGTGAAGCGTAGGAATGGCGGTCGAGAGTCGTCGAGGCATACACGTAAAATACATACATATCTATATATGGTACACCGGGAATTTTAATATTCGCGAATGATAAACAAAGTGGGTATCTAACGAAGTGGATAGAGGTACAGCGTAATAAAATTTGCGTTTGCGTTTCATCGTGGTCGAGCCGAGGGAAACGTCACGAGCGGTTTCCTCCGATTTCAATTACCCTCAACGACGGAAATATATGGGCGTTCGTTCCACCAAACGAAAAAAGAAAATAAAATATATATATATATATATATATATAAACGACGACTACGATAACTACGACGACGAATACGACGACGACTACCAACAACAACAACAACAACAACAAGAACGCAAAGGAAAATGCAAAGAGGACCTTTGCAATTTCAATTTGTCATGTAAGCTGATAACTCCGTATCGTTTTCGATGTATACGTATCCCTATGTACTTATCTCTTTCGAAAGGTATTTAATCCTTAATTAAAATCTAACTTTAATGTTTCTCTCCTATGAAAATGTATTCATTCAATTACGCGTAGAATATATATATATATGATATCTGTGGAGTTATTTACGATAACTCGTTAGATTTAAATAAGCCTTGAAAATCTGAATTTTTCGAATTTTAATAATAATTACAAAATAATATTACAATATCTCAAATTTCGTTTTTCTTTTCTTTTTTTTATCCCTCGGCGAATTGTATATAAAACTATATAGTATATATATATATATTTATTATAAAGGTTTAATGCGGTGCAGTAATTAACAAAGATACCCAGAGAATGGCATCTCCTTTGACGCATTTCTCGAATTTCGGAAATTCAACGGATTTCAGATAATGCTCTGTTAAATTTACCGATAGGAAAATATATCTCAATCTCAATATTATTATTAATGTTAATTTTGATAATATCTCTCTCGTTTAACGAGATATTTATTATTAAATCTAAAAACTCTCTTTAGAGTCGGATAATTTACGAATTATATATAAATTAAATCAAAAATATTATTTAAAAGTCCAATTGTGGAAATAAATTCAAAGAATCTTCCAAAAGCATTGATTTTTTCAAAAGTCACAAAAAATGATGAGATAATTAACATACTTTTCAACATAATATTAATTCAAACGTAGTTACATTCGAAAAATCTCCACTTTGATGAAATTATTACGAAGATGTAGTAGTAGTAGAGGAGAGAAAACGGATTTGCTATAAAAACCGCGTTTTAATCTGTCCCCTCTCTCCTTCTCTTTATTTCCCAGTTTCTCTTAACTCCAGCTAACCGGGTGCTTTCTCTACCCCATGCCTTGCTGCTGCTGCTGCCGCTAGTTACGAATAAAGGTAGAAGAAAGAAAAAACAAAAAAAATCATTGGCGTTGTGTAGGCAGAGGATGAAGAATACGAGATTCTAGAAGAGGTGAGTGAAAAAGAGGGTTGGATGAGAAGAGGAGTGGTAAAACGGATACGAAAAGGTAGAAAGAGAGATAGAGAGAGAAAGAGGGATGGTGGGAGGAAGAGTGAGAGAGAGAGAGGGAGAGTGGAGGTGGGGGGGGGAGATAGAAAGGAAGGGACGTAGAGACAGAGAAGAGGACAAAGCGGCTGCTGCTGGTCCAGAAAGTGGGATGAAGAGAGAGATAGATACAGAGATAGAGATAGATATAGAGTTTTGCGAGGGGTAGGGGGTGAGACCCCACAAAGGCAGTGGGGCTCTTTTGATTCGCGAGCTAATTGGAATGCCGCGGATGCCAACGACGATAGAGCAGGGGCTGGGATAACGTGTAGGGAGGGGAGAGAGGATAAAGAGCAAGAGGGGGTGCTCCAAGTCTCGATGTAATGCAGGATACGATAGGCGGAGCTTACATCCCCCATACAAGCTGATTCTACATCGCGATATCGAGGGGCTCATCGGCTTCTCGACTTTTTTTCTTCTTTTACTATCGGTTTACTATAAGTATAATATTTTTCCCGGAAACCGATGCGCTCGTTCGTTCATTCGTTCATTCGTTCATCCATTCGTTCGTTTATATACGTTCATTCATTTGTTCATTCGTAAAGTTTCGATAATATTTTTAAACTTCTTACGTGTTCTGTCATATTTAGAATAAAACTTGTGCTGCATATTAGTTGAAAATTATTTTTTTTGTAGGAGGACGCGGACGTGCTGTATTCCTATAGCAGATATTTAAATGTTATACGTTCGAGAGAGAGAATGTTAAACAGAGAGTTACAATGATCGTTATTATATTTCACTGGTTCCCACAGTTAAGTAGTTAATTAAGTTAATTACATCAATGCGATTAAGGTGAAAGTAGTTACGATAATTATCATGATTTGTGATTCGTTTGAAATTGTACGGCGAGTAAGCTTATTCTCATTTTCGATCGATTACTTTTTATTAGTACGATGCGGAACGATGATAGTCAACATCATCGTGCGACACTTCCCACGCGACACAGGAACGTTTTCTTTGTAATCCTTTGACACGGGTCGAGGGCTAATTTATCACGGTGACAAAAGGGATAGGTGAGTAACGAGCGAATATCAGTTACCGTCACCATCCCATACGGCATGACTTTCCTATATCACTATCCAAGTGCATACGTATATGTGAAATCCTTCCAACGTAATTTTAAATTGATTAGGATTTTTCTTTTTTTTTTCATCTTTTCTTTTCTTTTCCTTGTTCTTTCTCTTTTTTAATCGAAATTCCACGCGTGTTCGTATTTATTTTGAACGAATTTTGGAAAAAAAAATCAATGTTAATTTATTATTCGACCTATTACGAGGACGTTTATACTTTTGTTGGATTGCTGATTCCACTTAATTTGCTGATCCGTTAATTGATTTTTCTACGTTTTGAATGAAATTACAATTTTGACCCATCTCTTGTCCAACCGAACCCCCTCCCCCCACTCCCTCTTCCCTCACCTGGCAATAAATATTATCCTCTTTCGACGGACGAATAATAATAAAGGTATCGAGTTTAATTGGACAAAGCGTAACCCTCCATTTTCAGAAAGGCAACGGAGTTTCATCGTGTTATTAATATTTTAAACAAAAGCTTGGCTCGGTGCTTTTACCTTTGCTATGCCGAACGAGCTTCGTTTGGTCGTAAATTTAAATCGTCGAAGGGGACAGGGGGAAACAGAGAGGTAAAAGGAATTAGTCGATGTTATGCCAAGTAGAATGAAGTGATAGATTAGTAAAAAATGAATTTGTCGAGAGATGGATGGATAAGAGGAAAAGTGAGGTATAACTACGGTCCCATTTCGAATGTACAGATTCAAGAGTTTATTCTCTGCAACATGTACGCGCGTATGGATGTAAAGTACGTGTATAATTAAATGTAATGTCGTCACGTATTTACAATGCATTTCCAATGCCAAAAGAAATACGTACACGTTAACTGTCGTACGTTTATTTCTTTTCGTGATTTTTGTGGACATTAAAAGTACATATTTCGAGAAGTTAAACTCCTAGAGTCTCTTCTTAAACCTGTTATCACTATATGTACATCGTGCTAATAATTTTACGTCATTTTTAGCGAAATTCTATATCACGTAACACTCATTATTAACACACATCTACACGTTTCGAAGACATTTACAAAAATATATATTACACAATCGGTCGGAGGGAAATCATTGGGATGCGCGAGTATCTCATGACTCTTAATAAGATTATTTTGAATTACATCTTTTTTTTTTTTATCTTTCTCAAAAGCGTCATATTTGGTTTTCTTTTTTTTGTCCCTTTTATTTTATTTTCTTTTCTTGTTTATACGTAATACGAGTTCATTCGATTTTCTTATTCGACTTTTCACAAAAAAAAAGAATCACGTTAACACACTGATACGAATAATTTGGTTTTTTATTTAAAAATTTTTTTTTTTAATTTTTTTCTTATCTTTTTTTTTTCTTTTCCTCCCCCCGGATAATACACACTCGCCCAAAACACGAAACGTCTTTGAAAATTTCGGATCGACGTTTCATTCAAATTTCCCCTCGAACTTTTAACACAACCTTAATAAGTAGGCTGTTGTTGTTGAGCACCATAACGAGAGAACGATCTGGTTGGTCCACGCGTTGTTGTTTGCGCAGAATGTCTCGTCCTATCGTGAACGGTGTTAGCAGAAGGGTCTCTCAAATATCTGTTGGTCATACAATCATTTGGAATATCTTCGGTTATCGGAAAATCTTCCGATATTTCGGAAATCCCTTTCGAGCCCTTAGATCGTCGTGGTTTTAAAGTTTGCAAAGTTGATCTTATTGATCTGTAAGATCCTTCGATATCCTCGCAATTATGTTTGTTTATGTTGCAACGGCCGCATAGAATTTTATCAACTGCATCCATATTGTCGCCTGATGCGTGAAAACAGTATAATAATAATAACAATGAAATAATATATCACTTATGTTTTCACAATTTAATATTCCATTTCTATTTCTATATATATATTGTTTTTGTTTGAAATTAATATATTTCGAATGGGATTTGTATATTACCGAAAGATTCTTTCACGATATAATCAGGATACTCTTGGAATCTGCAAACGTTCTTCTTATTTTTGGTTGATAATCTGCTACCAGAAGGTGCACCACATCTTATACATTTTTTGGTATTTTTATTTTCCGAATGTAATAAATCATCGACGTCCTTTTTAGGTTGAGATCGACGAATCGATTGATTCAAAGAAGGATTGGTATCGTAGCGATCGGATGAACTTCTAAATGGTGTCCAATGTTGATGATGGTTCGTTCCTGATCTTCTAATAGAACTTTTTGGTGGTGTTGGTGGTCGTACGGGTTCCTCATAGGTATAAAGTTCTGTTTCATCGCGATCATCGAGATCTTGATAATATCTGTTTGAATAATGAAACACAATTTTTTTTTGTAATATAATTATTATATTATTACTTTTGATAATAATTTTTAATGCAATTGGACGAACCTTATTCTTGATGGATGACTGTCGTACGAGTTTTGTATGTATTGTTGATAACGAAGCCTACGTGGGTCTAGCTGTTGCTGTTGTTGTTGTTTAATTATTCTCGATCTTTGTTGTTCTTGTGATATTCCATCTTTTTTAGGTCGTCTTTGCCATTTTGGTGATCTCAAGACAGTTGAATCAGATTCTTCATCGATTTCATCGTCAGCTTCGTGTTCCTCGTAATCCTTATCAATTGACTCAGTTGTTTCTTCTTGATCTTCCTCAACTGTAGATATGACAGTACGTTGTTGAGATTTTAAACGAAACTTATTCTGAGATTGTTAAATTTATAATTGTCGAATATACGAATACCTTCATCAATTGCATCCTCCTCGGCGTTATCTTCAGTGAAGTTTCCCAATTCCTCGTCAGCGTATCTTACGTTTTCATCGTCATCCTCCAAATCGTTTTTCTTATAAATAGATTTTCTCACTATAGCGACATTATTGTTTGTTGCGTAAAGTTTGTTCCGAGGTGTTCTAGTATGATTGTGCGTAGTCCATCTATGTGGTTCTATATTTTGAAACGTCGTGTATTTTGTGTGCATTGGAGATTCATAATTGTTACGTTTAGTTTGTTTGTAAGAATTCATAGAGGGATAATAATTTGTTATTTGTTCGGCCGTCGCATTGAGTTGTTTCCTAAAGACACAGAAGAATCTCTTTCTAATAAAAATTCTTTACGAAACGATATTAATTCTCGTATATTTTTGTTTGTTTAATATTAATTAAGAGATATATTACATTTATACAATATTGTAATTAATTAGAGTACTTAATTACACATTGGTAAATATTTGAATGCTTACCTATTATCTTTGTTTGACGGAACGGATGAATTATGTTTGTTAACATATTTCCAGTTCGCATTCGAAGAATCTCTGACATTTGTTGTTTGATATTTCGTGGACCACGAAGGCGTAGGTCCATTCGTATATTTTTGTGTTTTGTTTTTCTCAGTTTGTTGCATGATAATGAAATATTATCGCAGTTAATTTTTATTTTTTTTAGTTTCTTATCAATCGTTTTCTACGCCGTGAAATTTCGTTTTTAAAAAATCGTCCTAAACGGAGAGGTTTCTTTTTTTTTCTTTTTCCTTATTTCACAATATTTCGACAATTGTATATCTAGTACGATTTCTCTGTTCAAAATTTCCTTTCAATTGGAATTAAATTGATGATCTTTTTCTATCGTATTACTTGATAGGAAAAATTCGTTATTCCTCTTGTATATAACAATAACTTTCTCTAAAATCACAAAATGACTCGTCTTCGATTGGTTTCCTTCATGCTTTTCAAATGAATCGACAAAAATTCGATAAACGATGTTACAATCGTATTAAGTGTGTGAAATTAGATTAAAAAAAAAGAATAAACCAATTAAAAAGAACGCAATGTCTTTTTTCTTTTCTTCAAAAGATCGTCACAAAAATATATAATTTGAATATTTTTAACTAAATATGTGACATTTGAAATCGTTGTAATCGTCGGATCGGTTTTTGAAAATACGAGTTATCAAATAAGAAAATGAAAATAATATACGATTGCAAAATGAAGAGAAGGGAAACGACAAGAAGGGGGCGGTGTCTCGATCGTGATCTAAGAAGATGATCGAGATGCAAGCCTCTTCACCATTTATCTGTTTCGTTGCAGTCCTCGTGTTCCAAGGACGTGCTCAACGATCGTTGAAATTCTTGAACCCTCTGTGTTTGTTGTTCGTGGTGAAGCTTCCGCCACTTGATTCGACGATTTTGAAACCAGACCTTGACCTGCGCTTCGGTCAATCTCAATGCGTGGGCCAAGTATAATCTTTCAGGACCGACCATGTATTGTTGACGAGCAAATTCGCCTTCGAGTCTTTCCAGTTGTTCGGCCGTGAAAATTGTCCTAACTCTCTTTGATTTTCCTCCGCCGGGTGAACGTAAGCTCGAACTTCCGTTCTTCGTTGAACTTTCTTGACCTGTAAAATATACGAAAAAAATACTTTCTCTCCAAAACAATCTCATAATATTCTTTTCATTCGAGTCAAACATGTATTATATTTCTTTTTACGGTCCTCGAATAATTATAATTAATTGTGTTGTATAAACAAATAGGTTAAGTTCCTTTATCGTCTGTCAATTTATATACGATTTAAGATTCGTTAATAACAATAATTAAAGTAATTCTCACTTTAGAAATTAATTCACAATGAAAATTTCCATATTACGATCTGTTTTTCACTAATTTATAATCCGTTTTAGCGCGTAAGAGTTTCATAAAATTTGGAAATTGTTCTCACGAACGTAACTAAGTTTAAAGTCTGTCAAACACGATAACCGTTAATGGTTATTGCATTGACAGATAGAGTTGCTAATCATCGTTGTCAATCGTTGGCTTTTATTTTGAATCGTGCGTTGGCGTGAATATTTGAGCTTGTTATAAATAAATAAAATAAATGTGGCATGCATAACAATAAATTTAAATATTTACGGGAAGTACCCTGATGTTTTCTATATTGTTGCTGTTGTCCACGTTTTTCTCTTTGATTATTTCTCAAACCAAGAATCGCATCTATGGTGAAAGATTTGGCCTGTTGTTGTTGTTGCGCTTGAGAGTGTTCCATTTGCGTGATGGAATGCGAATGGGGAAGTTGCGTCGAGAGATTTTGTACGGACAAATCGGTGCCTAACAGATGGGAACGTCTCATACGTTCCAAAGCGATCGCTTCTAATTCAGGACTTCTTTGTTGCACTTGAATATTTCTAAATTCACCGTGCTCCAAAATAGCAGGATTTTCCAAAAGTCCGGCATTGCCGCGTAGCCTCTCGAGCGTTAGATTACTTATATGATTGTCTCTAATCCGATCTAAGGACAAATTGAATTCCTTCATACGATCTAATCCATAATTTTTCAACAAACCAAAATCCTTTATGTCTCTTTCGATACCAAAATTAATATCCTTGTTGCATCTGTCCAAAGACGAGAGCGCCGGGTGTGCATTTTTCTGTCTTGTCTCGCGTAAATTGAAAAGCAAATCTTTCGAGGTTGAATTTTTCGATCTACAAAGTGACGTTGTCATTTCTATAGAATCATCAGCAGGTTCGTTTGTTCTTTCCAATGAATAATTCAAGTTACTTAAGCCGTTAGTGGTGTAACCAAAATCTTTTGCTTTGTTCAAGGTCATCGATACACTGCCTCCTCTTGTAACGTCGCTAGAAAATTCATCGAAACGCATCGACGTTCTACCCTCTAAACCAATGTGAAAATCTTTCGGTTCGTTCGACGTGTCCTCTTTATTTTTATCCACCGACAAATTCAATTCTTTGACTCTTTCGTAATCTTGAAAAGCTCGTATTTGCGGCTCAGAATGATTACTGTCGCTTCTACAATCGGATAAATCCTCTATCGTCAATCGACCCGTCGGATCGTTCGTCTCCATAGCTTTTAACCAATATTATTTATAATTTACTTCTTTTTCTCGCGCAAATATTATTCTCTTCGCGAAATATTATTATTATTATTATATTTATATTTTTAACTCAATTATATCTTTGATTACTTACAAATATGTCGTAGTAAAAGTCCATCGAGTATAAAGTTTATCACTCATCAAAATATATTTATTACATCACAATAACAATTATCAGTCCATTGTCTTTTCGGAAATAGTCCTATCACCATACACACACAATT
This sequence comes from Polistes canadensis, assembly GCF_001313835.1. NCBI lineage: Eukaryota > Metazoa > Arthropoda > Insecta > Hymenoptera > Vespidae > Polistes > Polistes canadensis. Next base: position 792,110 of record NW_014569565.1, on the reverse strand, counting down.
TCGTTACCATTAGTTCATTTCACTCAAAATACGATCGTAAGAAAAATTACTAAAAACTTCTTATATTTATATATATATAAATAAAAAAAAAAACAAAACAAAAAACCTATATGCAAATCGTAACCGTCGGAAAGAAACAACACGCGTCGATTGACGTTTACGTCCCCCCCGAACAAGTGTTCCTTACTGATAATCCCGTTTGTATTCTTTAGAAAGGATTCAGATAGTTTTTCGAAGGACGAGAGTAAGGAAGAAAGTGGCAAAAGGTGTTGGAGCACGAATAGAATAACGAGAAAAGGACGAGGAAGACGAGGTTTGGTCTCGACGAGAGTCGATCCGCGCTGGCGCTTCGGAGCATCCGAGGATAATGATGTCAGCCACGAGAATCACCGCTATCACAGAAAGTGAGACAGAGACACAGATATAGAGATAGAGAAAGATAGATAGATAGATAGATAGATATATATATATAGATATATAGGTAGGTAGATAGATATATATATATATAGAGAGAGAGATAGCGTGTGTATGTGTGTATGTGTATAAAAGAGAGAGAAAGAGATAAAGATAGAAGGTAGGTGGTGGCAGAATTTTGTAGGATGGTGTTGTAGCAGGGTTGGCCAGTGGTGGCAGGAGCAAGGATATCTGGCTAATGATCCCGTACGTGATGAGAGGGGTATTCACCGATGTTGTCTGCTCTTCACCCTCTTCCAGGAACCGTCTTTCACCTCCGCAACCCCCAAATGGACCGCAGGATATCCTCCCGATGTACGGTCAATATTTTTTCGTTCGAACCGAGGAAGGCCGAGGCGAACGTTACGTCTCGAGTCCTGGTTGGCCGAGTCCTGCCATCACCACTAGTCCCTGGGACACGCCTACTACTAAGCGAGTTGCGCTGCGTGCCGGGTAAACGCTTTAGGGTATACCTAAAGGGGGTGGTGGTAGCCTTGTTTGCGGGGAGTCTGTTACTTTTTTCCACCACCAGCCGTTACCCTTCTTGCCCTGCCACGTCGAGTTACACGTTCCTTCCTCTTTCCTTCCCTAAATCTTCCTCTTTCTTCTTCTCTTACTTTACGAAGATGGTGGGAGTTAGATAGAGATAGATAGATATATAAAGATAGATAGATAGATAGAGAGAGAGAGATAAAGAGAGCCATTAATAAGCTTTCGCTTAGAGACTAGGAGCTGTTCTTGGCCAAGGGGTGCTCGTACATATACGAGAATGAACACGAGTAGATCCGAGCAAGGTCTTAGCCAACTGTGTAGCTAGCTAGCTAGATACCTAGCTGGTTGGTTGGTTGGCTGGCTTGGCCACGGTTCAGACCGAGAGTGTCTTTGCTTCTCAACGATGTCATCTGTGTTTAAGACGTAGCGCTCTGCTAATTAGCTGTCTCCTCTAATTATGACGAGCTACTTTCCTTTTCCTACCATAGCTTTTTCCTTTAACTCGATCCCTCCTCCTCCTCCTTCTTCTTCTGACGTCTCCGTTTTTCCATTGCTTTAGAATTCTCACAATTTTTCATTGTTATCTTTATTTCTATAATGAAGTATATTATTTCATACGAAGTTATTTTTTTTTTTTTACTTTCTTATTCTATCCTTCTTTACTTTTCTTTTTTATTTGTTTTGTTTTTTTTTCGTTTTTTCTTTTTATGTCCTTTATTTTCTCGATCAATAAGAAAATACAAGGGGGAAAAAGAAAAGAAATAAGATTTTTTTCTTAGATACGAGGATTCGATGTAATTTAATGGAGAGTGTAAACACAGTTCTAAGGTAATTCTCGCGTCTTCGCATCGAGTAGTGGGGTTTGCTTAATTGCTTCCATCTGGGCCGAAACTTCATCCACAATCCCCTCATTAGATGTTGACGAGCGTGCGGGAATTTCAGAACCTCGGAAAACCTCTAAGGAGCTTAAGGGTGCTTAATTACGATGAGCTTTTAAGTCATGTCAAAGGTATGCTTAAGGCATGTTACATTGTGAAAAGTAACTTGTTCGTGACCGACATCATTTTTTAATTAATATTCATATTCTCTAACCTTTCTTTTTTTTTCTAATATTTTTATAACTTGTAATTTTATCGATTATCTTCTTTTCTCTCTCTCTCTCTCTCTCTCTCTCTCTCTCTCTCTCTCTCTCTCTCTCTCTCATGTATATTATAAATATAATTTATAATACTAGCTCTTATATACGATGAGATCTCCAAAGAAATCCCTATGGGGTATTGTGAAAACTTGTCCACTTACCTTGTTGGCACTTCTATGATAGTAAAATTAAGCTATAAATTCGAAATTTACTTGGAGAACCTTCTAAATATTTTACAAAACGAGGAACGAGCTCGTGTAATTACGTCATATATTTCGCAGCGTGCTAACTTTGTCGCAAACTTTGGCATTGTAGGATCTAACCTCGCGGAGTGTGATACCAAGGAGGATGAGGAGGAGAAGGAGGGGCGGGGGGCGGCGATTTAGGAATATGCAAACTTATCGCAGGCATAACGTATAAAATATTGTATTCTCTCTTACTTGATCGCGGGATAGTTGTTTTTAATTAAAATTTCGAAACTTTCGTCGATTTTCATCAAACGAAGTCTTTTGATAACGAATAATCGCGCGTTTTGCATAATAAATCATCTTATTTAAGTAATTAATTTACAACGCGGTGTTGATAATTTGTTTATCAGTAAATAAGATGGGGATTTCGTTTTATTTCAAGTTAAATGCATTCAAATCTTCGTTTGTTTCAAACGAAGAATTAATGAAAACGGTAGAGAAGATTTTCAACGTTTGGTGCTAGGAATAAGAAGAAGACGACCCTTTTACGTTCTTATTTCACAGTGTATTCAGAGAATACTGGTAATTATTAGCTCAGGAGTAAGAAACCGCTCTCGTCTCGTCTCGTTTCTCGTTTCTTGGAGAAAGTTGAAACGATTTAACAAAGACGGCGAATGTAACAGGCGACAAATGTTTAAATTAAACGGCCGGTTAGTCGAGCGCCACACGGGTAGGGTTTGAAAAGAATTTCTATTGAAGCCGATACCCCATACCCTTCTTCATCGTTCTCGTCCAAATGACTTGCGAGCGAGTCTCCACCCTTATTACGAGCCGAAATTTATCACGGAAATTTCGGAGAGTATTTTACCCGGATAATTGCTCCGCTTTATAAGAGCCATTCCCCTTTTAGGAACGAGCCAATATATAAGACGAAAGCGATCTCGGAAGATCTTTCCTAGCTTCTAGGAATTTTCTTTCGATTATTCGGAGATCATGTTAAATTCAGTTTGTAAAATTCTCCGAGGGAGATTATTCTCTTTTCATCGTAATCGTTATTTATTATTATTATTTTGTTTCTTTTTTTCTTTTTTCTTTCTTTGTTTTTCCAATAAAAATCCAATACAACCGAAATAATAATTATTATTATTTCATATTATTCCGAAAAAAAGAAAAAAAACTTTAGAATCTATTTAACGAATTAATTGCAAATATACTTCTCTCTCTTAATTTGATCATAACAGTATCAAAAAGTTATTTGAATTTCATTGAAATTTTAGTCTTATAACACTTAACTACATCTTATAGTGCCCAGTATCTAAGTCATTAATAAAGCAAGATTCGTCGAGTAAGGAGTCGTCAAGCGGTTGGCCATTGTTTCGAAATTTAATCCTAGCAAGAGCCACGGTCTATCCTAGCATTCGTGCTAACACCTACACACATAAATACATGCACATACACACGTAAATGTTCCTTTATACATATATACGAGAAACGAAGGTGTTTCAAAGCAGTATCTGATTCCTAGACTCCTAGCGAGCTTCTATATAGTACCTTATCGGTTCTCTTCAACCTTTGAACACCCGAAACACTAGTTGGAGCAAGCAAGTAAGCAAGCAAGCAAGCAAACAAACAAGGAAGAAAGGAAGGAAGGAAGCTAGCTATCCAGTTGCCGCCTCGAGCTTTCATTCCACATGCGATATTAAAGCGAGGGCAATTAGCTGTGAGGGGGTTGTTGTACGTAGGAGGGTGAACGGGGTTGCTGCTGCGACGGCCTCAGAGCTGGCTTTCCCAGTCGTGCACTTGGTGGGGTCGTCTCGGATATGATTGGCTGTCAGCAAAGTTAATCCCAGGACCGGCCACACCCCGACATGTCTCAATCCAACCCCTCCTTTACTTTCTCTGTCTTCATCTCTCTTTCTCTTTATCTTTCTCTCTCTCTCTCTCTCTCTCTCTTTCTCTCTTTCGTGCTTTACCATTTCGTAAATCCTACGTATAGTAGGAACTTTACCTTCTCCGATCCATTCAAAACAGGGATGAAAATTCATGTGGCGAAGCTTCTTTTCGAGACACCGAATCCCTTTTATAACATTGCTAGTTTGATATTAAAAGGAAATATTGTAATTATAAAAATGAATAATATTAGTTGTGTGTCATATATATTTCTATGATGTATAATATTATTTGTTTATATAATTATATTAAGTCGTTCGATACCATGGATATTTTTTTGAAGCGACGAGATATAGTATAATGATTTTTTAGTTCTATATTCTTTTTTCTTTTTTGAAAATGTTATAAAAGTATTACATATGGTCAGTTTATTTTATTCAAAATATTTCTTCTTTTTTTTTTCCCCCCGAATAGAATATTACACGTTATTTAACAAATTCGTTATTATATAGTTATATTTAACGAAGTGATTAATGATCCCGATATACAGGAAATGATTTATTAACGTATGTTTATTTATTCTCACGTATCGTAGACCTAATTTTCGATGTCTGCATCATGGAGAAGAGGTGGTAATGATTTCGGTTAATGTAATCCATCTTGTCGAGTTGACGACGACGACGACGACGACGACGACGACGACGACGACGACGACGACGACGACGAAGACGACGACGAAGGGAAGGTTGAAATACCCTAATGGATTTAGGGAAATTATCGTATTTTCGAAGCTTTCCACGTTGGGCTATGCCAGACTCAATAACGTGCAGTTTAGACGAAATCCGCTTGAAGAAGATGAAAGGAAGTTTAAGACCTCCATCTAATAAGAGGTCCGTAATAAAAATTCCTAACAGAGTAAGAGAGGGAAGGGGGATGGTAGTGGTGGTGGTGATGGGGCGGAAGGGGGGGGGTAGGGGGTTTGAGTCGAACGTAAAAGGGCGAGCGAAAGTATGGAAGAGTTTGTTCGGGGATAAACGATCGAAGGAGAGAGAAAATTAACTTTTCTCATACGAAAGATCAAAGCTTTATAATAATGTTTCGTCTTTCTTTTCTGTTTTTTTTTTTTATTTTTTATTTTTTTTATTATTCTCTTTTCGTTTAATACTGTAGAAATAAAATAGTGAAGAAAAACGAACAATCGAACTCGTTTGATTTGATAATTTTTCTTTTTTTTTAAAGTAAAAAAAAAAAAAAATATTAAATTTTAGTTAAATATAATTTGTATACGGTTATTTATTGTTAATAAGGGTTCATAGTAAATCAACGCATATTTTTAACGTTATATATATCACGCGATGACGTATTCAGTATATGTAATTAATTATCGTAGACTGACGTTCGCTGTTCATGTAAATACGCGTAATTACGTTACAAACAAGTGGACGTTTATTTCCTCGTTGAACACAAGAAGCTATTCAAAGAGATGAGTTTTTCTACAGTCGTTTTGCGAATGGCTAGTCTAAAAGACAAGTTTTCTAACGCTTAGACGTGTCCCTTTTAACGTATCAATCTCGTAATTAGATTTGTGTTAATAATACACGTGGGAATAGTTAGATAACATTCAATCGTGTTTTATATAAATTTGTGAAAATATGGGATTGTGGAGATTATGGAAAACGATAAAGAAAGATGGAGAGAATGTCGACAAAGAAAATTCTGATGAAACATGCTTAAAATCAGGTCCCAAACTTTTACGTTTGGTGTCTTCTTTGGAGTAAGTACGAATATTAATATATAATCTTACCTTTTTTATTCAAATACCTTATTTTATTTCCATTCTAATTGCATGCTATTTGCATTTTGTTAATACTCGCAATTATAATTAACCATTGTAATCAGGAAATAATATCTATGTATCATTTGTGTGAATTTTATGTAAAGTATGTACAAATTATTTAATGTAAATTTATTTCGTATCGATCAAAGTAATGTATACTTAAAATCATTATTTAAGTTTAATACTTTAGATACACGTTACGTTATTTTTTATCTAATATTCATTAATATAAATAATCTCGGATTATAAAGGAAGAAATCATAAAAATGTTTCATCTTTCTTTCTTATGTTAGATAATATAGGCATATATGTATATACGGCATATCTACATAATTAACAAAAATGATAGGATCACGCAAGTGTCCATTTAAATTTCCCAAAGTTCCTATTTAAGTTGATTAAGTTCTTAGGAAAGGTCTTATGCAAGTATTACGTTTAGTCGTTTGTGGTTTGTCTGATTATGAATATTGTTGGTCTTCCATGAAATACGCGCCGCGTCTAACCTTATGACTTATCTTATTATCCATTTAATCAAGAAAATTAATATCTTAGATAAATTCTATTTAACGTATTACGTTTAAGTTCATGTCTTAGAATCGTTAACTTTCGAAAGAAATTGATCCTGCAAGTTTGTCAATAGTCTAACAAAAAAAGTTTCATATTACGATGGCAGAAGAAGAAGAATAAGAAGAAGAAGTTTTGGAATTTCGTAACGTTTCAATTTCACGCTAGTGAATTCAGTCTTGGCGTAATTCCTCCAAGGATCCTTTCTAATATCACACACCGTGAAATTTTCTAATAGAAAAAATATTTTCAACGGAAATCTGTTCTTTTTTTTTTTTATTTGTTCAGATATACGCATTAAAATTAATATTAGATTCTGATTCCCTCTTGTGTCGTTTATTCATTCGATTAAATTATAATTGTATGATTCAACTTGTTTCTATAATCAGTTTAAAAAGAAAAATATGAGAATTCATTGTTAATTATCGAGATGATGTCATTGCACCAGTAAATTATCAATCTATCGTTGAAGGATGTGCTGCGTGAATTGTTCTTTTTTCTTTTTTTAACGCGTTTCCTATTCCTATTTATATATTTCGCGTATTTATACACGGATAAAATAATATTATACTTATAATTATTTTATTGTGAAAATAAAATGACATTTCTTCCTTTAACAAAGTTACGCTGTTGGATTACATGAAATTATATTTTAAATAATGAGAAAAAAATGTATATGAACGATTATGAATATACATTTAAATACATTTAATTGTAAGTATAATATGAAACAATGAAAGCAAATAAAATACAGCCGAGTAACTCTTTGAGTATTAAAATCGCCAGGAATTCCCGTACGAACGGTTGTAGGAATATAAGCCAATCAACTTGAAGTTTTTCATTAATCATCCTAATGGTATAGTGTTAGTTTGTTCATGCGTCCCCTTTTCTTGAGGAAAAGAAGACTACAGAAGAAAAAATGATCTTGTTATAGAAATCAGTGCTGTATACTAATAAAACCAATCATGCAAAAATGTGGAATTATTTCAAGAAAATAAAGAAAAAGTAAAAAGAACGGAACAAAATATTAGATTTCATTTTTCAGTCACCCCATTTTAGGTACACTCATGCTCCGCGATTCATTGGAACCCTATAACATTTGATTATGATTGTAGTGGGAAATTTCTTGGATATTCAAATGATTAAAAGTCATGTGTACGTTTGATTCATAAAAGACCTCACGTATTACAAAAGAAACATCGTTAGAAATTCAGCCTGAGATCTTTGGTTTTAGTGACGTTGAACGTGCCGTGCCGTCAGTAGCTTCCCATTCTTTGTTTAAATCGTTGCAATGCGTAGCATGCATCTCTATAAAATAAAACTGCCATAATCGACAATGAGGAACATAATCATTGTGTTTAAAATATCGCCTCTCCTCGTCTTTTATTTCGTCAATTACTTGTTGCCGTTCGTTGATTTCATCATAGATATTATACAGTTATGTCTTTTTTCAAATGAAACTTATTTTTGATAGGGTATCGAAAATTTGTCAAGCTAAACGAAAAGTTAAAGGTTTTGAGGGGGAACTCGTTATTTGAGTGGTGGGGAAGAAACGAAATAAATATTTAAAGTATGTTATATGTGTGTGTGTATGTGTACAGATACCTGTAACCCTTGATGATTCAGCCCTTATTCTCTTTACCATAAAGGATTATCTTTATTATATAAGACAGTTTACGTATATGGTGTTTAATGTGTGTATGTGTAATTAGTAAAAATACAAATGAGTGGTCCAGAATAGTTTGTCTGTTGTCAAGCAATCTTTGATCGAATATGGTTTATCAATCTCGTTTTTTTTTCTTACAATTAGCGTTATCAATTTTCCCAAAATTTGACGCATATTTCGTATCGTCGTGGGACCCATTCATATTTCTGCATGATTTCATAATAAATAATTAACAAAAACAAAAAATTAAAGATAAAGTATTTTTAAGTAAATAAGAATTAGAATCTTAATTTTCAATTTATATCAATTTATTATAAAAAGAAATGTTTACGATTACTTATTTAAACGTAATATGTAATGAGACGATATTTTGTATAAATTCATTTAAAAAATATAGACTAAACAATGAAGTTGGTAAATAGATAAATAAACCTTAAACCAGGGATGGCCAATCTTTTGCAAATCATATACCATTTTTTTTGGAACATACAAGCTCAAATGCGCCATACAAGTTAATTACGCAACTAAATTAATTAATGTACGCCAGAAAATATAAAAATGGCTTTACAATCAGTTATGGTGCCTGTTTCAAAAAAATAAATAAGTGCAAGGATGTAATATACCATTTGTAATCATCCAATGCGCCACGTTTGACGAATCCATTGTACAGCCCTGTTATAAACACAGTCCCTTCTCTCGGTGCATACATATACAATCAGCTTGTTAGCCTGTTAGCCTGTTCAGTCGTGTACTTTCCATTCTATACATCGGACACTTCGTTCATACAATATATATAAACAATTTTAAATCTGTACGAATTATAAACAAATAATATTGAATCAAAAATATAAGTCGAAGATATAAAATATATATTAAAAAAAAAAAAAAAAAACAACATCTCTGTTAAGATCAAACATTTGAACCCGTATTTATTATTATGACAATTACAATTAGATAAAAATTAATAATTTGTAAAAAAAATGAATGAAATTTATCGTCGATCGTTTAAACGAAAATTTGTTAAATGAAACATTAAATTAGTGAACTATCGTGTTTCTAAAAGAATATTGTAATGAATAAAAATTTGTCGATAATGACCGACAACGAGCCTGAAGTAGATACAACAGACAATGTTTGTTTACGTAAGAAAGGAAAACGAAGAGGAAGAACAAGTCGTTCAACTAACTCTTCATCTAGTTCGAACTCATCGGCTTCGTTAATTTATGTGACTATGGAAGATGTACTATCAGCGTCAGAATGCGAGTTAATGATTAAGAACAATATTGCAGAGAGTACTCGAGTAAACAGTGTTTCTTCATGGTATTTAAAAATCAAACGCGAGGTATTGAAGAGTCTAAGGAATAAGGTTTATCCAATTATTGTATGTGGGTGAGTCATGCATCAATATTCAATTTACGTATATCACACATAGAATTAATTATTATAAAATGAATTATACTTTACACGTAAGACTAAACTTTATTATTTTTGACACGATAACGAATGATAACTAAAATGGGGATGATCCAAAATTTAGGACATCGATTTGAATACAAAATTCTTAATAATAACGAAGAAAAGATATATAGAAATAAAATGTAAAATTAAACAGTGATGAAACAAACAACAAAATACAAGTTATTTGAGCGAGATTCGATCCAGCGATCTCGAACGCGTGTTAAACTTTTCCCTTCATTTTTTTTTGGAAACTTTTGAGTATTGAATTTAACGGTTTCCACAGTATATGATCCTAATGGACTGTTACGATTATGTTGAGTTTGCGAAAAAAAAAAAATCAGTATCCTGTGTTTGTGACTATCTCTTTTTGTAAGCGATAATACTCTTATCGTGCTATTTTATATATATATATGCAAAGACATTTACTGAATTATCTACAGTAAAAAAGGGGAGAGTTTAAAAAACTTCGGAAATGTTAGCATGCGGAAAAGCAGCCAGTCTTATTCGTATAGAAATATTCAGGTGCGGATGAGTCAGCCTTGTAAACGATAGTCTCCGATATAAGTTCAAGTTCTAGGACTAACTGAAGGTGAAAAAGAAGCCGTTCAAAACTTTCAACAATTTAAAAATAGTATTCTTTATTCTTTCGTTCTTCGTTTTCTCTCAACTGATTTCATTTTTATCTATTAAAATATTTTATTTGCAATTTTTTATATAATAATATGAAATAAAAGGTAATTTGTTTAGGGCCATTTCATAAGATAAACGTATTATATTTTTCGTTAAGATAGAGAGAGAGAGAGAGAGAGAGACCAAGTTTACACGAGTGTATCATTACATGCTATTGAACAGCACACGTGTAATGGACTTCCTGTGTCCATCGAACCTGAACACAGTAGGGTCCACGCTCCGTGATTTGACTTGGCCTTCTATCTGTTTTCCTGAAAACACCTGCACGCAATACGAAGTTTCCATGATTCATTTAATTATTTTTTATTATTTTTAAAATTGTTGGTATTTGTAAAATAATTGACCATCTTTATCTATCTTATATATATATAGAAGTTTTATATTAATTTCATTGAGAAATTATGAACCATTATAATTTCATTTTTGTTCACATCTAGAAAAAAAAAAAATGATATAATAGTTATATTTATAATATAAATTATATTAATATAATTATACAATATTAACAAATCAATGTAATATATATATTTAACAAAATAGTTAATTAAATGATGAAAGAATAAAATGAAATTTCAATAAGATGAGTATATTAATCGTAAGTAAATCACAAGTAACATCAAGCGATTCTTTCATCAAACTTTCTTATCTTATACGTATAATTCGTATCTTAATGAAGAAAATGTAAATACTTCTGTATAAACTTGATTATCTAAGAAATTCGCGGGAAATGAAACCACAGTAATGAAGTCATAGATGGGGAAATAATCAAAGATAAGTATATTCATATGCGTAGACACACACACTATGATTTATAATTTCGTAATGGTTTTTATCCATTCACGATAGTAGGATATTTTTGCGTAAATTCCGGAAACCTTGCCACAATTATAACCGAAAGATACGATGCCATAAATTGTATGAGCATCAGCCAATGGACCGCCGGAATCTCCGTAACATGAATCCTTGCCGCGTCTACCGTAACAGAGATGACGATCCCTTCTAACAAGTAATTTATACAATGGTACTGAGTTGACACAGGCTTTAAATGGAACGTAAGGAATGTTAACAGTCATCAGGGTAGGATGAGAGTTACTCTGAAAAAAATATAAAAACAAAACAACAAAATATTTCTTTCCTATGATTAATAAAGTATTTAATTAATTTCAAAATTTTTTTCTTTTTTTTCTTTTATTTTTGTTCATGGTTTTTTTTTTCATTTACGTTCAATGATGTATATCCCCAGCCAGAAGCATAAAGTCTACGTGGTTTTTTATCGTCATTCGGTAAATTAATCGGTCGAGTTGTCAAAGAGAATCGAAAGGGCGGTGACACTTTGAAAAGGGCGATATCGTGATAATAGATTTTCGTAGACCAGAATGGATAGGTTGTCTCATCGTAAGTATAAATATTTTTTACATTGTGTAACGTTCCACCGTGATCGGTATAATTTGTGCCCGCACGTACGTGGTAATTATTTTGATCTAAAGAATTACTGATAATACACATTTTAATTAAATATCTGTGTATAATGCATTCTATAAAATATAAGATAAGATATAACGTTATTATTACAAACAATGAAGAGCAGTAATGACCCATTTTTTCGATAGTATACTTGCTCCGCATTGAAAATTATTTAATTCGTCGTGTAGAGATACCTGAAAATTAATTTATATCAATTTTGGAAAAATACGAATATTTTCTTTATCAATTTGGAAAAATATTATAATAATGACAAACCATAAATGGACGCGATTTGATGCTAATACGAAGTCCTCCAATAATTCTGTGTTTAACATTATGCATTTCTCGTTCGTTATATACTGTACGAGAATCTAAGAATAGAAATAAGATTTGTTATTGGAATATTTTGTTAATATATTATAAGTTATATGTAACAGAGACATATGTATTTTGTGTACTCACGTATTAAGCAAATAAAAACGACGGTCCAAAACATTTTTTTAAAATACCTGTTGAGAGGTAGAACACTCGCTTATTATTTGTAATATTGGATGCGTCATTCTTCATAAATGTCATTGGAATTATATTTCATTAATTTATTTTTTTCTTTTTTTCTTTTTTTATCGTTAAACTTAAAATTTATAGACTATCGTAAATTATGAATTTATTAGAAGATATTATTATTTATTATTGATTTAAATGCGAACTGTGTAGATTATTTAATTTTACAATTTTATGCAACAGGATGAAATTAATAGCTTACAATTAGAATATCTTTTTTCAGATATACTAGATAAAAATTGTTTTACAGTGTAAAGATTATCCTGAATCTTATATAACTCTAATTTCATAGATAAATGTTATATGAATTGTTAGATAAAGTTAATATTTCTTTTTTTCTATCATAAGATTTTATTTAGACATATTTTATATATATATGTGCATATAGAATAATTTTATATTTTATTTATACGTTAATTATAATTTAATCTTGATAATAATACAAGCTCTCATATTTATTCCTCATCTTCGAACTTAAGAATCATTTCTCGAATTATTCCCATCTGATAAGACATTTCTTCATTTTGTGTTACATCGGATCTATTATATCGCGAATCGTCTTCGAAGATAAGGGATCTACGTTTACGTTTTTGTAACCATTCGTCTCTTATTTCGGATGAATTCGTATTCTCTTTATTAGTATTCCCGAGAGAAAACAAGGCAGAAACGAAACCGATAGTTTCCAAGAACATAGTCGTTAGCAATAAATTATTCGCGAGATTAACCAGGATGCTTTTCTCGTACGCTGTGCGGACGTTTACACGATTAATCGAACGAATTAACTTTTCGAAAGATTTATCAGCAGCTTCTTTCAATTCTGTAACAATCGACGAATCAAACTATTTACTACGATCGATTATTATTTTATAGATTTTATTGTACTATTAATAGTTGACAAAAATTATTTTCCTTTCTTTTTTTTTTTCAATTATTACCTTCTTTCGTCGTAGTCAAAGCAGTTGTTTCTTCTGTTTTACTGACATCTTCTTCGTAAGAATTAAATTCAGATAATTCGTAAGAAATATCTTTCGATTCGATAGAAAACGGAGGCTGTGACGTAGTAGTCAAAATCGTCTCATTTTTCTTTTCCTCTTCGTAATCGCAGAATAAAAAAAGCTTGGACATCCAATCGGAAATGCAACTCAAAATTCTAAGATGACCCTGCCAATTTTCGTTCATCGCCATTTTTATTCCATTAACAATGATTTTTTCAAACTCAATCGTTGTACGATGAATCTTATCGATTGCATCGAATATTTTTAAAAGTAAACCTCTTTTATATAATCCCAAAGATTTAGACACTTTTTTGTATCTAGAAACAGACGTGATATTAACTTTAAAATTCATTTAATTTAGTTAATATTGGATGAATAATCAAACGATTAATATATGTAAATGATTACAATTTGGAAATTAAAACGATTAACAACACTTTTAGAATTTGTTTAAATTTAATTGATCAAAGTATTTTAACTATTTCTATTGAAAATAATAAGGCTTGAAACGACTAAATGACAAATATTTTTATGATAATAGTACGGAAATAATTTGATCTATTTTCCATATTATTTATTTTGTGAAATTAATCGATTTTTGTTACACGTATATACATACTTTGCAGCTGCTATTTTATTATTTGAAGAAAATTTTGATAATTTGTTAACTTTCTTGACTCCATCTTGATAAATCGAAAGATAATAATATGTTTCATCAATGAGTTGTCTACCCCAAGGTGTTTTAGAAAGAACATTGCCTAAATCATTTGCAACTCGATACAATGGTGATCTTTTTGTTAATTTGTGTCCTAGTATACTCTCGTAAATATATTTTATTCGACGATTAGGATTTATAAATATTCTTTCATTCATTTTACACTTGACATTTGCATTTCCATCGTCATCGTATTCGGCTATGCAATTACTGAGATTTTGAATTCCACTCAACCAACGATTTTTCAAAAAATTTTTATGATTATCGATCTCGTATTTTGACATCATTCTAGGATTACGTTTCCGAACAAATAGACACTCGCGAAGATGTTCGAATTCCGCGATACAATGATGACTTAAGTGAGTAGAATTATCGGAAGTAATATTACAAAAGAAAATGTGCAGTTGACCAAGTGGTGAATTTGGACCATTCAATGAACCGTTCTTTAATGCAACGTCCAAACGTGATCCAAGAATTTTCAGAGTATGTTTAGGTGAATTCTTTGCCAAGTTCGCAAGTGCTTCACTGAGAATAGAGATCGTTCGACTTTTCAATATTTTCGATTTCGAACATTCGCATAATCGATCACCGAATTCCGATATGACATCGATAGTTCCTAAAAATTGAGGATTTTCTCTTGCATATGACACCTGTTCACATATTTAAAAGAATCGTAAACTAGATACATAACCAATTATTTAACATCAGAAAAAAAGGTTGCTTATCAAAGTGAACTCACTTTGTTTTTTAGTAAAATAATATTGTATCTACGTAGATAAGGATCAATGGAGGATGACACTTCTTCTGTGATCCCTCCTAAATCTTGCAGTAATAATGAACCTCGAAGTAAAACTTCCGAGAGCCAATCGTTTGATTTTATATTATTAATATCCAAATTTCTTTCGTATCGATTAACGGTTGACGTAGATCCAAAGGATTTAGCAAAATTTATTAAATTTCTTCGTACCACCTGACTGATTTCGCTAATCGTTCGTTCAAGGCCATTTCTATTATTAGAAGTTCTTCGTAAAATTATTGGCGTTGATATTGGTCCAACTAACTTAGTTAAAAAATGTTCAATAGCTCGTTCAGCCGGATCCAAATGTTTCGAGCTTATGAACGTATCTAATGAATTTTTCGTCCATGATTTCAAATTGCGATCATTTTTTCTCGAAAAAATTGTCAACGTTAAACTACCTACAAATAAAATATACATCGATGATGTTTAATTATATATTATTGTTAAATAGAAAAATTTGAATTATATTTAAATGATCTTACCAAGACATAAAAATAAAAGAATTCCTTTGGAACACATGTTTGTAAAACTGATCTCTTCAAAAATATTCTTTCATCTTTTATAGCTTTTCTACTCGGCGGATTTGAAAGATTTTCGATAAACACGTTTGAAATATTACAAATGAATGTCACTCTTTTAATTTTACTACTACCTAATCATATTGAAATTTCGAAGTTTTTCTTATCAGAGAACGAATATTATTTATTTATATTCTTATTATTTTTAATTATATGCATTTTCTATAGATTTATATAGATATTAATAATAATAATATATAATAATAGTAACAAATAATATTATATATGCCATCATTGGCTTTAAATAGGATCTAGTCATGTATAGATAATTTTCATTGAGAAAGTTCTATTACAATCGGTGACTATAACCGCCATCTAACGGGTGTACGTGAAATTAGTACTCTGCGTGAAATTCTCTTGATCATCTGCAGAGTGTAACGACATTATACCTTTGACGTGTTCGTTATATCGGCGCAACTGTCAGCCGGCACCTTGCACCGCACATTTTCTTATATAAAATCGATAAACTTGTACGTACAGTTCTTCCCAGTGTTACCGCTATTCAAGACAAATCTTACCACCTGCGTTGGTCTTAAGAAAAATCCTAGGTGTGTCTCGCGTTTTTGTTTAACTACGAAGCACATAACGGGTAATACGTTATAAGAAAGTAATAAAAAAAGAAAAAAAAAGAAAAAGAAAAACGCAATTTTGACGTGTGTATGCTATGTGCGTACGAAAAAAAACTAATAAAAGAAATAAAAGTAAAAGCTATCTAACGGAATAATTAATGTCAATGTGAATCTCCATCGTTTTTAATAAAACATTCATTTCGATTAATTGATTATTATCCGTGACTGAGATCTAATCGATCAATTTATCCAAGATGGATGAAGATGCCATGTGGAAAAATTTCTATCATAAAATTGTTGAAGAAAAAGAGACGAAAGAGAAGGAACAGAAGGAACGCACGGATCATGAATTAAGGTAACGAGTTGATTAATCAACATTAATTTGTGGCAAAAAGGTTAAATGTAGATTTCGATTAAAACAAAAAAAAAAAAAAGAAAAGAATTAATCTTTCTAATAGAATCTAAAGAGAACAGGTACATTAATTATGCATATAGATAAGTGGCCTAATCGATAAGAAAATCTATAAGCTATTAAATATATATATATTATATTATATAGAGATATTCAATTTAAAACGATCGATAGTAATTTTAAAAAATATTTCGTTTTTTTTTTTTAACATTCGAACAAAAAAGTAATACATGAAATATTAACAAAATGTAATAACAGATCAAATTAAATCTAATTATTAATCGTGTACACATTTTTTTGAAAGTGTTTACGATGCAACCATGTCTGTTACATTGCTGTTGTCAGGATCTATTTATAAAGTTGAGAGTAAGCAAGGAGGATACTTTACCGTCGCATTTTCGAAACACATCTGCATAGTAGAGTAGTCTCCTAAATACATCTTCTTCCCCCTCCCCCTTCCTCTTACCCCTTCTCTCTTTCTCTTTGTTTTTCTCTTTTTTATCTCTGTCTCTTTTTCTCTCTGATCCAAGAGAATGTTCAAGGTCGTTCCTAACATTTCATGATTCATCACTGGCAGACTTGCTTATTACCTAACGAGCTCTCTTTTTTTGTAGAATTTAATGATTAAACGTTGAAACATCATTCGTGAATAATATTAAAATTATTTACGTCTGGTATAGAATAATAATTTCTTTAAATAAGTTTAATTCGATAAGAAAAATAATATCTAATCTTTTTGTTCTTATATTAGTTTCACTTGACATCTTATACCTTGAAAATGTGTTGCATAAACAGTATTGTCTAAACAGTAAATGTTTTGCATTCTGTCTCTCCTTAAACGGTGACGAACTATCAGGATACGTGCTTGTCTTACGAATAATTTTCTTATGAGTTGTTAAGATCTTATAATATATATACATATATATATATATATTATTTATATGTACGAAGGATTTTTCTTTCCTTTGACTTATATTCAGACTACTTCAATATCATTCAATTTACGATCGTAATAATAAATCATCGTTGGTGGGTGTAACAAAATTACCCAAATGTAGGGAAGTCCGAATTGAAATTATTTCATTGCTGTTGGCGTTAATATGAAAATTAATGAATAATTCAAAAATCCGATAAGTTGTATTCCTTTATTGCCATAAGCATAAGCCGTCTCGTGGAATCGATTTTAAGTGATGAAAATTATTACTCTGTTTCATGCTTGCGTTAATGATCCAATAGTAGAATTTCCAAGAGAGAGAGAGAGAGAGAGAGAGAGAGAGAGAGAGAGAGAGAGAGATAAAGAAATAAAGCAAGTGTTTCTATAGTACATAAGTACTATAGTACACTATTACTATAAGTACATATCATTTTCGAGATAAACTATCTAATTTTATTCATTGTTCGTATTTGATCTTTAAAAGTACGGCCTACGCCACATTATGTTTCTACAGGAAATTCCTGATTTCATCATCGATGTCATTGACTTTAGGTGAATGGACAGAAAAATACTTGTAATTATGAAAATGAATACTTCATTGCATACGTGATGCATATGTATATATTTATATATCAATCGTAAAAATGTCAAAGTATTTGTAAAAAAGAAAAGAACTTATATGAAAATACAATTTTTATTGTTAAAAGTAGCCTTTTCTCGTGCTATGAATCATTCGTCGTTTTTCTAAACTGTAAAAAAAAACAAAAATAGAAAAATAAGTATCAACAGGATTAGCATCGACGTAAGAGGATTGAATTTTTCGATTTAGTTTTATTTTATCAAAGTAAAGTTCGAGAGTATTTATAGTTTCAAGTCTCTAAGCTAACAAGTGTATAAAGAAAGGCGCGTCGAAAGTTAATTCTTGATGGATCTAAAAGAACGTTTAGAAAATCTAGGAAATACTTGTTTTTTGTATTTTTTTGTTGTTAAGGAATATAAAGGAAAGGAAAGATGCATATATGCATGTATATCGTTTTATTGAAGTTTGTTAAATGAATCACACACAAAGATGATCTCGTAAACTATTCGCGTAAGATTACACATTAGGTATACATTGTAAATCAATTTCTACTTATCTTATCGGTATTAAATGTTTTTTTTAAATTATTCAAATTTTATCTGATTATATCAACGAAAATGTATATACGTGAAACATTTAATATGGAAAATCCATTTATAAGAGTAAAACTCAATGATTTGCGTGATTCTAAAAAAAAACTTGTTTTTTAAAATTTGACCTCAGAAATGTAATAGAACTTTTTAGTAGTGCGAGACATATATATATATATATATATATATATATATATGTATGACATATTTACATATATTTATGACATACCTACATGTATATATATATAGGTATACACAACCTCCTACCTATTATTTTCCTTTTACCTGAGTGAATCGTATCTTTAAACAGTTTCTTAGGAGACGCGATCCAGCCTACACGCTTTCTCACGAGCCACACAATATATACATACATACATACATACATACATATATCTATGGCAGAATTCCCCGCGTTATTCGTGTTCTTACGTGATTAACATCTCCCCATGAATGATCGTTACAAGTTAAAAGCGAAGAAACGAAATAATTTCAGCTGATCGTTTTCTCGCGAAAAGTATAGGTCTGTCGGTAAAGCTTCAAGTATCTACTGAAAAAGGAAATACCAGAGTATTCATTGAAAGTTCGTACCAATTTCAAGAAATTATCTTAACGATAATTAACACCTTCAGTTAAAAGGAGATTGCAAAGCCAGCGACTGATAGTTCGTGTTCATTATCGAAAGTGAGTGTATGTCTATAATGGTATTATCAAAGGTGTGAATTGTTGTTTTTATCGATACATTTCTGGAAAATGAAACTTTTATAATTAATCGTATCGATAATAATTCGAGAAATAATAATATTGTTCAATCGTGTTCGTGAAACGTATTACATTAGGAAGTACATATAACGTTGATAGATAAAATTTATTCGTCGTCGAATAGAAAATACGATTGTTTTTTTCCTAAAGGAAGAAAGGACTATACAAAATGGCACATTTCCATAAACTGGACGAGAAACATCCTTATTACGCGATAGCTGCTGTTCGTATGTCGCAAAAGCCAGAAACTAAACCAGTTACTACGGCTAGCATCTATTGGAAATTCGCAGCATTCAACTTTATTTCTAAAAGGTGATTTTCGTATGGTATTACGAATTCATTAATTATTGTTGAATGGCTTATTTAGTAAATGCGTAATTCATGTTTTATTTATCGACGATTTTCAAATATTTCATTTGTTTGTATTGCTTTTATAGACGAACAGACACATCACAAAAGTGCAACGTAGGTACGTGCATTATAAACAACGCACTTGTTTCCGTCGAAATAGCAATTTTGCTTGA
The DNA here is from genome assembly GCF_001313835.1 of Polistes canadensis. Taxonomy (NCBI): domain Eukaryota; kingdom Metazoa; phylum Arthropoda; class Insecta; order Hymenoptera; family Vespidae; genus Polistes; species Polistes canadensis. The sequence goes on along the minus strand of NW_014569565.1, from coordinate 772,254 downwards.
TTTTTTCTTCTGCAACTCGATTAAATCGTACTTATTGACGTAAATTTTATCGCATTCGAGTTGGAAATAAAAAAAACGAGCATTGATTGCTAACTTTTTGTTTTTTGTTTACAGTATTACTTATTCAATGAATGTGCGATGTATTATATAGTGATTAAAACTGGATTAATTTGGTAGGGGATAGTATTTATTTAGGACAATGTTTGATTACACTAGTTAACAGGTATTTTGCATTTGATGTGTTATGTATCAATTAGTACGTAGTTTTGAGCGTATAATCCGAATCTGTATTTTAAAATGTGTTAGCACATTAGTTTTTTAAGTAATTTAGATTTATATATTTTTTATTATTACATTTTATTAAAAACACTATTGAGTTGTTAATCTGTATTTCTTGTTTGTATTTAATTATATTAATGTTTGCCAGTAGAATTTTTAGTTGCTTGTTATCTATTATATATATTAGATTGAAGAAAAAGAAATCCATTATTTTTCTTCAATCTAATATATCTATTATATTCTATTTATAATAGATTAGTTACTGTGTCTATCTAACAATAAGTACTGTTGACTTCATAGAGAAAAACTGATTTTCCCACTGAATTCAGTACCTAAAAATTAGGAAGGATCATTAAAATCCAAATGAATTATAGAATAAAAGTTGATATTTGTTGATTATTGTTAATTAACTTGGCATTGAATTGTTTAGTTCCAGGAAAATGCGTACGATCTTTTTTTTCTTCTCCTTTTTCGTCATTTTGTCACGTTTTCTTTGAACTCCGACAAAGTAAGAATTTCTCGAATTTTATTCGAGCTGTCAACATGATTAGATCATTCGCTGAATCGCGTAATGAAACGTAAGAAATATTTTGAATTTTTATTGCTGCAGGATACAGGAAATCGATGGCGGCTTCTTCGAAAATCTTGGCACGTTGCTGGTCGAAAAAGTACGTGCCCAAGAAGAAATTGAAGGACCACTTCCAAAAAAGAAAGAAGAAACAGGAGGTGAAGACGAGGATAGTTTCAGCGAGGTGGAAAGCATCGAGGAACCAACTGAAGCTTTATTGGAAACTGACAGTGATCGAGATGAGAAAGAACATGCACATAATTTTTTGATAGATTCCGTTGGCTTAAACGTAAGTCAATTTTACATAATTTTTTTCATACCATTAACAAAATTCGTTATATTTTACTACGTTTAATTATACGGTTAAAATAATAATAATTGGGTGTATATAAAATGAAAATCAGAAATCAAATTAACTTGAAATATATACATGGGGCGTTTGTCAATAAGTTTAATAGTTCATATTGAATTAAATATACTGCCATTTTGTATTTAAATAATGAATATTTTATATTTAAACATATTACGATATAAAGTATTTTTTATATTCAAAATATCGATATTACTTATTGGCTAATAATTTATATAATTATTTTTATGTTATATAAATTTATATAATTATTAAATATTAATAAATTTATCCTATTCTTTATATTAAACCAACTTTATTATAAAATTTAAAACAATATATTATTTTGAACTGAAGTTAAATTTACTCGAAGGAATTTAAATGATCTTTCATGAAAAAAATAAATCAGACTACCACCTATTCGAAGTTAAAACTATACAAATTTTTGTAGCTTTTACATGTGAAATACTCTAAATGCTCGTAAATTTAAAAAAGCCGTAGAAGCTATTCGACATATTTCGGTCACGAGATAGCAAGCTGTTCGTTGGAGAGTTTCTTTTTTTAGATTTGTTTCATTCCCATCGTGAGAACGAAGATCTAATCTCGAATGAAACTAACGGAGCCAAGTGTTATTGAAGATATTAATGAAATCGTTTTAGTTGTATCAGATTAACGTCGATGATCGTTATATCCTTTTCTCACGTCAGCATACTGACGTAGATACATATGAGGAAAATTCTCAAGTGATTCCATAAGGAAGCAAAGTTTAGGTAGCATAGAATATAAGGATTTGTTTGTTACAAGTTAAGTTAGAAAAAAGTTATCAGACTTAAGTGTACCATTATTTCACAATAATATGAATCAGATTTTTCATCAAGGAAAATCTAAGCAAATATTGCATAATTACATGTACTATGCACTAATGTTTGCGTTCATTCGTTTATAATTATTCGATTAGATCGATATCTCGTTGTAAAACTATGTCTTGATATTTTGTATATATGCAGAGAGAATAGTATATAGATATAATAATTTATATTATTCAATCGTTAAAAAAGAAATTTCGAGTAGAAGATATTTTTGTTTCATTTTACGACAATCCATTTAAAAGAAACGATTGATCAATATTTGTATAATAGTGTAATCGAATGATAAATTCATTTCTAGTCGTCGGATCGATAACTCGTCTATTGTTTATACTGCAGTTACCCTCACATGAGTCCTGACGATCGTCCTGATATTGATTTTTCAAAGGTTACATGGTAGCTTCTCGTCGAAGGGTTCACGGAGAAACTACTTTCTCATTGTCGTTCGAACTGTCGTCGTAATAGTTTGTTTTGGTTACGCGAGTGTTAAAGGGTTGCTTGAGTAATGAGTCACAATGGTGTGCAACGTAACATGGAAAGTTAAATGTCCCTGTTTCCGTCAAAAACGAAAAATTAAACGTAAGTTTGAAAAATTGATCAGTAATATTTTGTGACGATATTTTTGTTTAAAATAGTCGGAATTTTTTAAATTTTTCACCGAATAGACAAACATCAATAATCGATAATACGAAAAATGAAAAATTTCAAACTTTTATAGTCTTCTACAACGTTATGCAAAATTTGTATTTTAATTTTTGGTTATAAATATCAATTGTTAATAATTGTTAAATTTTTTTCAGTTATATTTATATATATATATTAAGATAAATTATTAATTATCTGCAATGTTATGATATTTTGTTTGGTGACGGTGTTGCATTTCCAAGTTGTCATTTATTATTTTTTATTCTATATAAATTTCACGGCAAATAAAATGTAACTAATTTATCGTGATTAAATCTTTACAACGATAATAGAAGAAAATCTACAAATACTAACACGCGAGAAATTAACAATCTAACTAACATATAAAAGATATAACATTGCGAATAATTATTGACTTAATCACGTAATTATACTTATATTATATACAACTTTCATAGTATATTATAATTGTATCAAGACACGAAACGAAAAATATGTGTTATAGATGGTTAACAATGAATATAGTAAACGTTACTTAACAAAAGTACTTTCCGTTCTACTTTTAAATCCGACCACTTTTATTACAATCGAGAGATAAAGGAGCAATCAAAGTAGAACGTCCAGAATATTAATTCGAAAAGAAGTCTCAATGTCGAGTTTAAATACATCATTAAAGAAATCAACGTCGTCGTAGTTTCACACGATACTTTCTTTCCCTTTAATTTTCAATTAATTGAGTTTATATCAATGATTTATTCATCAATGATTAATCATTGATATATAAATCGGTCAAAATCTATTTAAAAATACGTACAATAGTATAATTATTACTTTCTACTTTAAGTTGGAATAAATAGCAGAAGAAATAGGGAATCAAAAAATTTGGAGTATTTTCTTTGATAGAGAAAGGTAATACATATCACGTTTGTAACAATGTAATTGTAAAGTATTCTAGTTTAGATAATGACAGCCTTTCCATCTCGATTCTCGCAATTCTATGACCGATAACCACTGAACTCACGTGCACCTACATAAGATTCACATTCTAAGTAAATTGAGGAAAAGTGTGTGAGATAGAAAGAGAAAAAGAGAGAAAAATAGAGTGAGAGAGAGGGGGAGAACAAATTGTAAAGAGCGAAGAAGGGGAAAAGAAATAACAAGAGTTAGGGTAGTATTATCCTGCAAGCTCAATCGGAGCAGTTAAGTTTCATTCGAAACGTAGTTCTTGGTGTTCGTTAATGGCAACTATGACTACGACTACGACGACGACGACGACGATGACCAACAACGACTGTGATCCCAACGATCTATCTATTCCTGGCAGTATTCAGTTTGCCTCCGTCAAGTCCCTGTCTTCTCTTCATTTCGCGAATGTTATCCTGATTATTTTCCTTTTTTCTTGTATTTTTTTTTTAGTCATTGTGTTTGTTAATTAACGTTTCGTCGTTAATAATAAAGTGCGTATTAATTGGATTATCTGAGTTCATGGGTTTTAATATAATTCGCGAGTTTATTTGGAATTGATTAATCGATCAACGGATCATCGATATATAATTTTGTTAAAGTATTAAAAAGAATATTTTAATCTATTTGATATGGGAAATGTTTTTCTTCTTTTTTTCATTGTGTAATTTTTATATATATATTTAATATTTGATTTATAATATATAATTAATGAGTTTAGTTTTTAGAAATCGATCGATAAATCATAGATCATAGATTTGAAGAAAAGTTATTTTGTGTGATAGATAAAATTGTACTGTGAAGGTTCTTTGTTAAGAGAGAAGTGTAATTATTATTTATGATATTTATATATACTCAGTAAGACTCTAGTGTTATTGGAGATTTAATATTCTCGATGGCTTTACAATTACTAATCGTTTTAAAGTAATTAAGTTTTATGATAAGGAGAATTTTATCATTTTAATCGACGAGTTTCTATTTCTCGACTCTTGCCATTTGTTCGCGAGTGAATTTCGTGGAAATGCGTGTGCGGGGATTTATTTAAGATATATATATATAAGTAAACTTCTACTCGGAAAATAAGGTTAAGCAATGTTCTCTGTAAAATAATTTAAAAAATTAGCGAATTTTTAGAAATACCGTTTAAAAAGAAATTAATTTTTTGTTGTCTAGTATTTTGTATCTCATTTTATAAGATCATTCCATTCGCGTTAGGTAAATTCATATTTTAATACAAACAAAAAATTTCACGTGAAAAGAAAAAAAAAAGAAATTAATTATAAAATTTTAGTCAAAGTTTCGAATCCAAAATAGGAGAAAAGAAAAAAAAGAAGGTTAAAATTCTTGAATGAACTTCACCCACATAACGTAGACTCGAAAATAGAACGATGCGTAAAATTGGACCAGGAGAAAATTGCATAATTTTAGGAAAATTGGGCGGCAGCTGAGTAGGAAGGACGGTAGTCTCGCACATCTACATATTGCATGTAGTAATACATCCTCGTGTATACTTCGCATACCGGGTGTTCTATCTCCGTGTATGCCTTGATGGTCAACGAGCTAATTGCCGGTATATCAACTTTCATTGGACACAATTGTATGAACGTACGAACGCATTGTAGTTGCATTTGCCCTATGGGTCAGTTCAAGCGGGATATGGCATACTTTTGTATTCTTTTTATATTTCTTTGTTGATATCATTTCTTCGATTAATATAAGACGCAATAACAACGAATATACACAATTTTTAAAATAAGATTAATCTCCTTAAGTTCTTATATAAATCTGTATATATAAGATATTTCTAAATATGTGGGGGTATAATTTTAATAGTTGTTTCATTATGTTAAAATATATAAGAAAATATACGATAAGACTTTGTTTTTGAATTATAGCTATTTTTGTCTTCCAGTTATTCATATAACTTTACCGATTATTTGCTTCAATTATTTACGATTACATTTTTTATCTCACATTGTCGACGAATTCAAACGACACCTGATATTTTTTAAATCAAAAGTAACCATTTCGAACAGTTTCTATGGTAATCATGTAACAAAACGTATAATACAAAAACGAATATAATTTAGAAACAAAGCAATATCGGATATATGATTATAGAAACTTCTTTTTCCCGTGTTAGAGTACTTAAACATATCCCTGAAGTTATGACCACATATTTTAAAATATCACATGTGTATATATACATATTTATTTCTTTTATTTTTAATACGAATATCCATGCAGTATGAGTGTTTTATTTTTAATTTTAATATTGTGTGATAAGGTACAAGCATGATTTACGAAATAAATAATTTAAAAGGAGAGAATCTTAAAACATAGGAAACTTCATTGTCAGAGTCAATTATACTTGGCAAGTCTGGTCGATTTAACGAGGATGCAACAGACAGCTTCAATGTTGATCTACTAATAGATATATCTTGTTGCTTTTTGTATTATCTCTATAAACGTACGTATACGTAAGTCTTCGTACGTTCTCCTTTTTCGTATAAATCATTTCTTTTCTATTCGTAATTGTTTACGAGTAAAATTCGTTAAGAGATTTTTTTTTTTCTAAAGCAATGGCAAAGAATCAACTATTTGTACTATACCTTACTGCATTCCTATTGGTTCTTCTTTCCATGACGTACGTTAGAAAGCGCTAAAAAAAGAGCACTCGGACATATATTTATATATTTCTTTTGTAAAACGAGTTAGTTGTGTACTTGCCTTTTATTCGTTCGAAGAACATTTTTATTTTCGCGAATTTTATCAACGTATATGCATAATTATTATTTCGCATAATTTATTAGATTCGATGGAAATATTTTTATTCAATTTTAACAACCGTTTTTTACTCTCTTACGAATTATATAATTTCATTATGTACATATAATATTTTAATTACATTTTGTTTAAAAAATCAGTTCCTTCAAATAAAACTGTTATTTTGATGAAGAAAACAAAAAAAAAATACAAGATCATTTGCGTATTATGAGTGGATTTAATTAGATTATCTACTAGTCGTGATTATGTATACGAACGATTGAATAATCATCAGTCTGTTTTATCATTGATAAGAAAAGGTCACGGTGAGAGTTCAATTTTGACGAAATAAAAATGTAAATGTTAGTCGTTCGACGAACGCATATTACGTGCAGTTTTGTTCGAAACTTTAACTTATATGTTAGTCTTTATCGTGCAGTGAATCGTTCGCTATTATAGATCGGTGAAAAAGCTTTCGATCGTGTCACCACAAGTGTTCAACTGTAGTCAATCTTTCTTCGTCTGTGCGAGAACTCTTTATTCATTATCCGTACGTCTTTGTCTCGGTTAACGTATGATAAAGAAGTTCTTTGTCCCTGGTCGAGAACAAGCTCGTTGTATAATATAATACAATAAACAAGTAAAGAAAGATTCTCAAGTTCGACACTGTATCTGTGCTTTACCGATTTTTTGAAATGAGAATAATTAAGTGGTACATGATAGCATGGTCATTGTTCTTGGCTAATATGTGATTTTTTGTGGGTCATTGTCGCCTTGTCCTAAATTCTTCTTATTTTCTAAAATTGATCTGTCTTCTACAGCTTCATCGCGTTAAACAAATGCCAAATGGCAATTCTAATCTCTTAAGGCCACCAGTCGTAAATGATCTATAAATAAGTACTGGTGGTGACAGTGCAAAACTTTGATCCCTACAGTTTGACGAGGTTTCTATTTTATTATTATCTTATGTTAATGGTGGAAAGGTGAAGTGTCAACGAACACAACTCCGTGCTGTTGGGGTTTTATTTTATTATATTTTTTTTTTACATTGACAAAAGTGAGAATGATATTTGCGTGAACGACAAAATGGTTAGCACTAGTTCGCCCAGTGGGGCGAGCATCTACGATAGAAAAAGAAATCATTTTCGTGGAATATCCAAAGCAGAAATTGAAAGAAGAACTAATATTCTTTTACAAGCAATGACGGTGAGTTTATTTGGTAGAAGAATTTATGTATATACCAAGTGTCTCATTTGAAACCACATGTAAATCAGATCATCTTGGGTTTTTATAAACAAATATTTCAAATAAAAGTTGGTCATAAAAAAGTTGCTTTAGTGAAGGAATATTTATTCCTGCTATTTCATGAAAAATGTTCTTGTTAAGATATGAGAATCATTATGATTTTATGATTTTTGTGTTAGGGTTAAAATATCAATTTCCATTTTTATGAATTTTTATGACTATCGTATTATGACAACTAAACATTTATGAAATAGCTGTAATAAATATTACATTGTTTTCTCTCAAAATATTTGTTTATAAAACAAGTAAGATCGAAGATAGTTAATCGTATCGTTTAAAAAAAGATATTTAATGTATGTATATATATACATAGAACATATATATGCATGATGTTTCTATTTATAATAACTTGCAATGGTGAAATATGTTTTGAGATATTAAATCAATCAAAACAAATTGTTTCCAAATATTATATGTTAAGAAATAGGTAGTATATCGTAGGTAGGAAAATTATTTTCTTTTTCAGATTAAGCGATGGTGAAAATTTTACATTTAATTTCATTATTTTTAGGTAGAAACACATTTATATTTTTTTGTCGCTACATTAAAGTTTTCTTTGTTCTAAGTGTTTTCTTTTGATCGATATTCTAATGATCGTGCTTTCTTCGAATTATGTTTATTTTACTTTTGACCGCGTAAATTTCATGTATCTATCAAACGTTTTATTCTAATCAATGTCTATTGCATGCTATTTCTATAAGAAAAAATTATGAAATATAAATATATTATTATCATCGTTGTGTGTGGTTTCTATTTGATAAAATATTACTAAATTCATACATTTCTAATAGATATTAGTGTAACGTTAGTGTAAATATTATTAGATAATATTTGAATTATCTGGAAGTATATATTACGAGAGATAATTATGTCATTATATTAGAATTATTTTATAAAGATTTAAATGAATTATTAGAAATAAGAAAATAAAATACGTAATAGATATGATACTGAATATTATTTAGATCGATGATGTATATTTCACAGATCGAGGAACTTTACACTGCCCTCGTGTATATGACACAACATCAAATCGGATATGATGTTACTAACGAGTGCGCACAAGAAGCTTTGTTAAATCATTTGCAAAATGCATTCAAAATCGACAATGAAACTCATGAAAGAATTATTGAAGAAACCCAAAACATGGAGGTTGTTTTTTTATCTATAAATTGGTTCAATTACACAATTCGATATTAAAGAATATAATTTATATTTTTTTAATTAGCCTCCAGAAATGCGTCTTAGTGTAGAAGTGATCGAAGCTAAGGAATTGGTATCCAAAGATGCTAATGGAAAAAGTGATCCCTTTTGTGCTCTTTATCTCGAATCGGCTCCTACTAGAAGATACAATACTGCTGTAAAAACGTTCACGCTTAGTCCAGTATGGGAAGAACATTTTGAATTGTGAGTTCTTTCGTGATTATTTTTCTTTATGGGATTATTAGGTGTTTGAATATAATTCTCTGGTCACAACGGATAAAATATTAGAAATTAAAATTATTAATATTTTAGAGAAAGGCATATAGAAATTATAATATTTAAAGTACAATACAGTAGACTTCGATAAAACGCGATAATTGTGTTAAGCGTTCCTTTATTCCAACGATTTCTTTTTTTACTTTTTTCTCAAGATAATTTACAATTTAATTCATGAGATAATATGTATATATTAAATATAAATATTAAGACGATTGTTCTTTTTTGCAAAATATATTTATTGTTAATAACATAGTGATAAAAAATAGAACAATTACGAAACGAAAGAAATCGATAGCAATGAAGACAATTAAGTAAGTAATGCTCAATTAAAACAAATTTAATTTTTACATTGCCTTTTATTATTTAAATTCTTGCATTTTATACTTTATTAATAATTACGCAATACCTGGAATCGTGTTATACAAACATAGTAGTTGTAAAATATTTGGTGAGTTATACAAATTTATGGTGCAAACAATTCGCGTTTTACGGGAGTTTACTGTATAAGATCGAATAAGAAATTTTTGATATGAAAATTGACAACACATGTTTTGCCTATTGGACTAACCAAAAATAGGTATACCAGTAATATAAAATATATTAACGTACCGTTTTTTGTTTTGTCAAAATTTGATTTATTTATTTATCCGCTTACCAATGAATTATGTATTATATTCTGTACTCGGTTAATAATATTGCTTTCATCTGTTAGTACGAAATTTTTTCTATTCTTTCAGTAGGCAACACATTTGTACATTTGTGTAAAGAACCCTGTCGTTGCCTATTGCAAGTAACACCATGAATTAAGCATGGAATATTGTTACCATTAATGGGCACGATAATAAATATTGAAATAAATAATTATATATAATATTAATAACTAAATAAATTAATATTACATTTTTGAATTGTTCATAATTATAAAAAAATGAATATTAAATAATTAAATGTTATGTTTTATAGACCTTTAGATGATCCAGAAAACGATGTTCTATCTCTGGAAGTTTGGTAAATATTTTTCAAGATTTAATTTACTAATGAAATATATATATATATTTTATCTTTATATGTTTTTTTGTTTCTTTTCTAATAGGGATTTCGATGCAGCTGAAACTGTTCCTGAGAAAATAAGTAAAGTTAAAGATATTAAAGGTGTTCGTGGTCTGGTTAAACTTGCTAAGGAAATTGCTGTAACAGCCACAACTGGTAGTCATGATAACGAATTTATTGGACGTTGTCGAATACCTTTGAAGGTATTATTTATTTTAAATTTAATATTATAATTATCAGCACACAAGTTTTTTGATGTTATATTATTTTTAATATATATATATATATTGTATAATACAATAACGAAGCAATAGACAAAAAAGAATGGGAATGAAAATAATTCTTCATTGAACGAAGATATTAATAATAAGTACTCATGAAAAATTTATTGAACGATCAATAGGAGTGGTATTGTATTATAATAGATCATGTCAAATATTCTATTTGTTCACGTGACTGTTTTATATGACTTTAATAGATTTACATTGTTGTGAACATCTGGTTACATTATCTACCGACGTAGTACTATTATCTCATTGTAGATAATTCACATTTCTTCAGTTAATGATTATCATTATAATAGTCCATTCTTTGAATATATGCCTATACTCGTTATTTTAATATTTATTTTTATATAAATCAATTTTGTATTTAGGATATTCCAACGACTGGACATACGATGTGGTATGTTCTGGAGAAAAAAAATAAGACTAAACGACGAGGAGTTGTTAAATTAAAATTGGCCTTTAGCACGGAACATAATGCACAGGTTGCTGCTCAAGAACACAGACATTTACTTAGAGTTTTGTTGTTATACGAACTTGAAACCGAAAAAGTTGAAAAATATTGTTGGTGTGGTCGATGGTCTGGTCCTGCAGAAGCTTTGATTCTCCAACATAGTGCACAACGTGGTCTCTTGGATAGAAATATTGATCTGGCACAATGGATCGAATATGCTAGGATTCATCAAGAACATCCACTTAATTTTATGGTTTTTAATAAAATAATAGTGGATTTATTAAGACCTATGGATAATGGATTATTTTCTACAGACGAAACCAAATTATTTTGGGATGCGACTAGGAAAATACTTTATTCTTGTTTAAACAGTATAAGGAAAATAAGAAGATTAGTTCTAGGAGATAAGAATGCCATGACACAGTTATCGGCTATTTTAGGGTACATTTTTTTTGTAATCTATAAATATTAAAACACATTTTCAAAAATAATACATAATAATTATATTAATCTAATTAATTTTGTAGGATATTATCGTCCATTTCCACTCTTAAAATTCCGGAAGATTTTGATCTATTTCCTGCGAAGATGTATTCTTGGTTTCCAGAACCAGACGGTACAAAATTGGATGTTTTTCAAGGCTTAGAAAATACAGTTATACAAGGTTGTGCTGAATGGTGGGTATTTTGCTTTTATATAAATTATATATATTACGTCCTATGGTTTATAATAAAATGTTCGGTCTGTTTTTGGCTAAGCCGTGAGATCTTTACCAGGGAATGATCTAAAGAAATGTGAGTACGATGGTGAGTGATGAGGCAGGATATATAGTTGAACAGGTTAGGGAGAGTAATTTGAGTATTAAATTGTTCTGACTTTTAACACACGAAGGACAATGAATTAGAATAATGAATTTTGTCAATTACATTTCTCACCGATGTGGTGGTATTTCAATTAGAGTTCGTATTAATGATAGATGAATAATATTCAATAAATTTCAATGAATGTGTGTGTGGTAGTGGAAACAGTATTTCACTTGAGCTATATGCTCAATGGTTTACTTTTACTTATTAATTTATAATCATTCATCAAATTCACGTACACGATTGAATAGAAATATTAACGCTTACAAGGCTGATTGGTTTAAGGATTTTACAAAGAGAAAGGATTTTCGGGGATAAGATCTGAATGACACACGATTCAAAGAATTTAAATGAAATGCGTTTGTTAAGAGTAGAAATGAAAGTTTTTCACATAGTATATGTTTATAGAAATATTAGAGGTTCATATAGGCACCAGAGATTTGGAAAATTTGCAAGTGTTTATAGGAAAAGGATAACAGAAAGATAAAGATTTGATAAAGATCATAAAATAGGCTTTGGGTTCTAACATCAGTATCCCTCATGTTGCACAAATCTAATCTTAAACAATGAAAATGTTAAGCGTAGCAAAAATATAGAAAAGAAAAACGTTCGCAGGACGTAACATATATACATACTTTTTCTACTATGATTTATATTTATTTATGATATTATATATTGTTATGTTAAAAGGTATGAACACATCAAAAGTAATACTACTCCTGAGACTGATTCGGACGAAGATGTACTCAGATTCCAAATTAAAATAATTCAATTAATCAGAGCAGATTTACAACGATCTATAGATCATTACGACAAATTGTTCATCAAGTAAGATATATATATAAGGTATATCATAATTAATGGAATTTATTTGACGTGTTATATGTAACAATTTTTCTTCTAGAAAAATGAATTTCCCTTATACAAGAACATTGTATGTTATGTACGAAGAAAAAATAAGTGATATGTGCATGGATGTTGTGGAAGATTTGTGTGTAAGATTGAAACGTATAGAAGTTGATAGTAACAATGATGCTGAACTAAATCTTGGTACAACTTTATTCGAACTTTATCTCACGTTACAACGATATGCTGTGTAAGTTATTAAAATAATGAATTAATATAATGATTATGAAATTATTATTAATTTATATCAAATATTATATTACCATTAATAATTATTTTAATAAGTCAGTTTTTTCTAACAAACAATTGTTTTATATAGATTTGGTCAAATGGTCTGTGCAGAAGGACAATTAGAATCTATGAAAATCCAAAATTATCACGATTGGTTTAGAGGTGGTGTGGCACATTGGTTGGATATTGCAGTGTATAAAGCTTTGAAACGAATTGATAGAGCTGTCGAATTTGATACGTTACAGGCTGTTGATAATACTGTGCAATATACATCCAGTGCAGTTGATACCTTAACAATTTTTTATCAAATTAAAGTTTTTTGGACACAATTGGCATGGCCCGATGTTGAAGGATCTTATACATTTATAGCTAAAATTATAGACGTGCGTTATTATTATTATTATTTGTAAATTTTATTATAAATAATTTGTAATATTTGTTATCATAATAAGATGAGTATAAATATTGCGTTACAGGATATTTGTAAGTGTTCCATTGCATATGCTGATAAGATGGCTACAAAAGCAGAAACTACGACAGATTTAGAACAGCTCAATGAAAGTAGTGTCTATGAGAGAAAATTTGTAGTATCTAATGCCTGGTGTTTTGCTATTAATAATATTGATTATATCAGAACATCGATTGGACCATTGGCGAATGATTTGGGTCTTCAAGCTATCGTCGATGCTTTAAAAGAAAATAAAACAGAAGAAGAAGCCGATCGTTGTAAACAAACTCTTGAATTGATAATCGCTAATGCAGCAGATACCGTTAGGAATAAAATTATTGAATTATTAGAATTTGTAGCTCACAAAATGGCTCCTGCTATGAGTAGGTAAGTAATATTGTTTTTTATGTTTATAAAAGAAGATATAATACATGTAAGAAAAATTTACAAAATATTTGATCATGCAATTGCAGGTATCTCATGGAAGGTGCTGAATTAATAGATACAACTAGTAATGCTATGGATCGACTTTTGCAATATCTTGATTCTAATTTAACAACATTACACGACAATCTTAGTCAGGATAATTTTGAAAGAGTTCTTCTAGTTATTTGGGAGATTATGTCTGAAACACTTTATCAATTAGTTGATAGTAATTTAGAAGTAAGAAACGTATTTTTTTTTTAATTCACTTACTTAAGTGTGAATGTAAATATCTATAAATTTTATTTATTATTTCTAAAATATTATTTACAGAAAAGAAGACCACCTTCTTTCTACTCTAATTTACACCGGACACTTCATACGCTCATTAAATTTTTCAATCTCGGTGCAGACGAAACGTCGAACGTACAGGTTTTAGAGAAGATTGAAGAACTTTTGAAACTTCACGGTTTGGAAACAGCTGAGCTTATTCATCGTTATAATCAAGATCGATTGAACGAACAGAAAGAGATAGAAGAAACTATTTATGGCCTCCTCACTGTAAAAGCCTCCTTCTTGAACAATTCATTGAACATTCAAATTCTCAATGCCAGAAATCTACGACCGATGGATAGTAATGGTGAATAAAAAATAATATTTATTTATAAAAACGCGTAATAGAAAATTATATAGGATTTACATATATACCGTGAAAAAGGATTATAAATGTAGAAAATAAAATCGTTAGTTAATAGAAAATGCATGTGCAATATCAACAGTACGAGAATGAAAAATATTAATGAACAATACGAATTAGACGATTGAAATATTCGATTAAGAATAATATTTTCCAATGAATTATATTTCTAATGCAATTGGATAATTGGTAAAACGAGGTGTAGACATAGAATGATATGTTTTTCGATTTTATAGGAGATTTTATAGGCAAGCTGTCTACTCTCGAGCGCAAACTGCACTCTAAATCTAAACAAAGACTGAAAGAAGGGAAGAAAAGTATGTAAATAAAAGTGGACGTAGTCAAATTTTATTTCATCTCTGTTACATAACTCGTACTGGTCGATTGCCTGCCTAAGTGAGATTAGATTTTGAAAATGCATGGCACGGATATTATTTCCGAGTAGAAATGTTAGATATTTTTAAACGACACAATGTTATTCCTAGCTCGAATAATTGGATAAACTGGCACGGATACAAAGAAAATCGACAGATTTGTTCATTATCTAGATTCTTATTAAATATCTGTGAATACATTGGACTTGTAATTTTAAATTATTTAATTATATTAATTATAAATAGAGTCTCGTTGATGAACTGTCGATTGTTTCCAACAATCACCTTCACCGTGCATGTTTCGTTCCACATTGGGGTTTTTAAAATATCACTCAAGTAATTATTAATTAAATGTGTTCATTTTTTCTTTTTTACAGGCAAATGTGATTCTTATGTTAAAATAAGATTGTTGCCGGAAAACAAATTTATCGACAACAAGACACCAAAGACACACGTACAAAAAGAAACTTTGTTCCCTCTTTTCGATGAAACTTTTAACATGTAAGATTATGATCTATTTATGTTAAGTTTAAACGTTACTTCATTTTATATTATTTGGATGCATTTTAAAAATATTTCAGTCCTCTTACCGAAGAACAGAGAGCTATAGAGGATGCTATAGTAGCCTTTGAAGTTAAAGACAAGGATTTCTTACGAACTAGATTTATGGCTGAAGCCTTTCTAGCATTCCGTGAAATTCCAGAAATGGGACCAGATAAAGGAATGGAATCAATGGAACAAATTCATTTAAAACTTTCACGGCCAGGCAATAAACGTATGAATTAGAAATTAGTTTTATTCAAATAATAAAATTTGTCTATGTGTTGATTTTAAAAATTGTTCAAATATTGCTGAATGTTATAACTTGTTTCTTTTAAGGTACGGACGTAATTCGGGCCTTAGAACATAGAAAAGGAGACAACCAAGCAATGGATTTCATATCTAAAATACATAATAAATCTAATGCAAAATAGTAGGAAAACCTATAAACATAAAAAGTCATATCGAACAACGTCCATAAGTGTAGCTATTATCACTCATTGCCTTATACCATTGTTATTTTTAATAAATTTTACTATTTAAAAAAAAGAAAAAAAAAAGAAAAAAAAATATTTCTCATAAGTGTAAATATAATATTTAAATTTGACACAATTGATATTTAATTTGAAAAAAATCATTTTAGACTGTTTATGTGTAACATTTCTATACTTTCCCAGAATATTTAAAAGTTATCGCATTTCATAACGTTAAGGAACTTAAAAGGCTGAATAAGTCTTACACATATTCAGTACGTGTATTTCTATACATATGCGAACGTCTAGTTTAACCCTTTGAGTGCTGAATACTCTTGACTGAAGCACTTCATAGGAACGAAATAATTTATAGTTAATGTGAGTTTCGTTGATTAAATATACTAAGAAAAATTAACAATAAATTATAATTGTTTTTCTTTCAAAAGTGAAATCACAAGAAAATTTATTTCGATCATAATATTTTGGTGTGACAAAAACTCGAAACAATTATTAATACACAAACCAATATTGCATCCTTGTATTTAAATCTACAAACGCATATATACGCTTATAGTCCACATTGATAACTTTAATCAAATTCATATATGTGTCTACAGGACTCAAAGGGTTAATAAGATGATATTTATAAAATATTGTTTGATAAGATAATACTGATGTGGCAAAAATAATTTTACATCGAATACATGTACATAGATAAAGATGTGTTAAGTCATTTAATGTAAATACGTATAGCAGCATTGTTATTATAACTGGTAATTGATATTTTTATAATCTACTTATATAAAAAGAGATTTTCAATAATTTCAATTATATTATTGTATTTTTCAATTATATTATTGCAGAAGTATGCAATGAGGATAAAAAAGAAAGAAAAATTAAATCAAAGAATACAATTTAGATCAAACGAATTAAATAGAGTGTTTTACTGCCTTGTAAATAATATACAATACTTTTATTTCTAATAAACTTTAAATAATTTCTTTCCCTCTATCCCAATGTTGCAATTTTGATGCATATAATTATTCAAACAAAATACATCCACAAATAAAGTTTCATTTTTGAATGATGAAGATTTAAATAAAAAGAGTTTTTAAAACGAGAAGATTTTTTAGTAGATTTGTCTTCTTGATCATTTATTTATAATATAAAAATATCGATATATCAAAATTAATCGCGTTTAGATACAGTACGAAACAATTCCTATATTATTATTATTAATTAATTCTTGTTTTTAGCAATACTAACGCGA
This sequence comes from Polistes canadensis, assembly GCF_001313835.1. Lineage (NCBI taxonomy): Eukaryota > Metazoa > Arthropoda > Insecta > Hymenoptera > Vespidae > Polistes > Polistes canadensis. The sequence continues at coordinate 755,018 of NW_014569565.1, read as the reverse complement.
GCAAAATACAGAGAAAAAAAGTGCATTAATTAATTGCGTAGTTTATTAAATGAATTTTATCGATGAGACAAGAAGATTCTATCCTGAATTAATAAAATAAACAATACAATACAATACACAATTTTCATGAGTAACTTTCCTAAAAGGAATTACCCATGGGGTCGTCAATAATTTTTTGGAATAATTACAACCAGTAGCTCGTGCAAATTAGGACTTTTCATCCTCAACATGACTGAGCACCGAGGGGACTTTAAATTTTTGACTCATTACTTAAGAAGTTCTATGATGGCTCCAAAACACTCCTACTTCGTAGCAAGTATAGCAGTCTAACGATCCATCGAAAATTCATCGAAGATCCATCGAAGATCCATCGAAGATCCATCGAAGAATTCATACCACATCTTTGATAAGGTAGAAAGTCCGTTGTCATATCTGTAAAATAAAATAGAACAAAATGATGAGTTATATGTAATATGATCCAAAATCATATCAAACAAAAACAAATAAAATGTTAATAAAAATGAATACTTACAATGCATTCCAATGGGATGCAGCTCAATGGCATTATGATAATGCATCTCGCGTGAATCTAATGACGCGGTATAAACGAAAATAAGAAACTATAGATGAGTTTCTTATCGCGAAACCGAAATTAAATTATACGGCGAACAACACTGATTTTAATTCGCGTTTGATTTTAACTTATTACTCGCCCGATCATTGACTCTACAACTAATTCAAAGACTGCTTTGCACACAGTCTATTGAAACAAACAAATTTCACACTTTATTTTAATCCCGAAACGCGTTAAATTTTTTAAATCTTCATTGATGCACTGACTCTAATACGCGAACAGTCTGTGCGACTGTTTAAAGGTAAAAATACAACTTTACTCGAACAAACTCTAATGCAATTACACACTGCATTGGTCGCAGTTAATTTAATATATAAATTTCAAAAATAGTTCGCGAACGCGACGGAATTGAAATTAACGAACGAACGTGCTTCTAATCCGTGATTTTAATTATATTTAAACGATCGAACACTCCCGTATATTGCTTCGCGCACGATTGCAATGCACGAACACTTGAAACACTTCACAAACACAATTAACACAACACTTCCAACACTGCAATATTCCCATGATGTAGTCCAGGCAAATTAGTCATATTTTGGCATGAATCTCGGAATGAGAAGATAGTCGGCTACAAACTTTTATAAACCGTATATTTCAACACCCTAAAACTTGTCTCAAAACCTACTTATCGTAGGGTGTCTGCGACTACAGATATTCCAAGGTCAAAGGTCAAAAAATCGATTTTTTACACATTTATTGCAAATATCTCGTTTCCTATGAGTTTTATGCTATTTGTATTTATTATAAATATTGTACTAATATTATATTATATTTATTATTGTATTTTTTAGACGGAAGCAGACACTTCTATCGATTATTTAACAATTATTATAATATTGGACTAATGATCTGAAATAGAAATAAAAACAAAATTATGAATATCATTGTTGTAAGAAAAAAGTATTATAATTATTAAGAAAGTGTTTAAAATAAAAATTGACTTACGTTTATTCTTCAGTGATGAATGCACGATGGATATCCTATCCTTAAGATGACGATGAGCACACGTTTAAACCGAATAACGGAGTTTCTTTACCCGAAAAAACGAAACTTTTATATACGGCATACAACACTGACTTTACTTTCCGATACTTTTGTATTTTATTTTAACGATACAACACACGAGTACCTTATTGCCTACGCGCTCGATCGCAATGATATTCTGAAACAAAAAAAGAAAAAGGAACAATTAATGTCATCGTCGTAATAAAAAACCATTGAAGTTATTATATAAATTTTTGATAGAAAAATATATTTACTTTTAATCTTCATTGATGACTGCAGGATGGGTTTCCTACCCTTAGGATGATGATGAATAAAATAAAATAAAATAAAAAATCTGCATAGCTTAAACATACTAAAGATTATATTACAATATTCCTTATGAATCATTTCTGAAAGCAGGTCACACATTAAAAGATATTATATCATAAAAATGTCAGTAAAAATATTCATTAAAAATCTTTAAAGTTTTCCAAATAAAACAAAACTTTTATCAACAAACTCAATAAAGAATAACTTAAACAATAAACCGTCTGTTATACTGTTCTATGTAATGAAAAACTCTAGAAAGTATTTAAATGAATGCAAAAATGTTATAAATGAAATTATTCAATAGTTTAACGCGTTGTCACTGTTACTGATCTTAACTTGTCGAAGGACGGAAGAGGAATGAGCATTTCTCTCTCTCTGTTTATCTTTGAGAGTAACGAATTTCGACTGCTTTTGTTTTTATCTCATTGTTAACTCGAGCAGTGCTTAAAAACACAGAGATGTATTAATACGTGTTTATATGCCGAGTGTTTTGTTTTTCTATTCTCTTTCTTTCTTTTTCTCCTTCTTCACCCTTTTTCACATTCTTGCTTTTTTTCTTGCACTCTTTCTTTCTATTACACTTCTTTACTAGTTATAAAAAAAAGAGATAGACTTAACTTGACAAATATAAATGAGATAAAAAAGTGAACATACCAATAAGGTTAGGTATGCGTATTCGTTTTGGATTCTCCAATAACTTAGAAAAAATACAAAATAAGATGATATTAGTTTAATACAAAGAAAATCAAATATATTAAGTGTATGTGTACGAGTTACTTATACGTATGTATATATGCCTGTATATGTGTGTACGTGATAAAAATCGAATTTAATACGAAATACAATCTTTGATGATATAATTATGAAAAATAATTTATTAAAATAGAGCATTAGAGACGATAGTAATCGATACCGTGAAAATAAGCTGGAAAATTGACAAAAATATTGTTAAGTAACATTGGTGAGATTTGATGTGACGCCAAGATACAATTTCACGGATATCTTTCGAATTTTTCAATATTTTGTTTTGAAAACACTCACGTATAAAAATCTTATTTGTTGCTATCGTTTGATATATAATAGGAAGGTGTACGTTAGAAATATCTTTTAATTACCTGAAATAAACGGGACCACAAGACTTTCGTGCGATTTCTTGCACCGACGTCGTAAAAATGAACGCTGATTGGCTGAGCGATTTTGTATTTTGAACGTTACTATATAAAAATCTATATAATTTAATAAATAAAAAAGCATGATAAATAAGATAATAATCACTTGTGTAAAGTGATATATCTTATAATATTAAATAACATGAATTAAAGAAAGTCATTAGAAAAGTATTGTTAATCGATTCTTACTTACAAATTCAAATTATTCCTAACGTTTTATACATTCACACAAGCTTGTCGTCACATGCACGTAACCCGTCTTTCTTCATGACCACGTTAGTCAAGCTTGATATTATAATTTATATATTAAATAAATCTAAAACTAATTTTATTTTTCTATTTAAGGTACACGTATCTTGTTAATATTTAAAAAATAACGAATAGAATAAAGACAATATACACTAAAAGCTTTATCATATCGCATAGAAAAACAGGATCGTATAGAAAAGAAACAACGTAGCAGATATTTTAAAAAAAATGGACATCCCTCATGCCAACTATGAAAGTATAAATTCCCATATCCTGTATCGATATGGAAAAATTCGTGTTATTGATCTGCTTTATCGATTAAGTAAGTCATGATATTTTAATTCTTACTGATCCAGTAAGTCATGATATTTTAATTCTTTAAGGATGGCTACAGTGCTTTTTGACAATTAATTTAAAAATATCTGCAACGAAGTTTCTTTTCTATACAATTGTGGCTACGAAACACAAAAAGAATAATATGAAATTGTTATCTTATGAACCTTTCTTAAACAATTGCATGAAAATGATAAAAATGCTTAAATCAGAACGTTAAAATCTTAAATTTTATTGATTTGGTGGATTATTCCTTTTATACACATGCGTAACGTTCGGAAAGTCGTATATACAACTTTTAATAAAAGAATTTTCATAGAAGAGAAACTGCCAGTCTCAAGGTGGATTTCGAAGAGGACGGTACACAGATCCTATACACAGAGCTTTTAGACAGCAGCTGACACTTCTATCGATTATTTAACAATTATTATAATACTCTAATACACTCTTTTTATATTTCAGCTTGTTTTAACACATATGTACTGGTTTAAGTATTACATTACCTAATAACGTATTTTAAATAGAAAATAATGTTGATTTATCTTTCTTTTATGTTTTTAGATGACTTTTTTAAACTTAATTTCGTTACTAAGCCAATATATAAACATAAAATTTAGAGATAACATTCATTGTTTTAAATCAGTTTTTTGTAAGACTTCGACGAAAACGTATTACTTGCGATTAGATGAAACTCCAAGGATGGGGGCTAAGAGTTAGGTTTTTTAAAAAACGTTCTCGGTTAAATAATTTTACCTTGGAACTCACCACTGCACAGGAGCGGTTAAACAATTACATAAAAATGATAAAAATGCTGAAATCGTAACGTTATAATCTTAAATTTTATTAATTAGGTGGATTATTTCTTTTATACACATGCGCAACGTTCGGAAAGTCATATAAACAACTTTTAATAAAAGTATTTTCATAGAAGAGAAAGTGCCAGTCTCAAGGTGGATTTCGAAGAGGACGGTACATAGATCCTATACACAGAGCTTTTAGACGGAAGCAGACACTTCTATCGATTATTTAACAATTATTATAATACTCTAATGCAATCTTTTTATATTTCAGCTTGTTCTAACACATATGTACTGGTTTAAATATCACATTACCTAATAACGTATTTTAAATAGAAAATAATGTTGATTTATCTTTCTTTTATGTTTTTAGATGACTTTTTTAAACTTGATTTCGTTACTGAAACAATATATAAACATAAAATTTACCGATAACTTATATTGTTTTTTAATCAATTTTCTGTTAGACTTTGACATGTAAACGTCGGTAAGTGTTAGTAGCCTGTAGATGAAATTTTTAGAGCGAGGACAAAGAATGATGTTCTTTAAAAATCGTTTTCGATTAGATTATCTTTTATCTTTTTAAATTAATTCGGATGTGGACATCTTCTGGATGCACATCCCTCGTGGGTCTTCGGAAGCGGTTACCTCCTCGTGGTTAGACCCGGGCAATGGTGTTTTACTTTCAGTATAATGTTTAACATATTTTATATATGTTATACATTCCATTGCAAGTAAAACCCAGCCAAAGACCGCTTACCATAAACATTATAATGATAATTAGTTTCTTTCATTTTCCTAATTAATATCATATTACAATTCATTTCATTGTATTCCCTTTAATACTACWTTCATATTATATCCCACATTAAAATACTCGATTTATTTTATAGGAACATTAATCTTGTGCATTATTTTAGTCATTTTAGACGTGCAGTGCGGTCGGTAAGCACGTCCCGGTCGCGTTCGTGGTCACGATAAAAAACTTTATTATAGTTTTTTATTTTCGTTACCGTCTGCTGGTCATCGTCATCCTAAGGGTAGGAGACCCTTCGGGCATTCATCGCTGGAGACTACAAGTAAGTAGAATTTTTCTATCAAAAATTTATATAATAACTTCAATGGTTTTTTATTACGATGATGACATTAATTGTTCCTTTTTCATTTTCTGTTTCAGAACATCATTGCAATCGAGCGCGTAGGCAATGAGGTACTCGAGTGTTTGCATCGTTAAAAAATAATCGGAAATTAGAGTCAGTGTTGTTCGCCGTATGGAAAAGTTTCGTTTTTTTCGGGTAAAGAAACTCTGAAAGTTTCTTTTATTCGGTTTATACGTGTGCCATCGTCATCTTAAGGGTAGAAAACCCATCGGGCATTCATCATTGAAGATAAGAGGTAAATTAATTTTTATATTAAACAGTTCTGTAATATATACTTGTAATTTTTAAATGTTAACAATGATACTAATAGTTTTATTCTTTTCTCACTTTTCAGAAGGATAAGTGTTTGTGTTTGATTTTTAAACTGCGTGCAATGCAGTTGTAAAAAGTAGAGTCAGTGTCGCCGTGGTCGCGATTAGAAACTCGTAAGTTTCTCGTTTTCGTTCGAAACGTCTACAGCATCGTCATCTTAAGGGTAGGAAACCCATCGGGTATTCGTCACTGAAGATTAAAAGTAAGTATAATTTTTCTATCAAACATTTTTATGATAATTATTCAATGGTTTTTTATTACGACTATGATATTAATTGTTCTTTTTCTTTTTCTTTTTCAGAATATCATTGCAATTCGTGCGCGAAGCAATGTACCGGGAGTGTTTGATCGTTTATAAATATAATTTAAAATCACGGATTAGAAGCACGTTCGCACGTTAATATAATTCCGGTCGCGTTTCGTGTTCGCGTTATTTATGAAGTTTATATATTCAATTAACTGCGAGCAATGCAGTTAATTGCATTTAAAGTTTGTTTGTATATAAAGTTATAGTTTTTTAATTTTAAAACGGTCGCACAGACTGTTCGCGAAGTAGAGTCAGTGAAGTGACCGCGTATCGGGAGTGAAATTTTTCTTTGCATTGACTGCGTGCAATGCAGTCTTTGAATTAGATTGTAGAGTCAGTGTTTGTACGAGTAATTAAAGTAACATTTTTTTATCGTGAAGTAGAGTCAATGACCGGGCGTAAATTAAATTCAAATCAAACGCGTATGTAGAGTCAGTGTTGTACGCCGTATAAGAAAGATTTCGGTTTCGCGATAAGAAACTCTTTTATAGTTTCTTATATTCGTTAACCGCGTTATTAGAGTCACGGGAGTGCGTGGAAAAGTGCATCAAGGAATTCTCTGATGGGTCTGGTGGACGAGGGATGCAGCTGGACCAATTGCTACGAAGTAGGAGTGTTTTGGAGCCACCGCAGAACTTCTAATGCTGACTGTTCATATTTCGTACATGCGTCATTTTATTTTAAAATGYCACATATATGTAATATAACGGTTGGTAACGAGTGAGTCAAAAAATTTAAAGTCCCTCCGGTGCTCAATCATGNCGAGGATGAAAGGTCCCAATCGGCACGAGTTACTGGTTGTAATTATTCCAAAAAATTATTGACGAGCACATGAGTTATTCCAAAAAAGGATTATTCCTTTTTTGAARTTKCTCATGAAAACTGTATATTTTATTGTATGTTATATTATTAGATCAGGATAGGTCTTCTTGTCACATCGGTTAAATTCATTTAATTAACAGTGCAATTAATTAATGCACTTTTCCTTTTTATTACGTGTTTCRTTCGCGTTTAGTAGTGGTGAAATCGAGTATTAATTTACTCGATTTCGTCCAATAAAGCATGTAATAAATGTCTTACATGCATTGCTTCGTACTTAGTTTATTTAAATGCAATTTTATTTTTCGATATAATAAATAAATAAGCAAGAAGACAAACCTATTCGCGACGGATAGATTCTGGCAATTAAGTGGTGGCTCAAAGCCCAGTTCTTTAATTAGAACAGCCAACTTAATCAAAGGAATCGTCCGAGATTTTTGTTATTTTTTTTAAATTCTTAAAATCTTTTTGAAAGTCATTATAAATGACTTGTAGAGTCATATCCCGCTTAGATTTATGAGAGAACATTTAATTATATATTAATCAAATCTTAGATTAGGATTTTCAGCAACTAATATACTAATCCCCGTTTCTCCCCCCTATACTTTCTGTGTTCTCATCTATGCGTGTGCCCAGGTGTTACACGTATGGGTGAGAAACAGTTAGTATAGGTTTAGTTTTAAGTTTTCTCCCCCCATGTGGCGTCTGTCATTGTGCTAGTGATTGCACGGTGTACATTGCACATGTGTGTGCGTTTAGGTATGTGCATTGTACATCGTTTCGTGATACGTAATACCGCGCTTATTATTTTTTAAAGTTATTGAATAGAAATAACTTGTAGAGTCACGCGTACGATACGAACTTTTTTTTTTTTAACAATCGTTTTGCATAGTAGAGTTTACCGCATTTATTTGTGGAAACTATGATATACTCGTATAAAACTAGTATGCATATATATTCTAGTTTATACTTGTATTTTTGCTTTAGTCATTTATGCAATGATCACAAGCCTTGACAGACGATTACAGCAATTGGTACGTACTCCCATAAATTTAGAAAA
>NW_014569565.1:714156-745326 GCF_001313835.1 Polistes canadensis | reverse complement strand
ACATAGTTTGCTGAATGTTTCAGGTTACCATCGTGGGATTTGTCACACCACCCACCACACATCGAACATAATTTTTCCTAAAAATAAATCGAGTATTAACAAAGTTTGATTTTAAATGATATTTCATTTAAAAGACAGAGAATACTTTAAAATCATGATAGAGTAGAATACCATTCCCTAATTCCCGCTTCAATATCATATCATTCTTTAATTTCCTATTACCCACATTTTCATTTTTCATTTCATTAGTAGAAACTAATTATCTTATAATGTTTTTTAATGTCTCTTTTATTTTTTTAGGTATTAAGATTTAATTAATAATCGTTAAAACTTAATTTTCATTTTATTTTGTTTCAGGATATGATTAATTCCAATTCATTTGTAAAAAGAAACTTGATTTCGATGCATTCATTGCATCTTTGCTAATCGAAACTAATCTTTTTATTTTTTGTTTAAGGTTCGTTTCAGTATTTTTTTCAATGGGTACCGGATAGATTCTTTCTTTGCGAAAAAAAATCTACTTCAGGGATGCGACCCTGCCCATGCGAACCTTGATTCTATTTTACTTCCGAAGATAGAATCATGTCCTTACCTAAAATTCCACTCACACCAAACGATCCTATTTTTTAATATTTTGTTGGCAGGATGAATTATGGAGACGATGCGAAATTCTTTTCAAGAAGTGGTAATAGGGGGACCAGAAGTGGCCTGAGTTATTGTAAACGGTAGTATTGCATCGCACTAGTGAGAAAAATCATTGTTAATGCATTTTCGTATTTTTACAAGTATTATGGATTAGTCCAAAATACACTATAATTAATAATATACTTTAGGTGGATTGGAAATTATTAAATATAAAATATTTGTAACACTTATAATCCCGGTATGTGTGCATATATTGAAAATTATACTATGGTGTGTTACTTTTCAGTAAAATCACCGATGTTACTTCAATTCTATTCAGATGCACTCATCGTTATTAATTTTGTTATTTAATATTCAAACTTTTCTCTGTATTCTCGATAATTAATGTAAGATTTTTTGGATATAACTTATAGGGTGGGGCCTAAGAATGAGGTTTTCTTAAAAACCGTTCTCTGTTAGATCATTTTCTTCCATTTCAATTTTATTCGGATGTAAAAAGTTTCACTTTAAAAGGCCCACTTTTCCTCTTCTTCCCTCCCCCTTTGTTTTAATGTATAATTTTTATCTGTTTATTCTTCTCGCCTTAACATCGCACGCACGTGATTATTATTTTTAATGTATTTTCTTTATTCATAGGTTCCATGGAACAATCCATAATTGCTTACTTTTGTATTATTTTACTTTATATTATGTAGATTGAAAATTATTATCTATAAAATATTTATTAATTGTAATCTCCGTATGTGTGTGCATTTATTGAAATTATATTGAAGTGTGTTAGTTTTTAATTAAAATCATCGATGTTACTCAAATTATTTTCAGATGCAATCCACGTTTTATGTTGGTGTTTAATATTCAAACTTTTCTCTTTTTATTCTCGATAATTATTGTAAGGTTTCTTGGATGTAACTCTTAGGGTAGGGCCTCTCTAAGTTATGACTGCGCAGGAGCGGTTAAATAATTACATAAAAATACGAAAAATGCTAAAATAAGAGCGGTATATTTATAAATTTTATTTATTAGATCCATTATTCACTTTATACACATGCGCAACGTTCGGAAAGTCATATAAGCTACTTTCGATAGAAAAACTTTTTTATGTGACAACGAATCACTCTAACAGAAGATTTCAAAGAGGATGGTACATAGATCATATATTTCGAACTTTTAAACAACAATAGACATTTCTATCGTATAATTAACAATTATTGAACAATTAAAAGAAACCTCGGTGGAGATATCCTAATATTATATAATTGCAAGGTAGGAATTTTTTTATGAATGATTATAAGGACATTGTTCGTTTACTGCGCTTATAGTTCATATTTTTGTCAGATCTGTCGTTGATATCACCAATGTTTTGAATAAATGGTTATTATAAACAGCATTAGAATTTGTTTTATCGATTGCAAGATTAAATGTGTAGTTATCCTACTTACCTACTGTCGGATGGTAATCTCGAATTTAAGACTATTGCCATCAGTTAATAATCCTCACATACTTATAATACATTTTTTGTTACCATCTGATCTATTCTAAAAAAATGATATTCGGTGTAATTTTTTTAACAAGTTATTAATTAATTATTTATTAATTTATATACATTGATTATTAATTTTTGTAATTTTTATTAATTTTCATTTTTTCAATGTAATTTCATTTTTCATTAGTATTAAATTAAATTGTTTTAATCTTTGTCGATAGAGAAACATGAATAAATAATTAACGGAGATACATCGTTATATGATAGTAGTATTATTTTGAAATCTTAAATTTCATGACTAATTGTAAGATTCAGACAACAAATTATCTACATAAGATCAATGGGAGATATAAATAAATTTCCAAATCTTGTATGTTTTTGGAAATGTTTTAGGAAAGTTATTCCGTAACATTAAAGTCCCTCTCATCTCTCTCTCCCTCTCTCTCTCTTTCTTTTGAAAGAGAGAGCCCCACGTTTGCTTTAAAAAGCTATTAAAAATTCAAATAAATGCCATGTTTCTTATAAAAAAGTGACTTGACCGTCATTCATTTTATAATCGAATTTAGAAAGTTACGTTGTACCTATTTACATCTTGAATATATTTCGAGTTAATTATATTTTAACAGCAGAACGTTGGATAGATACACGCTTACAATTAACTGTAAATTATGCCAAACTGAGTCGGTATAAAGCTTTCCGTTCGAGTTTAAATCGGAGTAAATTATCACGGGATTTTAGGAGAATCAAGAGAATTTGTAACATGCATTCAAATCAAAATCAATTCGTCTTTTGTACTAATATAACGTGTAGGATGTTTTAGATAGCGTTCAAACTTCGTATTGAAAAGTTAAACCATTTAGTATTAAAATATAAACTTTGTGATTCTCTCTCTAGTTAACAACAGGAAAGCGTTTATTTTATTCTTATCAGTGATAATAATGAGATATCGATCACAAATCGGTTCTTTGTTTCATATATTTTCATTGTGGTAGAATATGCAGCAGTACTGTGAGGACAATATGTAATTACGGGGTATGTCAATCGATGTGACAACGCTATGTAAGCTATTTGATAATTACAGTTGACCGATAACAATCGTTTCGACGAATTGAATGGATGAATAGATATAGTTAAATGATTCAAAGCAAGCCGAGCAAAAATGAATTGCTCTAAAAATGTCAGTTTCTTTTTACATTGTATTTGGCATCGTCACTTTTAGAAATACCCATCTCGTTTATTTTCTTATTTGTTCATTTTTTTTTCCTTTTTTATATAGATTGACCATCAGTTCTTTCCTTTTCCGTTGAAACGATCCTCTTATTTGTCACTTGGAAGCGTCGCGTCGTTTAAGTCCGTCCAGTCGTCAAACGAGTGCTGAATCCAGCTGCGTTTTTGAGCTGCTCTAGAAACAGTCCTTATACGATCTTAAAAACTTGATCGAAGAATTGCTGTAAGGTCAATAGCCGTTCTCGCGTATGTAATCTTCTCGGAAAAATTTCAAAAGAATATTTTATTCTAATCAATTCTTTTACTTTTTTTTTTTTTTTTTTTTTTGATTTCTTTCGTTATTTATTTTTAAACAATTTCTACAATAAAAAATACAATGTGTCATGTAACGTAATAGTTAAAAAGAGATTTATATAAAAATAGATTAAACGTAAATTAAAATGTTAGATAATATTTGTTGCACGAAATTATATTTTATCATTTTTAATATACAATTTTTAGAATCTCTGGAAATATCTAATATTGTTTATAGAATTAGACAAGTTTCGATATCTCGTCAATGGTTGCGTGGTTGCTTCTGCCATCTATAAGTAAAAACCTCTTTCGTAAGAGTTCTTACGATAGACAATATATCGATATAAATAATAAATTGAATATATAACGTGAATAGAAAAAAAGGCTATCTTATTGATAGATGGCAATTTTGAATATAATTATATACTAATCGAAATATGGCATCAATATTAATTTTCCGAATTAATTAATTTGAACGAATCTAATCGCGCCGAATAATATTTCATCTATCATTGTTCTGTATAATAAACGTATCGAAAATAATATCATATCAAATGAAGGAAAATGATTCTGCAGGAAAAATAAAAAAAAGCTAAACAAGAAATGAAATATATATTGAATCATGGTAGATAAATTTATTTTCTAGATAAATCACCTATTTCGTATCATAATTATCGGTCTATCGGGGTGTATAATACGTGCTATGAACGGTCCGTTGAACACAGTTCAGCTTTAATTACTGGCCCTGATAATTATGAATGGAAAGACCACGGCGAATTGTGTTGCACGTTCGCTCGACATAAACTTCGCTACACTTTGCATTATGAGGCGATGTTTGGGGGCGCGCAAACCGTGTTTCTTTGTCGAGAAGGATTTGAATCGACGTGCGTTCTCGTTAACAAAAGCGTTTGCATATGCACGCGTAGTAGGAGCATTATTATCCTCATTGACAGGCCAGCGTGAATTGGAAACCGGATTTTAATCCGGCGTGACGCTCTGACGAGACGCTGACACGAGAATTCGTTCGAACAATTCGCGTGGCAGGAGGAACCCTTTGCGTGATTATAAAAGCTTGAAAATTAGCATAAGCGCCACCGTAGACGTTTCGAATGTATACGTCGTATACGGTTGATAGATACAGAATGTTACGTATAGATGATATATATACGTATATATATATATATATATATATATATGATATATACATTTGAGAGAACACATCTATGTATATACGTATATATGAGCTCAGTATTCTGAAATAAGAATCGTGCGAAAGTTTTGATGGACGTCTCTTGTAAGTCGATTCTTTGCTAATACCAGATTTAAACGGCACGCACATCGCACCCTTCGTAACGCGTCACATCGATTTCGAATGTTCGTTCATTGCTTTTAAGTTGGACGGAAGTTAAAGATAAAAGTATATTCACGCGATTGTATAGTTCTCTAGGTTGGAAGCTATCCGGCCTTGACGGGAGCCACGCAGTCTGGAGTGATCATCTATAGATAGGATGTAACGATGAACGGTAAGAAATCTTTAGTAGGGTGAGAGAAAGGGAGAGGTAAGAATGAGAAGAGTAATAAAAAGTTGTTATGGGTTGTGCAATTATCATCGATATAGACTAGGAAGAAGACAACAAAAATAAGAGATAAAGAAAGAAAGAAAGAGAGAGATAGAAAAGAAAAGAACAGACGTCTCGTCGAATAGGTCGAACATAGCTCAACCGGTCGGTCCAGATGGTGCCAGAAGGAGGTTTAAGTCCCGTACAGTTTGCTGGAGCACGCACAGAGTTGCTACTGTGAGCCTCGATACGATCGTAATTCCGCCTTAATTCCGATTTATCGTGGCGCGCCGGATAGGAACGTATGGCACTCGTGCCTTTTTTTCCGAGACGCAAGTAATAGCGTCGAAGGTGCGCCGGTCACGTTCGTTATATCAATGGGACGTTCTACGTTTCGCCAAAAGAATCGTGACATCCGGCAACGGTTAGGGATACCGCGAACTCGCGACTTCTTCACGAGCTACAGAAGAAGAAAATGCAAGAGCAAACGCCTTTTGTGCAGTCACTCCCAAGGACATCCGTTTTAATCTTCCTTTTTTCTTTTTATTCCTCCGCCTCCTCTTCTTTATTATTCTTATTCTTCTTTTTATATTACCTTTTCTTCATCGTTTTGCTTCTTTTCGATTGATGATCCCCTTCTTAGTCGTCATAAGATTATAACAAGCTTGCAGGGATCATATGAGATTTTACAAAATACCACGAATCAGAGAATCAGAGTAATATTTCATTTGGTAAAAGTGTGTTATTATATTAGTTATACAAGTTATGTAAAATTTATTACGAACTTTAAATGAATCGAAGCTATTTCAACTCTCTCTCTCTCTCTCTCTCTCTCTCTCTCTCTCTCTCTTTCGATTTATTTTCTTTTTTTTTTTTACTTTCAAAATGAATTAAGCGCGATCGAAGCGTTTTACGGGAAAAAGCAAGCAATTGGGTAGGGCACGAAGAGGTTATTATTCGATCGAAAGCTTTCCGAAAAGCGTTCTAAAAATTCTCTGATGGTGATAATACAAAACAAAAAATGTCATAATGTACATATACATATACATATATATATATATTGAGAGAAAAGAAGAGAAAAAGAAATATAAAAGGAAAAAGGAAGGAAGTAGTGGAATTTGATACTGGCGCGGTTTGTTAGAGGGAATGGAGAGCTTAAATAGAATTTCCGTTACACGAGGATTCAACGAGCTTTTTAACCTTAAATGCGACGCGGCCGAGCTCTCACGCCAAATCGGATTCCTGTTTTTTCTTCGTTACCGAGGAGTAGTACAAATGAGCCACTCGCCACGTTTTACGACGCAAAACAACGAAAACGACTCGTTTCCTCTCCTACTCTCACTCTTTCTCTCTCTCTCTCTCTCTCTCTTTATCTATCAATTTATCTTTCGTTCTTTCGTACAATTGTTTGATTCGCAACGCTGATATCTTTTCTCCTTTTTCGGTTTTCTTGGTTTTTCTTTTTCTTCTGTTCTACTACTTCCTCCTAATTTTTTATTACTTTTTTTGTTTTTTTTTTTTTATTGTTTTTTCTTCCATTTATCTCGCGAACACGTTTCAATGGATGAAGTCCAGCTCGCGTTTTGAAAATCGTCCAGCAAAATTCTATTTGCAGACATTTCGAGATAGAGACCGAGTTCTTCGTAAACGTTCGTTGGGATGCATCGAGCTATTCCGAAATCAGACTTGAATTTTGAAAAATGTCGTCTAAGGCACGTACCACCTATCACATATTCTTTTTATATATACGTACATAAGTGTATTTACATACGTATACATTCAAGATGAAATTTTTGTAATGCTGTGGTGTGGGTGGGGGTGGGAAGGGGATCGGTTTTATGATACGGATTAAAAAATTGACTCTTACCTTATGCTATTATTTTGTATTTATTATCGATTTTGGATTTTACTTTTTTTCTTTCTAATTTCTCTGTCGTCTGTGTCGACGAGCAAAACGACACGCGGATTCGACAGCTGCCGATGAATTTTCAGTTATTACTCATTCAACGGATAGACGTATTACGATCGATGCGTTCGCATATCTCTATAGCCGGCAAATGGACCGTCATGGAAATGGATCGTAAACGTTATACCGCGTCAAATGCTTTTCAAGCGACCACTTCCGAGCCGGAGCATTAATATTAATGGACCGTAAATCAGAATACGCGCGTGGACAGAAAAGTAATTAGAAACGCGTACCACATTAGACAATTAATATAAATCGTTAAGACGATTCTCTAATTTAATCTTTGTTCACAAACTTTTGCTTTCGTTAAGTCACAGGTGAAACGAGAACATTGATAATAATCTATCGATAAGTGACCGAATAAGTAATCCCGTTAATAATCTTTTTGATGTTTTATTATCGATTCTATCAATGAAAGAGGTTTCATTCGCTAATAGTAAACGCGAATAGTGAAATCGTTAACGATTCTCTTTATACAGTTTACAATCATTTTTGTTAACCTTTTTCCTAAGCTAAATACTAGGAATTCGAACTACAAAACTGAAAAGAAAAGAGAATAAGAGAGAGAGAGAGAGATGGAGGGAAGGAAAGAGGGTAGAAAAAATAAGGGTAGTTTTTTAAATTTCGAGAATCTCGATCTTTCACGAGAAAAGCCGTATAAAGGAAGACAAGGGGAAAAATAAAAAAAAAAATAAAAAGAATAAGAAAAATAAAGAGAGTAGCCTATTCGCGAGTTGTTTATAAAAGAAGAAGACCTTCGTTGGATGGACGGTGAATCTGCAATGGCTTCCGGTTGCCCTTTTTCTGGTGCACAAAGAAAAATAGTGAGAGAAAGAGAGAGAAAGAAAAGACGAAGGACGTAAACGGTGGAACGACGAGCGGGTGAGATCGACCGATAAGGTGAAAGAGGCGGTTTAAAGAGGTTGTGGCTTGTGCGCGTGCGACGAGGAAAGAAAGAAAGAAAGAGAGGAGAACAACTTCTCGTAACTCGTTTATGGAGTTTGAATCGAGTTCTTAACGCCGAATGCATTAAAAAGTCCTTACGCAAGGACCAACGGTCGCTACCGGTCTGAATCTAATCTTAAACTCTATTTCGCGGATACGATAAGAGTGGCTGTTCTCGCCTTGTTTCCTTTAGAGAGGATTTTGACAAAAATAAGAAAGAAGAAAAGGTGTACCGATGAGATAAATATTATACAGGGTGTCGGAGGTTTGTTTGTTTTTTTTTCGTATAAACTTTATTAATCGTATTGTACGCTCAAAAATAAAAAAAAAATAATATGTTCTTTAAACGTAGATCGTTTAAAGTTTTATTAGAAAATTTATAATATACATTCTATAACTGTTTAAATGATTTGCTCAAAAATCATGTTCAGCGATTCTGTTTGTATTATTTACTATCTTGGATTGGTTTAATGGAATGATTTGAACAATGACTTGGTCATCTAAATTATTTGACTTTATTCTAATAGATTTTTACTTGTGGGGAAATGTAAAAGAACAAATTTATACAACTGAGATAATTATACTTGATATTAGGATAGAACGGATTAGGGATGACTGTTACAGAAATTAATAGAAACTTACAAGAAATTCTCCAGCATATTACAAACAGCAAACTATTATCAAACTTGTATTCGCGTATGCGATCAATATTTGGAACAGCGCACTTAAACAATTTCACGAATTTATGTTATAATTTTTTAATGTAGCGTTAAATGTCTTATAATATATTATATAACATTGTATTTTTTTTTTTTATTTTTGAGCGTATAATATGTTTGCACGAAAAAACCTCGGACACCCTATATGGTAGTATTATTTTCACGAATTAAAGGATTGGATAATATTAAGCAGTTGCAAATTACAGAGAGAGTTCCTTTTAAGAGATTAGTTGATATTTATGAGCGAAAACACGGTGACAAATTTTCTACGTGAAAACGGCCACAAAGAAACCTCAGCATACTATGTCGAGGTTTTACGACATACTGGAACTAATAGCGTCGCTTCTAAGGGTTTCTCTCGTCCTCTTAGTTTCCCGTGACTCTTTTGGAATCCGTACATTTCTTTTCTTTCTCTCGTTTCTTTCTTCAATGAACTTAGAAAAGCTTTTCAAATACGATTTACGAAGTCGCATCGAGTTCTATAAACACTTCTGTCTCCAAATCAATATCTTCTTTCTCGTATTCTTTATTCTTTTTCTCTACTTCAGGACTCGTTAAGAGACTAGGACTCACAGAGGAACTCTTCTTTCGACACTCCCGAGGCGATAGAACGTCTCCAAGTGAAATTACGAAGTAGAACTCGCGAGGGATATGAATAAGGAGGTGGTAGAGAGAGAGAGAGAAAAAGAGAGAAAGAGAGTGAGAGTGAGAGAAGGATAGTAATAAGAAGAAATACACTATAGGAACGCGATCATTGTCGACAATGTCGTAACGCGATTTAATATCAGTGGGAAGGGAAGTACAGCGAGTTCGTAGGAGAATACATAGATACGTACATACATGTATATGTATGTACATGTATATATATATGTATATATTCGAGGCTTTCACGGTATTTTCTTAACATTATGCAAAACGATTCCCAACGGAGTTACCTAAGGTACTCGGATAATTCACAAGAGTGCGCCTTGGGGTTACCACCGGCTGGATTCGTGTGCTTGAACGGCGCGTCGTTTCGGGGAAAATTTCGCATCACTCGGGGGTGTAAGAGAAGAAGAGGTAGAAAAGAAAAGGATAGAGTGAGTAAGAGAAAGGAAAAGAAAGAGAAAGAGATAGATATGTACTGATACTACATGGCTCGTCGTACCGTACCAAAGGAAGGGCCGAAAAAAGCATTATGTCGAGCCCTCGTTGGAATTATCGAGAAAGATGGAGAGACAGAAGGAAAGAAAGAGAGAAAAAGAGAGATAGGGAGAAGGGGAGAGGACCCTAGAAAGAGAAGAGAATGATGCGTGGATCGACGATCGAAGTCTGACATAAATAGGGTGAAGATACTTATTCTCTTTCTCTCTCTTTCTTTCTTTTTCTCTAGGGTCCAAAAGAATTTTTCGAACAAAAGCTTCGTTACTCGCTATATGCCTGGTGTACGGGGGTTGTGCTCGAACGTGTGATCTCGTTTGCCTTTTAAATCGAGGTCCGTTCGGAACAACGAGTAGGTACGAGCAGACGTGAAGCTGATGTTACTGTTAGTCTCTTGTCGTCGGATCTTTACTTCGACACAATATTTTTAATTCGATAACAAGCACATGAATGAATCAATTTTATTTGTATTTTTTTCTTGTTAACCCCTTGGCCTATAACCATGAGTCTGACTCGTGGCGAGGAATTTATGCATAAGATGCCGCGTATTTTTAGAACGCGTTACTAGAACAAGCGATTAGAGTTACTCAACATCGAATATTTTTCCTTTGATTGTAACATCAGTAATTGGTTTTTACATTAGTTTCTAACGAAATTGCATGATCTTTTACTTTAGTAAGTAAAGCTTCGTTACACATTCAAACGTTTACAAAAACTTTACAAAGAAATATCAGAGATTGTGCAATGCGGTAAATTGTGCATCTTTGCAATTTCTTTGAAAAGTTTTGATGAATATTTTCTATACTAAAAGTGAATAGATTTTAATGATTTTTATATTAAATTAAAGTGCACTCTTTTGTATACGCGTAGAACACCATATCGAGTTATAAAATTAGCATGTAAAGTTCAGGAAATGTCAGAGAATGCAGTGCTGTAAATTGTGCATCTTTGTAATTTCTTTGAAAAGTTTCGGTAATTATTTTTTATACTTTTTGCAAATGGATTTTAATGATTTTTATAATAAATTAAAGTGCACTCTTTTGTCTACAAGTAGAGTATGTTAGTGAGCCATAAATTGCACATATTAGTTTCTTATTGTCGTAGGTTTTCTATGCTGTCTTAATTCGCGTGGATGATTAAAATTAGCAGATTTTTAAAGCGAAGCGAATGTCGGGCCGGATACGTCGACTATCCTATTGCCAAAGACAGACAGATGCATCATCGATATCCTCGATGGTACTTAACGACTCATGAAAGGCTATAAGGCCGCTTGCTTCGGATCCTTTCCCACTGGGAAAAAATCAACATATAAATATATCTATCTATCTATCTATCTATCTATATATATATAAATATAGGTATATATTTGAGGCTCGAGTGGATATATACGGTGTATTCGAAACTTCTCTAGTGAATTCCACTTGAGAAGACTCAATAACACATCCTCGAGGAAAGGGCCGTTTGTTCGACAAACGGCCAAGAGTCCCGTTGCTCCTCGTTGGTCTTTCGAAACTCGTGCCCTAATCTTTACGACCATACAAGTGAAATAGAAAGATAAAAAGAAAAAGATATAGAAAGATAGAGAAAGACAGACAAACAAACAGAGAGACAGACAGACAGACAGACAGACAGAAAAAAGGGAGAGAATTTCGCGAGTTTGGTTTATCGCGAGAATCCGTTTCGAAATTCGCACCTGAGTTTTTAACACGGGACGTTCGAGCGTCACGCATACACGCACGATGCCAACGACCCTTATATTTCCATGAATAAAGGGGTGAAATAAGGGTGAGGAAGAGGGACAGTAAGTGAGGGCGAGTAAAAAAGAGGGAACACGGTCGTGCTTTGGAGAATGATAGAAAGAGAGAATGAGAGTTGAACTAAAAAAGGAAAGAGATACCAAATGGGAGGAGAAAGAAAAGTGGAGAAGGAACAAGAGTGTGTGTATGTGTGTGTGTGTGTTTGTGTGTGAGAGAAAGAGAGAGAATGTGAACAAATAGAAAAAAAAATAAGAGAAAGAGAGGGAGAGAGAGATAGAAATAAAGAGGAAGGGCCTAAGGGAGAAGTAACGAAGGGTGGTACCCCCACCTACTCCTTCTCCTCCTGTTTCTTCTCTTCTCTTCTCTTCTCTTTTCCTGCATCGAGGGGTTAAAGCTAAGGTGCGGTGCACACGAGGCACTACGACTACTACTCGCTTGCCGCCGGTAAACGTGAAAGAAAGATAGAGATAGAAAATGTTCGCCGGCGTCGTCGGCGCGGCGCGCCGCGCCGCGCCGCGCAGTCTCGAATCCGATTGGCCGCTCGTGAAATCCGCGCGAACCAGCGGAGACCAGTTGAGTGCGAGACCTCGAGCCGGACGGTTGTGCACGCTTAGCAGAGCGCGTTTTCTCCGCGACCGATAGGCAACGCGGTCGATTTTTCGTTACGATACACGACACACCGTTCTTCCTTCAATTATTTTTCTCTCATTGAATTTTGTCGATGTTATTATTAATATTATTATTATTGTTATAATAATTATAATAAAATATTTGCGCGATCTTCGACGTGCGAACGGACAAATTGCTGGAAATTTTCATTTTTTTTCTTTCTTTTATTACTCTCCGAGAAAATTCATAAAAATTAATCGACGTATTATCGTGTAATACACGTATATATATAGCAATCTATTAGCATTATTATTGTTATTGTTATTATTATTATTATTATTATTATTATTATTAATAGTAGTAGTAGTAGTAGCAGAAATGACAGTAGTATTATCATAATTAGTTTTTTTTATAAAAGCGTATATACGTCGTGTTTAAAAGCTCGCTGTTTATTTCGTTCGTATACGTTTTACATCGAGCGTTCATCACTAAAGCAAGAGAAACATCATCATATTTTCGTGGGACAAAGTGATAATTTTCTTCGACGTTATCTCTCTTTCTCATTCTCTCTTTCTCTTCTCTCTCTCTCTCTCTATTTCTATTTCTATTTCTCTCTCTTTCTATCATTTTTTACGAATTTCGTGCTCTCAACCAATTTTTTCTACGTCATCACCGTACGAAAAGAGGATCCGAATTTTGCTGTGGCAGGCACGTCGATTTCATTGGTACAATTGGTAAGTACACTACACTTTGCTCACGTTTTTTTATCGTTCGTGTGTCACTCGTCTGTGTGTAGGTTTTATTGGATTTTGAAATTTTTATTTCTTCTTTTTTTGTTTTTTTTTTTTTTTCTCTCTTTTTTACTTTTTACTTTTTAGTCGTCCATGACCGTTCGACGACGCAAATGTTTTATTTCCTCTCGTAAAAAAAAATAGTGATTGAATTTTATTCGTTTATGTATATTCTTTTAGAAATCTGACGTGGATCGCGTTTGTTTCAATTAGGTCATTTTTTTGTTTGTTTTATTCTTTAACGTCGAAAATTTCTCGTACTCGTGACACGTGGCATCGAAAGTTGTGGCTCGTAGATGTCATTCAGAAAGAAGATCGTTTTAATGGGAAAGTAATCTTCACTTTTGGTCGTTATAAAACGAATCATTTGAATAGCTTATGACAGTATAGATGTAAACCTTGACGTGAAGAGAACTCAACGGAGTAGTTCGCGACTAAGGGAAATTAATTTCGGCTCAATCCGTCTTATGAGTAGATATACCGTGCCATTGACGTATCGATTTTACGTGAAAATTAAATTATTTTAGGAATAAACGATCGCGGTTAAAAGTTTTTAAATAGATGAATGGCTTTCCTTAACATCGATCATGATCCATACAATTTTGACTTTTTTTTTTCCTTTTTATTATACAGACTAAAGAAATGTTTCAATAGCTTTCGGAACAAAATTGATTTTACATTATCGTAGGAATATTGTCAATGTTTATAAAATTAAATTTTAATCGTGTTACAACGTAATGTGATTACCGTTGGATTATCATAACGACATGAATAGTTATTGTTCATTCAAGTCTAACCGGTCAGTAGTTCGAGTTCGTTTGTTTTGCCAAGTAGTAGTAGTAGTAGTAGTAGTAGTCGACCGGTTATGCGAAAATGAGTTTTACGTGCAATACCACTCGCGTGGTTTACGGCTTATTTTCGTGTAATAATCGCATTCGGAAATAAGCTGATTCGTGTAAACCGGTCGGATTGTCCGCTTGTAAGGAGCACTTACTTCCATTATCGTTCACTCCCATCACCCAACATTTATTACTCGTAACATCGAATATTTCTGTTCGTAATGTTAGACTCCTGGAATTTCTTCGTAGATTTAAAGATCGAAAGAGATACAGACGAAACATTTCTTATCTTGATTATTAACTCGAATAGAGGTATAAAGTCAAAGAAAATTAAATGAAATTAGCAAGATTTCGTTTGATTAAAATGGGAGAGAAAAAGAAAAAGAGAATGAGAATGAGAATGAGAGAGAGAAATATATATATATATATATATATATATATATATATATATACATATAAAAAGAAAAGAAGAGACACAGTGTGTGGAGATAAGGAAAGAGTCAATTAAAATGTTTCCTTCATCGATTTCTATAAAATAAATACACCGTTATGAATAGATATACGAATAGAGAAAAATTTCGAATTACTTGGATAGAAAGGTCAATGAATTCTCTAATCGTGAGAGGGATAAAGAAAGGAAGAGAAAAAAGAAAAAGAGTGAGAGAGAGAGAGAGACAGAGATACTACCGAAGCGAGAAATTTCGAAGCGTTCATGAGACTCAACTCCGACGCCGAGGAAAAGGCTTTTGATGAACGTGCCATGGCATTACGCGAGTTTCTCGGCACGCGGATAAAACGGAGGTCTGGCGTTTCTGCTCTCGGAGATTATCCGCCGATAGAACTTTGACAGGCGTACCGCAGCTATAGCGTAGGGTCCTTCCGGTCTCAAAAAGCGGCTGGGATTCTGACGTGCGTTAAAACCATCTCTCTCTTTCTCTTTTTATCTTTTTCTCTCTCTTTCTCTGTCTGTCTATCCTTCGTTCCCTTTCGAGATCAAAAGGGCACGCGTATCAGTGAAAGAGACTTCGATATACTCGATATTCGCTTACCAAAGGGAACATTGCATTTTCATCGTTGTTGAAGATCTGACAATCGATGAAAATATAAAATTTCGATTACGAGTAAGAATGATAGGGAAAATAAATATTAAAAATAAGAATAGTTCTTCTCTGTTTTTCATTTATTTTTTATCTCTTATTGTTTTTCTTCTTCTTCTTAATATCAGATTAAATGATTCCTTTTTCGAACATCGGCGAATTTTCAATGTTCTATTTTATGTGTATACTACTTATACTGATCATGATTACTCCGGCCGGGTTTCTTTACTTTCCATCCGTTGTTGACGTATAGAGGGTGGAGTCATCGAGAACTTGGAAAATAATAATCGATCGTGATAAACTCGTGCGTTAATATTATCCTGTCGACAGTTAAGATTGAAACTTTTTAGAGATTTTTGTCAACGCTCTATCCATTAGTAGAATGATATTTTTCTATGAAGATATTTTCCTATCCTACGTTCATTATTTATTCGTCAAAAATAATAATTTGAAAAAAAGTCACATTTATGCTTATCGAATTTTTTTTTCGAGATAATTTATGACAATACCTTGATAAATCTTTTGACAACAACAACAACAAAAAATATGAAAAGAAAGAAAACGTTAGCATTAACTTTGGTTACGTCGGTATGGTAGTTTCAAAAAGAATGACATTGTTTCGCATCGAGCATACTATCTTTTTTTATTCTTTCGTGGGACATCGTGGAATATGGAACGAATCCTACCTCTTTTTTCGTGAAAGCATGATTCGCGAAAGGGGGTCTCGAAAAAGTATCTTTTTCGTAGAAAATTCGAGCGAAAGAATAGAAAAACGGAAAGATAAAGAGAGAGAGAGAGTGAGAGAGAGGAAGAGAAAAAGGTAGAACCTGTTATACTTACTCGCGAACTGCAGAGTGAAAAGTTTATAGGGAGTTTCTTAAATGCGAAACTGGGCCTTGGCGAAATCGAGTCCCATGACGAGTGGAAGCGAGAGGAAGAGACACTGACGAGATCGATCCACTTTGTCATCGTGAAAAGAACGTAGGAACTTGAAGAGGGTTCTTACGCGACCCTTTTTACAAAGAAAAAGAGAAAGAGACGGAAATATACGTAAAAAGAAATAAGAGGAAGACTTTCGAGATGCTTCCAAATCTCTTTCCATCTTTTTCTTTCGAATTTTCGTTGTTACTCGTACTACGGGAGCGTTTAGATGTTTACATTCGATCCTAAGAAGTACGTTGCTTAAAAGAATGGGAATTCTAATGGCATTCTTAGCGAGAAAGAGAGAGAGAGAGAGAGAGAGAGAGGATGATAGAAGGAAAGAGAAACCCGAGGGTTAGGAAAAGGAAAGGAAGAAAGAGGAAGTGCAAATGGACTTCTCTTCTTTTACTATTATTTTTATTTTTATCAAGGATGAGAGAGAACACTAGCGACACTTTATAAAGTGACTATTCGAGCCGATTACATTCTAGGGCAGCTTCATCAATTTGGATCAATTTAAAGACGAGTCTTCTTCTTCTTATCTCTCTCTCTCTTTCTTTTTCTCATTTGCTCTTACTCTATTTATCCATCTTTGTCGTGGTCGTCGTTGTCTTCGTTGTCGTCGTCATGCTCGCGTTACGTTCATCGACAAAGAATTCTTGATCGTTTAGCGAGTCCGTTCAAGCGTTCTCCAAAGCGGATGCTCTTAAGCTTATAGTTCGTTTTCGATAAGTAAAACATGTCGTTATCGTAGCACGTGCCTCATTCTTCGATCCCATTGAACTTTCGTTTTAAAGAATATAGATAGTTATTCGTCTCTCTCTCTCTTTCTCTCGCTCTTTCTTTCTTATTTTCATCGTCATTATAGTCGTGGTCTTTTCTCATATTAGAGCTCACGGAGACCTAATGAAACGGGTACGTGGAAAGTGTCGCAGGCATAAAAAGTAGCGCGTAAAGATAAAACATCGGGATACGTTCGATAAAACCTCTCGGAGGCTTCTCTTCGTCGCCTTCGTGACGACGTAGCTACGGTCCTGGAACGCGGCAAAATGACCGAGTGCAAAACGAAATAAGGAAGTAAAAATCGTTTGCTTCCCAAGACAGGAACCTGCCCTAACTTTCTTTTTCTCTCTTTTATTCTGTATTCCTTCCTTTATTTATTTCTTTCTTTCTTCTCTTTCTATCGCGGAAAGACAGTATATAGTAGCCAGAGGGACTTCAACGGGAAGACAAGGAATGAGACGACGAATCGGATAATGTGGGATATAAAATACCGTCACGATCGAGATACAAGAAAAAAAGAAATAAAAAGACTATGAGAGAGAGAGAGAGAAAGAGAAAGAGAGAGAGAGAAAGAGAAAGAGAGAGAGAAGATTAAGGTGAGTAGGAAGAAGAAAGGTAAAAGAATGAAAGAAAGAGAAAGGAATAACACGACTGCATACAAACTTTTACGATCCTCTTCGTTGATTGCTTTTTGACATCGAACTACTCGATACTCAGTGTTCGTATCTATATAGGTATGTGTGTTGTGTATAGGTATGTACAAAACATTCTCTCTCTTTCTCTCTCTCTCTTTTTTTCACTCTCACGCGTTCCCTTTAACTCTTATACGTTTTATTGCGAATACACTTTTAGCGTTGGAACGTAGCAAGAAAACGAATAAAAGTTGCAGCCCCTTTCGTGTAATTAATTAAGCGAAGGATCGTTTAATTCCACTGCAAAATGCCATCGAACGATTGACCGGTCGGTCGACTCTTGCTTGAATTCTTTCGCGTATCGACTTGTGTGAATGACGACGACAACGACGACGACGATTACGATAAATAAAAGACAAGAAAAATATAGAAAAAGAGATAAAGAGATAAAGTAAAAATCGAAAGAGAAAGAGAGAAAGAGAGAGAGAGAGAGAGAGAGACTGGTAGGTATCGTTATTGTCATATCATTAATTAAATCTCGCTTATCGTTATTTAATCCCGTAAAGAAGGATGACTGACTTATCGGTCTGCACGATGTGACCGCATTTTTGTGAAAGTTGATCGATTCTATGGCATTATTTAATTACTTATGCTGCATCGAAACACGCTAATAAAAAAGAAGAAGCAAAAGAGAGAAAGAGAGAGAGAGAGAGAGATGCATACACACACACACACACATTGTAGAACATGTAAAAAAAAAAAGAAAAAAAAAAATAGTGTAATAAAACGTTAACGACGCAGCTTTTATGAAATATCGAGGGGGTTAGGAGGAGGGAGGGGGAACTCCGTGGAGGTATTACACGATAATATCGTTTAAAAACGAACATGTGCGCGTGCTTGGTTGTTGTCTCTTTTGTCCTCGGTTTTTTGTCCTCGTATCCTATCGTGATAGTTTGCTGCTATTAATGACAGAAGACAAGGGATGTCAAACACGCGTCTCGCAATACCTTAGGATGCGACCAATTTTTAATTAAGTAAATAGTGTACCATGTTCATATATGAATTTTGATTACCCATTGATATAGGATTTAAAAAGACGGTAGAAAAAGATAATATTAAAAACATAAAAGGTAAAACGCGAACACACACAAGTAAAGTCATTATGATAGATTATTTGTCTGTCATTGCTGGTCTCCCTGCAAAAGGATTATCTAGGTAATCCCTTTTTTTTTTTTTTTTAGTTCCTTATCTTTCTTTCTTTCTTTCTTTCTTTTCTTCCCTTTCTCATGAACATTGACGCGTGAACGATGAAATTTGAACGGGTTTCGTACGGAGAACGGATATAGGAAAGAACGTGCATTACATACTCATTGTTGCAATACCGTGAGTCCAATGATGAGAAGGAGTAGGTAGTACGAGATGGGGTTTAGAAGGGTGGAAGGGGGTGGGGGGGGTTTAAGGGAGAGTCTTCTTGGGGTGATGGAACGAAATTCATTTGTCTCGCATCACTCCGACACGAGGCTTAAAAGGCCTTTCCATCTCGTCTCTTTACCGTCTCGAACCCGTCGACCGGACGAAAATTACTTGTAACAAGATTTATTTCATTTAAATGAGGATGTACGCCAGCTAGGCGCCCGAATAGAACTTTCGAAGCTTTCTTCTTCTTCTTCTTCTTTTTCTTCTACTCTTTTTCTTTTTTTATCATTTCTTTTTTTTTTCTTCCTTTTGGCGTGGTTTTTTCCTCTCTTCCTTTTCCATTCTTTTCTTTTCCTTTTCGGAAGCCTACCCGAACGTTAAGGCCCGTACTCAACGTCGAATGAACGAATCGACGTTTACGACGTTTGGGGTCGAATGAATTCGGATGGAAGATCGATTATTCTTCACGGTTTCACGTTTCTTCACTATGTAGGACCAAAATACGAAGACGATATTATATTAGAGTTGTTTAAATTTGACGTAAGTGATGCGCTTACTGTAAATCGGAAAAAGCGACACGTTTGTATGACCTAATATCATAGGGGATAAGAAATTGTAGAGAAAAATCTAACATGTGTATTATATCTTTAAGTAAGTATTTATCTATATAATATATTTACTTTATATATTATATTAATCGAGAGAGAGAGAGAGAGAGAGAGAGAGAGAGAGAGTCTCTGAGATTTTCGTCAGAATTAGGTGTCTGTTTGAAGGTAAGAGAATCAATAAAAAAGACTATTATGCGAGAATATGCAGATGTGCTGTTATACACGCACATCTGTTTGCCACCTGATAACTATCCTCCTTCCTTACGCCTATTTTAACCCACACCCCGTGCTCTTTAAACTCGACGTGTATTCGGATTTACGATCAAATTGCGGTGTATTATTTTTTGGATTAATAGCCAACGGGAAAAAAGGGATTTCCGATATGTGTTTTAGAGTAGGAGTTCGAAAAGTAGTATAATTATTATTCGTAGAGAACGTCTTCCGTCTCTCCGCCCTTTTTTTCTGTTTTTTTTTTTTTTTCTTTTTTTTTGTTTCTTTTTATTTCTCTATCTCTATCTATTTATCTCTAACTTTTTCTCTTTCTCTATCTCTCGGTGAAACTTGAAGAACTTTAAGAATTTATATGTCGAACGTAAAATCATAGCGGAGAGAGAGAATATTATGGCTATCCTTAGTGCCGAGCCCTGAATATTTCATAGCTTCGGGCGTTTCTCGTCGAAGTGCCAATTTGTGCGTTGGCTCGAATTCGCGCGCGGTTCCGATACGATGTCCGCAATCTGCATAAATTGGGTTGTTACTTTCGTAGAGAGCTAGAGATGCTAGAGACAAAGAGAGAAAGATAGAAAATAAGAATAAGAAGAAGAAGAAGAACAGAGAAAGAGAGAGAGATAAAGAGCAAAGAAAAAAGAAGAAGCGTGTAAGTTAAAGCCAGTTGCCTCCTGAGAAAGTTCGGGCCTCTGATTTATAAGGCGACATAACGCCAAACTTTTGCTTAGCTCGAGTACTTTCTCCCTTTTATTTCTCTCTATCTTTCCCGAAAGTAAAGAAAGAACCAACCGGAAAAAAAAAAAAAAAGAAAAGGATGGAAAGAGAAGTGGTGTTGTACACCGTCGAGATATAATCCAAGAAAGAATCGTTCCCATCTATATCGGAGTTACGAGCTTGGAAAAGTATATTATAAGTCGATACGTTGGTCGGAAAACGATCGGTAGTTTGCTCGTTAAAATCGTCGAAACGATTTGTTCTCTTTCGTTCGTTCGTTCGTTCGACTTCCGTTTTCGCGGTTTGTCGATCGCACGATTTTTCTTTCAGGAGTTTTTTCTCGATTGCTTGCTTTTTTTGTTCTATTTCTCTCTCTCTCGTTATTTCTTTTTATTTTAATCAACTCCCAACACGGAAGATCTATTTTTATTTTTTTCAAAAGATTCAAACGTTCCCTTTTTTTTTTTTTTCTACGTAATACATAAATATCATACTCATGTACATTCGCATATAACACGCTTTGGCATTTCCCTTGATGCCAACGCAAATGGATGATGGGGTCTTTGGTTCACGATGCATGATGAATCTTAAATATTTTGCCTGTCATCGAGACCATCATGACAAGCCTCGCCTTACGATATGCACTTCCGGAAAAGAACATTCATTGAGACCTAGTCTAAGTTGTCACGATTGAAGACGACGTGAGATCGTCCCTATCTCTCTCTCTCTCTTTTTCTTTTATTTTTTTTTTATTTTTTATCCTTCTCCTACTTTTCTGTTATATTTTTTTTTGTTTTTTTTGTCATCCACAATGACACGTGTTCCTGACATCCGTCGTCGGTCGCTGCGAACGACACGTGTCGGAACCACGCGAATTTTCGTAAACGCGTATGCAGTCCGAATTCGATGGCTCGCTGACGCAGAGATTTTCATTGTGATCCGATCGTGATGGATTAATTTGTTAAGCGAACGAACATACCTCTACGTATTTTCCGTGCATCTATCTCGATTTATCTTCGATTATCGTAATATCGAATATTCTTTTTTTTTTTTTCAACGTAGTATTCGAATTATTTTAATCAGTTTTATAGATCGCGTACGATAACTTCGTAGAATTTTTGTATAAAATTGGCAAGCAAGCAAGCAAACAAGATAGATAGCTGGTAAAATATTTAACAGCAGTTAGTTGTATGGAAAACGTTGTGCTTGACTTAAGTCGAAAATGTTTATACGTCGATCGCATGCATTTATCGTGCGATATGAGGAATGCTTATGTTGATATTTGAATGCGAGTACATTTAACCGAGTGCTTTTCGATACCATTGAAAATCGTATAGAGTCCAAAGAGAAATGTATTCTTTCCGCATTTCACACAAATGTTGACGTCGATTTTAAACTGTATCCTGCAAACATAAAGGTGTGAAAAGCATCAGTCGGTTTTTTTTTTCCTGTACGTTTTGTTCTTCCACTATGACAAGACCTTTCTCTCTTTCTCTCTGTTCTTGCTGTTTTGTCTTGTTTTTTCTTTCCTTTTCGCACATTTTCATTATTTTAACTAGTTAACTGTGAAATTTGATTTTAAATATTTCTAACAGTATGCGTAATTTAAATCAATCAATGACAAGTATACACGTCAAACGCAGGGCAAATTGCCATTATTATAAATTTTAAGAAAGAAGTCAAACTAAACGAGAAATTATTGTTATTAAAAACTTCAAAATTGTCAAAGAATAATAATTTGAAAAAATGTCATCGTTCTCAGTGTGGTATTTATCAAAACATGGTTACCAGATGTATTAGAGAAAATATTCGACACAGTTTGTAAAAATCAATAGAATGTATGGAGTATCAATCAATATAACAAATCAAACATTTTGAAAATAAAATACGTAGAAGTTTTGTAGGTAATATAAACAAACAAACAAAAAAATAGTTATCAAATGACATTTTTATTCTTTTTTATTTGGAATGTAGAATTTTTCTAATCAACGATAGTTTTTTATTTAACACGACAAATATATACACATCAACTGCACCGCGAAATTTGATTTTGGATTGACGTGTATATTCATGCCGGACGCAATTAAAAATGAGTCTCGATGTATGTGCAATATATTTAAGTATAAAGTAAATATTATATAAATAGATAAAAAACAAATCCAGGTTCAAGAGAGTTGGTTCGTCGTTTCTCTGTTATGCGAGTTCGTTATTTTTATTTCTTTTTCTATGTAGTTAAGTAGTACTTACTTACTTACTTACTTACGTCTCGGTTGATTATCACAAACGGCGTGTCTTTATCATACTCATCCTCTTCTCTTCTCGTTCTTCGTCGTCGTTTTCATTCTCGTTGTCATCGTTGTTGTAACACACAACGTCGATTTCTATCAGAACCTTCATCGAACGAAGTTCTGTAGTAACCGTGAAGAAGGGATTAAATGAGAAACGCAGAGAGGTTCTTTGGCGGACTTCAAACGTTAATACCGGCACATTTCTCGCATTACTTGCGTCGTAAAACGTTTTGAAAAAATAAAGAAAAGAAGAATGAACAGAGAGAGAGAGAGAGAGAGAAATAGAAAGAGGGAGAGAGAGAGGGAGAGAGGGAGAGAGAAAAAATATTCAAGTGAGCTTTTTACGTAGTTTGATTTGAATTTAAAATCTTCAAACGCTATCTTACATTAGAGTAATTTTCACCTATCCAGTTTCACGGCGA
The DNA here is from genome assembly GCF_001313835.1 of Polistes canadensis. Lineage (NCBI taxonomy): Eukaryota > Metazoa > Arthropoda > Insecta > Hymenoptera > Vespidae > Polistes > Polistes canadensis. The sequence continues at coordinate 722,243 of NW_014569565.1, read as the reverse complement.
TCATCGTTGAAAACTATGGGAATCCGTAGCAGGATTTTCTTTCTCTACTTTTCGCCGTTTCATTGGAACGTTTGTTTGTTCCGTTAAGAAGAAGAAGAAGAAGAAAAAAAAAGTATGCAAGTCTATCTTCTTATCTATTCCCGAAGTAAGGAGAAGTGGTTAACGTTACTTCTACGTAATCTTTTTCATTTCTATTTTCAACAGTGATTTTATCGACGCTAAAGATCATACGAATTAAGAAGAAAATGAGAAAGTTAATGGTATGGGAATGTTGATCGGTACAAACGTTCATTAAAATAATGACGATTATGGTATAATCGGATATTGGTTTAGTTTGAAAAAAGAAAAATAACGTATTAGATTTTCTAATGAAATCTGTTAATACGAATTGATCGAGGAAAATGTATAATAGGAATAACACGAAAGTTTGATGAGTATATATATAGTATATGTTACATCGATTTGTATGTGTGTATGTATGTGTATGTATTTTTCTACGTGTATGTGTGAAAACGGACATGTAACTACGACTACGTTGTTCTGTTCGTACATGGTGCATAAATTATATACGCGATGCAATGGCTGTTTCATTGCCGTACGCTATTCTCAGCCCGCGGCTGCGTTTTGCCGGAATTAGCGACGACGTACGCGTTAATTTCACTTCGATACCATTAAGCGACGACGTGTTCTACCACCGTGAGAGAGAGAGAGAGAGAGAGAGAGGAAAGAGAGAGAGACTCGAAGTATGCCGTACGTTGTACAGCTTCCGAAGGCATTCAACTGATGTGAGTGAGCAAACGCTTCGATCTCGTTTTGGATCTACCGTTCTTGAATGATTTCTAAAACGATATCTCGAGCATATAGTTAATAGCAGGTATAATATATATATGTATATACATGATTCTTTAATAATTAACTTGTTTTCTTTGCTACTTACAAAGTCAACGATATTTCAAAAGTCTATTTTATGAAAATTTATAGCCGAACATTTGAATTCTACGAAAGTTTTAAATTTAATTAATCAAATTAGAAAGTTTTCCTCTTGTTATTTTCGAGACACTGTGAGTGAAAGAGAGTTTCTACCTTTTCTTAGCGTTGCTTTTGATTTCTATACAAGTTTAAGTTATACGTGCTACGCATGACAAAGAAAGAAAGAAAGAGAGTCAAAAGAGAGCCTCGAAATGACGACGTTTGTGAAGCGTGCGAGATAAGAAATCTGGTACGTCTGAGGTAGTAAGCAAGTAGATCTCGTTTCTCTTCTTTTATAATTTTTTTTTTTTCGCGAACGTCTAAAAGGAGAGGGGCGAGGAGGGAAGGGGGGGGGAGTTAGAAGGATGGGTTAAGACTCTTTTCGTTCAACTTTCTCATACTTTTATCGAAACTCGTGTATGCGAGAAAAGGACCGAAACGATAGGAGAAGAGTCGAGAACGATAAAGGAGCAGCAACGAGAGGATTCGACTAGTATTTCTCTCTCTCTCTCTCTCTCTTTCTCTTTCTATCTATCTATCTATCTCACTCTTGTACACTAGAATCTCTTTCCATTCCCCTTGACGACGAGCTTATTTCGCGCAAGCACGCCTTCCTTCATCCTTCTACTTTGGTCTCTCTCTCTCTCTCTCTCTTTATTTTTCTTTCCATCTCTTTCTATTCGTATTCGTCGTCTTCTTAACTTCACGGTGTCGCGAGCTTTTGCAGAGAAATACAGCTAAACGCTTCGCGGATTACGACTCTAGGCACTTTCCACGTAGGAAATCGTAAGTAGTCGGTGGAAGAGGTAAGAGAACTGGTGGTACTCTTTTTCTCTCTCTCTTTTCATCCTATTTATCTCTCTTTCTCTTCTATTCTCTTCTCTTTTTTCCGTAAGATCAATGCGGTCGATAAACTACCCATAACTGAACTTATTCTTTATTCTTTGTCACAATCTTGAAAAAGTGGTTCAAAATAAAAAAGTCAAGAGAAAGAAATTGAAAGACAATTGATACGTTTGATAAACTATATATCACATTGAGTTTCAAGTAGTCTTTCTTTTTTTTTTTTTTTTCGTAACGTTTTTAGCATGGAATCTCGTATGATCGAAATTTGCAAAATTTCGTTGGCTCGTAGGTAATTTGCAGACGTGCTTGGAAATGAAACGTTCTCTTTTTCATAAGCTATCGTTACAATGGTAGTTTCAACGTAACACGAACTTTCGTGCCAGTACGCGGTGTCGTTAAAGGGGATAGCCACACTATTAACGTCATAGAAATTTTCATATATTATGTATTAGAGGATTTATTCTTTCTACCACTTCCTTTTTTTTCCTCTTCTTCTATTCGTTTTTGGTTTTACGAAAATCCTCCTTTCTTTTTCTAATCTTGTTGTTCCTTCGAAAAACTTTCCTATGTATAGGTACTTACGTATACATATTTATATTGTAGTTTTTTCAAGCAAGTTTCCAAGCAAAATGATGTGACACACACACATAGGAATGGATAGTCGAAAAAAGCTAACAGTAGGAGGGTGAATTCTTTCGATCAGTGGTGTATCCCGATAATGACGGACGTCGTCGCGACGTGTCGCCTCGGGGGGCACGTTTAATTTACAGAAAGAGGGGAAAGAAAAAAAAAAAAAGGTAGAAAAGGAAAGCAAGCCGCCTAGCCGCCCTATAGTCCGGTTTGGTGGGGTTGAATTATTCATGGTACCCCGTGGAACCGATGCTAAAAGAAAAGGATAGAGAATGAGTATTAGAGAGAAAGATAGAAAAAGAGAGAGAGAGAGAGAGAGAGAGTGAGAGAGAAGGGGGGGGATGGGATAGCGATCGTAAATTTCAATTTATAAAACTGTTAAGCATCATCCGTAGCCGAGTCCAGTTACCTGAAAGAGTCCTTCCTACCTACTTTTTAGGGCATCACCATATATTTTCACCATCGCGTATCGATCTTCTCTCCGGTTATTTCCCTTTCTCTCTTTTTCACTATCTTACTCACGTTTATTCGTTACCTAGTGGCATATACGTATACGATTCCACCTGTCTGTTTTTCCGCGCTTTCGTCGTCCTATACTCCATAAAACGAGCCCTAGCTTCGTTCCCGTGGGGACTCGGTAATGCTCGACAAGAGGATGAGGAATGCCTATACGTAGTAGGCGTATGGGATCACCTACACGCTCATTTTCATCGAAAGCTTTAATAGTGTGAGGGCGTTTTTGTGTGTTTCACTTGCGTGTTCCTATGTGTATGGGTGTATATGTATATATATATATATGTTCCACTCTATAGGGGGTAGTTCGCATACCTTAAGCGGTGGCTTTCCTTCCCACGTTTCACGAGGGGTGAAAATGTGCCCCCGGCGTGCATCAAGGGTAGGTAATTGTTTTGCCCTGGGTATTTCTCTCCTCTTACCCTCTCTCTTTCTCTCTCTTTCTCTCTCTCTCCTATCTATACTCCTTTCGTTTCTGTAGCACGTTTTCTCTCTGTCCTTTACTTATTTTTTCTTCTTTTTCTCCCATCAGAATATGCCAACTATTAAGGATAAAGAAAAAAAAGGTCGCACGGGGTATTAAGTCGTTTCTTCTCGGAGCAACAATTTTTCTCCTCTGATCATGATACTCAAAGGAACTCTCTGTGCCGTGCTAAAGAATATAACGCATTCGAATGGGTTTTTAAAAGACTCGTAGTTTTTAATACGTTTTCCTTCGTCTTCTAGAAAGGAAGACAAACATGGTCTCTCTCTCTCTCTATCTCTCTCTCTTTCTCTTTCTTCCACACTTTCTTCATGCTCTTTGCCAAGTTTTCTTTTTTCCTTTTCTTGTTTCTTTCTTTCTTTTTAGCAATAACAGTTTCCGGTCCCTCGTCGGGTCTCCGAGGAGCTCGTTAATAATCGTTAATTACGAGACACGCTTGAACATAAGTACATACCTGTGTACGTTTAAAATACGAGGATATTAAGCGAGAGATCAGCAATGAAAGGGACGGAAAGAAACACGACGTTCTTTGTACATCGTTATATCTTCACCGATCGTTTTTCATAAGAAGTATATTCTTTTATATACATTGGCGAGAGTAAATAATAATAATAATAATATTAAAAGCTAAGCCACGAAAATTGCGTTTAGTGGTTCCTTTTATTACATGTTTCTCGATACGTTCATATTTTTGGCACGTATATTCGTGTTATAGAAGAGAGCTGTTCTTTTCTGAAAATGTAAATTATCGCGATTCGATAAGCACGTTCAATATTTTCCTATCATCTTTACCGATCCTATCTTTTCCTCTTTCTCTCCTTCTCTTTCTTTTCTTTTTTCTTTTTTCTTGGCCCAGTTTTCTTCGAGAACGATCGAGTTACCAATGCATCAACGCTTTCTCCTACCTCTTAGCTCATGTATATATCCTACCATTTGACATCAGGGTCAGCGCTTCTGTATCTCTATTCTTTCCTCTTTACTATTTTTCGGGCTTTCCGTACACGGACTGCATATAATATTTTCTCTAGTCGTTTCCCTTCCCCCGAAATATATCGCGGTCTCTTTTTGTATGTATTGCGACTATCCCAAGGGAAGATCGAAAAGGATGACACTAAAAATGGAATACTGCAGGTATCCGAGAGTGTTCTAGAAAATCGCAGCTTCACAGTTAGATCATTTATCATAATTCACTATAGTTGACATATTTCTCTCTCACGTTTTTATTTTAACTCTTCTTATCTTCATCACTCTTGTCACCCATTTTTATTATACTACTTATATTATTTTTATTATTTTTATTATATATTGTTAATTGGATTTTAAAAAATATCTTTCCCAAAAGACTAGTTTTTTATTTTACCTTATTTTTGTTCTTACTTTTTTTTCTTCTTCTTCTTATCTTGGTTTCTTCTTTTTTCTTTTTTTTTTTTTTTTTCTACAGAATATACGTGGTGGCTGATCCAAGTTATCGCAGCATCCCTGCTTGGAATAAAAAATATAGTTACGAGACTCGTGCCCGATCGCTATCTTTACCGTAAAAGCGTACATCTCGTTCGTGTTTCTCGTGCTTGGCATGTCTCTTTCTCTCTTCCTCCCTCTCTCTTTCTCTCTCTATCTTCGTTTCTCTCTTTCATGTGTGTACCCATATGTCTATGTACGCGCGACGACGACAACACTTAACCGCCTAAGAATTCGTGCGAACGATGGGGGTGTACGTATGCCGGTGGCACGTACATACTTCATCCTACGGCAGAGCCATGCATTATTATCATGCCGAAACTACAGGAAGGCTTTTTTAGAATCCTTAGAATAGTAGTGGCTTCTAGACGTCGTATCGTGCTGAGATAGTCTTGTTTCAAAGTATTTCGAATATTCGTTGTAAGACGTGTGGGATTCGAGATCGATTTTAAAAAGAAAATATATATATATATACCTATATATTTTTATTATTATTGAATTTATCTAACGTGACATAAATCGTTAGAAATATTTTCATATAATATTAAAATATATTTCATAATAATACGTATGGGAATTTTTTGAGAGATATCAAAGTATTTTGATTATAATTGAATTTATATTTAGTGTGTAATTCTTATGGAATATACGTATTATAAACATATATACGATATAATACGAATATATTTATTATATTGAATATTTTCTTATTCTTAATATTAATAAAAATGAATAGTCATTTTTAAGTAAAAATTTGATCGTCAAGTCAAGGGGTATAATCGAGAATACGGATAGTGTGAGACGACGCGTGGCATCTCTTTTAGTAGGAAGTTAAAACGACATTTAAACGCGTCCGCTCGTGGATGATATATACATTTGCCATCGTAAAAATGTGTGGTGGTCGTGTTCGTGTTCGTGTTCGTGCTAGCGGCTTGCGGCACGTACGCGTATATTCTAAATTCAGTCCGAACCACTGGATGGGTCGCGATGAAACTTTTATGAAAACTCATGCATCCGTTACGGATGTGACACGAAGATTTGCGGATCGCCGTTTGTCTTCGTTTTATGACGGCGACTCGCGAGGATATATAAAAAGGGAAATCACATTGTGTCCTGGGATTGTTAATAGAAAAAATGTATATAAAAGTTCTCGTTGCTTTTGATAAGCAAGTTTTTTTCCTTTTCTTTTATAATTTTTTTTAATCTTTTAAAAATATTCTTTATTCACGTTTGAATATTAAAGAAAGAGAGAGAGAGAGAGAGAGTCGGAAGTGAAAAATATTACGTTTGTTTATTCTTAATCAACGTTGGAACAGTATGGAAAAAAGAAAAAGGAAAAAGAAAATTTTAATATTTTTCACGAGATATATATACAATAGAGTAACACGAGATACGAACGCTAGAACGTTTTACGTAGAAAAGTGCGCCAAGCGCTAAGAGGGGAATGGAATCTCTGCGCGAATGTGTAGAAAAGGGGAGCGCAAATGTTGCTGTCATTCTAAATTCCAGAAAGAAATGAAATTTTGCTACTCTCGTACATATATATATGTGTATACGTAGATACGTACCTACGTACCTACCTACCTACCTTCCTACCTACCTACCTACCTACATACCTACCTACCTACCTATGGAAGAATTGAACTGCGAGCGTGGCATGCCGACAAAATCGGCAAAATGAATGAAACCGAGGAAAGAAGAAAGGTCGACGCAAACGCGACACGCAAAGAGAAACCTTTGGAAAATGTATGATTATTATTTAGGTATAGGTACCCACATATATAAGTACGTATACAAATTGTTTCCTTTTTTTTCTTTTTTCTTTTTTATAAACGTGTGTTGCACTAATTGTGACGTTAAGAAAATCTCATGTTTAACATTTGCTCGATAAATACTTTATCTTGAAATAAATTTGTAATATATTTTATTTGTTTTATTCAAAGCTATAATTATTATTCGTTTATTAATAAAACAATATTTTTACAAATAATCCAATAGGAATAATCGAAGATTATTTAATGTTGCATAAAATCGATTATAAAATTTTTATCTAAATTTCATAGAATTTTAAAATGTACTCTCTCTGTCCCTCCCCTCCCCTCCCCTCCCACGGGAAGAAATTATTAAATAATATACGTAGGTATAGCATAATATTTTAATGCAACACTTCGTATACGTATAGTTGCACGTAGTCGTCGTAACCACCTTGTTTAAAATAGAATTACCTTTCAACGTTGTTTCTCACGAACATATAGCATCAAGATAATTGGTTCCTTTTCTTAGTGAAAACCTTCCGTTTAGCATATACGCCTGTCCGTTATCGCGAGGGATTTAATCAAATGTATCTGAAGGAGCGAGAGCTTACGGCGCTATCTTGCGTTCTTGCAAGTTACACACGTTACCGACACCTCGACGAGCGTGTTATTCAACGGTGAAACGAGTTAACTGCAAATCGTTGGGCAGTTTTGCAAAGTACAGACTAACATTTATAAGAACTTTTTCTTCGGTCCTTGGCAATATTTTCTTTCTCTTTCCTTTTTTTTTATCATTATTATTATTTTGCACTTCTCTGTTATCGATGTGTTAATTTTCTACAAAACACGTTGTAACTATACCAATACGTATTAGTATCGATTACAAGAATTTAACTTAGCACGACGTGTTTGTAAGAGTCTCTCTCATAATATCTATGAAGTATATTATTTGAAATTTCAACGAGAGAACTAGTTAATAGAATGACGATATATCGAGGGAAAACGCCTTAATACACTTAGGAAAAGTAATAAACAGGCGGGAACAGAAATAGTAACAACTATCTAACTATATAACTATCTCAAACTTGATCTAACGTAAACGCAATGTAACGCTCGAACAATTCGCGTTTTCTTCTTGTCGTATTTCGATTTCGTCGATACTATTTTATTATACTTAACCATCCGCTTCGAGAGATCTCGAGCCCTTCGCGGTATTTCACTCGATATCTGAACGTTATAGCGGTCAGTGAAACTGACTCCATGATATTGGCTATACTTAAATACACAAGAGGTGTAGTTAGTTATACAGGTCAGAAGCTAGCAGGGTATCACGCTTTGCGAAAGGCAATTTCGAGAACTGTTATTCATAAAATGATAACGGTGCGCGTGACTATCGTTGTACTGCAGAACGAGGATAACGCACTGTGGAGAGA
>NW_014569565.1:604156-709156 GCF_001313835.1 Polistes canadensis | reverse complement strand
TCGAATGTAATTGAAAAGAAAAGGAAAATAGAAGAAGAAGAAGAAGAAGAAGAAGATAAAGGAGGTGATAAAAGTTTATTTTTCCATAGAAATTCATTTAATAATCATGTTCATCTTCTCGTAAGTTATTCAACGTTGAACGAGAGTAATTCAAATAACGTGAAGTCTCTCGAGAGCATACATACATTAAATAATCGTAATATCTATTATATAGTATTTCTGAATGTTAGCCTCTTCTTCTCTTCCGTTAAGTACTACTATTCTATTTCTAAGATGTCGTTTCAAGACATAATTTATATAGAAACTTGAAAATACTTTAGAAGGATCTTGAAACGTATGATGATGATACATCGATCATAAAGTAAAAAGGATTTATTAGTATAATACATAAACACAAGTGATCATATAAATTTAATCGGATTTTGATTTTTTCGAATGAGATACATTAGTATTTTTGAAAATGCATTTGTAGATATGTGTCTTTCTGTATGTACGTATATATGTCATAATATAATTCACATAGAAATGATCGATTTTCGAACTTCCCACGCGTCGTTCTTTCCTTCTCCAACTGTTTTTCCTTCGACCGAACGAATCGCGTTGGTTAGGTTTCTTGGATGAGAGGCGCATGCCTTGTCGTCTGTTAAAACGAAAACCTTAAAAATCCATTTCGCACGGGCCATTAGGCACACATGTTAACCAAACATCTCCTGTTCCAAAGCAAACTGCTCTAGCGAGGTTTTTCACGAAAAATCCTCGGATCTCTCGGTTTTCTCGGAAGGCGTGCGGAACGGCCGATCCGAGGATACGCGGAGTAAGAGAAGACGAAGGAAAGGACGGTGGTGGTGAGGAGGTGGAGGAGGAAGAGGAGGAGGAAGAGGATGAGGAGGATGGAGTTAAGTTAGGAGGAATCGTCTGGGGTTGCGTCTAGCTGAAAGGCAGCATACGGTGAACTCGTGGAAAATGGAGAAATACGTGTGGGTCTCGCACGAGTTACGTCTCGCGCGTGAACCACCGAGACTCTCTAGTCGGTTTTTTTTTTTTTTAAAAAAAAAGAAAAAAAAACGTATGAGAAGATTCTCCTACGGTAGCTTTATTCTCATCCTTTCAACGAATGAATTCATTTCTACGAAGGTTCTTAACAATGAATTCTTAATTCCCCAGACGAATATGCAACAGCGTTATAGCAATAGCTCTTAAGAGTTCCTTTATTATTAAGTAAAGAAAATTAAAGTACTCGGAAAAGTACTCTCGTGGTCGAGAGTTATATGGAAACTGTTCAAAATCAATCGAACAATTTTACTTTTTGTAGAATATTTTTTTTTTTTCTTTTTTCTTTTTTCTTTTTCAAGAAACCCCCTTATCGAGGACCACTTGTAAACTAAACGGTGTTTCTTTCACTTACATACGATGGTTGTGCTGGCGGTGATCCCTTTTTTCCAGTCTCATATTACCAAATACGGGGAAAGTTAGTTTCCTATTGGAGAGATAGAGAGATATGTATTCCAACTATTCACCTCTATGGCGTATCTCTCTTACTAAACTTTCCTTCTTCTTTTACATATCTACTATTTTCTCTTCTCTGATCTATTCTATATTTTATTTCAGCGAAATTGTCTTTTAGAGTGGCTTACAAATATATTTCAATAAGGGACGCAATATTTCGAAGTCACTTCTATTGGCTCTTCTTGAATCTTTTGATTTGCTTGCTCCCTTTTTCTCCTTTACTACGTCAAAGAGATTTGCAACTCTTATATAGACGTCTGCTACCATAAATCTATCGCTTGTTTGCCACGAAAGACTATTTCCTATTACTTCGAGCTTACATACTTTGGTATACATATATATATATACCTAGCATTGAAAGCCGTATGCGAAAATGAGAGAAAGAAAATGGAACAGGAATTTACGGGCTTACGTTATATTTACATTGTCTTTTATTCGATACATATATATATGTATATATATTGTATATATCGTTCTTTAGAAAAGACAACTGTCCTTTAACATTTATCTGTAACAAGAGGGAACGATGCGTACACATATATCCTTCTTGTTTGCATAAATTCTTTTAAATAGCTAACATACGTTTACATATTGCATAAAGATACGTAAGCACATACGTTACTAAACATCTTGTTTTCTCGTTTTACATCGTATTAAGAATAAAGCCGCACGTGGTATACGGTGGTTTAATCCAGTGAGAAGAGGGGTTGTGGCATCTCCTAACACTTGTCAATATCAAACCCCCCTTTGGACTATTTACGACAAGGGACATCTATCGATGTTTTTTCCTTGTTGCCCCTTCGATTTTTAAAAGCGTTAATACGTTACACAAATAAACTACGCGAGAGATCGCGCGCTAAAAGTCGTCACCAACGGCACTGTATGGCTTGGCAAACTTGTCGCATATGGCCAATCACGGAACGGGGGAAAAGGGGGTTAGGGAGGAGGAGGGAGTAGGAGGCGAGGGGTTGAATTCTCTCTCGTTCCATGTGGATCGATCCAGGCTGGAAAAGATAGTCTACATGCATGCGTGACAGTCGATCGTTTAAACCTCAAATATTTGCGTTCTTTAAAATCCCACTCTTTCTCCCTTACTATTTTTTTTTTCTTCCTTCTCTCTTTACCTCTAATACGAGCTTTTAAGCATTTCATTCTATTACAAGAGGATCGTTTCGATTAATATCAAATGGATTGAAGGTGTCCCTTTCCTCGAACTCACTTTCAACTAACTGAAAATAATTCAACTAATTATCCTTTATCGGAGCTTCGTCATTGGTGTCAATGGCTAGGTTCTTCCCCCGTTGCTAGGACAAAACGGAAATCGATCTTGTTAAGTACTTTCGTACTATCGTTCTCTTCTTCTGTTCTTCGATAAAATGTATAAAGGTTGATAAGTAGGAGAAATATGTCGACTCCATCTATTGGCGCGATACTTTGCTTCAATTAATATGCGCTAACGTTGTTAATTAAGTATGGAGTACTCGTAAAAGAGAAGATAAAGGAGTAAGAAAGACTTTCTTCCCTCTGGTTCCTTTTCAAACATTTTCTCTTTCCCTTTCTATTTCTCTTTTACTCTTGATCACACTTACTCATGTTCGAAACAAAAGGGTTTGACGGTGCGTGCTTACTCCTGCAAGCTAGCTGACGAGAAGGGCAGAAGGGTACCTTAACTTAACTTCGATATCACATCACAGACGATATTATCCGTAGGAGAGTGCTCGAGAATATTATACGTACGTGATATATACACTCTCACCCCTCGTCGTAAAGGCTACTTATTTAACTCACTGGTACTTGAGTCTGTTAAACAGTGAAACATGGTGCATGTACTATTGAGGAAGAAGCAGGAAGCATCAACCTAACCAAGTTCAGTACCAACTATTACTAAACGTATTATCGATCCCTGTTCTTGTTCACTTACTCTCTCTCACTCTCTCTCTCTCTCTCTCTCTTCAACAGAATATTAGATTTCCTACGAATTTTAACGCTGGTCGGAGGCCAAAGGGCAAGCAGGCAGGCAGGCAGGCAGGCAGGCAAAAAAAAAAAGAAAACAGGAAGGCAGAATGGCAAGAAGGCAGGAAGTAAAGAGGCCATCGTGAATGAATTTACTGGTCTCCGGTAGTTAATTAGGTACTCGGTATCTACTACCTCCCTCCCACCCTTTTATCAGGACATTATTATGTTAAAGTAATTGAGCGATCCACAAGAAGACAAAGTTAATCTAATATTTCATGTAAACGCATTTCTTCGAGTCCAAAGTTATATTTTCTAAACCGCAATTTTATAGTTAATAAGTTAAAGCAAGGAAGTGTAGCTATCCAAGTTTCTTCTATTATTTTTTTTTCTTAGACAATTTAAGAACGTCATAGTCAAAGTTTCTAAATGGATTACATAGATAGTATTCAAAGAAATTTCAATTATCGATAGAAACGTATCGACGTAATAATCCTTTTTCATTAGTCGAATTGAAAGAGGAACGAACGTAGCTGGTTACTTTTTTTTCTTTCCTAAAGAAAAACTCCGTAGAAGAAGATAAATCGCGAAACGTAAGGAAAGAAGAAAGGAAGGAAGGAAGGAAGGAAGCAAGCAAGCAAGCAAGGTAAATCGTAGCTTCCTTCGTAGAAAACGAACGAGTTGCACTGTGTGTAGGGAGGACATCGGTTCTTAGGTTTGTTCGAGGCACGTTTCTCAGACAGGAAGTGGAGAAGGTAAAAATGTAAGAGGGAAGGGAGGGAACAAGTAGAAGGAAGAAGGAAGAAGAAGAAGAAGAGAAGGAGGAGGAGGAGGAGGAGGAGGAGGAAAAAGGCCCGTAGAAAATACCAAGGAAAAATTCCAATATGCTTCGAAACTCTTGCGACCGTGCATGGAATGCATTCACGTCCTTGATTGTGCTTGGGAAGCATATTTTTCTCGTACTTCCGATATTGCAGTGAGACGCGGTCCCTATACTCTCTCTCTCTCTCTCTCTTTTTTCTCTCTTTTCTCCCTCTTTTATAACTGCCTGCGTCACTGGTCCTTCCACTTTTCCCCTTTCCCTCTTTCATATTCTCGTCCTTCTTCAGGAACGCAAGGTGTCTCATCTTTGGAGCGTGCGTTTCTTTTCGGAAACGAACGGTACAGAGAAAGATAGATAGAGAGAGAGAAAGAGGAGAAAAAGAAGAAAAAGGAAAAGAATATAGGGATAGTCTGGCGAAGTGAATTGTGGTTGTACCACGAAGCTACATACAAATGTTCTGTAACTCTCAGAATCTCCTTCTGTAAGACCTCGCTTCGCCAACCGAAACGTCGACGTTGTCCCACCCATCCCTTAGTCGTACGAAGTACGCCATCGAAGAAGGGAAATATGCTTTTCTCTATATTATGCGTACGCCTGCAGGACGTAAAACTGTTCTGTCTGCTCGAGCGAATCACAGCTTGCGCTCGTCCGAAAGCTTGCCGCATACTTTTCTGTTATTTCTTCGAATTACTTTGTTCGGAGAAGAAACGCGTTTCTCTCTTCCCGACATTATTTATTAAAACTCATATTTCACTTCTATATATACTATATATATATATATATATATATATATTTACAATACATATAGTAGAGGTATTATAGGTATCTCCGAGTAGATTTATGAGTTTACTCGTAACGATCGATCGTTCTCACGATTTTATCGACCTATTGATTATTTTAGTCTTCTTCTAATATTTACGATGTTAAAGGGACGTAAAAGGGATGGGTAGTAGAGGTTTATATAACGGGTAGGAAATAACGAACGAGCGTATATATCATAGTACAGCGTTTGGGGATAACGTGCTTATTTAGAGGTTAAAGCTCCATTTGGCTTATCGGCTATCCCTGCTACTAAGCTTTTTTACGGGCCTATACATACGGTCGGCTAATGTAAAAATTGTGCGCGTTAGTTGGCAGAAAAGTTCGATGAGAACGATAACGTTAGGCCTTCTATTTCAGGTATCGATTTCACGAGAACAACGTTCGTTCGCCAACGGTTGTACGAACGCCATTTGCTCGCTTTTAAATTACAGAAACGAGGGGTTAGCAGAAACGAGCGATTTACAGAATATTACGCGCAGTAAAATCACCTTGCTAGAGACATTTGCCCACTCTCTCTCTCACTCTCTCACTCTCGTTGTCTCGCTATCTTCACGTTTAGTTGCACGCCATCTGCACTTTTCTCATTTATTCGGCGTACGTCGAGTAAATACATGAGAGACTCTAATAAAGAAAGGGGTACAAGAATATATTATTTCTTTCCACGCCTATCTCGATGTTTCTTATGATTTTGTATTATTTTCTTTATACAATAACGCGCCGTCAACCGTTTAAATACTCGATTAATGTTTCACGAGAAGATAACATCTGTTATATGTATAATATAATCGGTTTTCTTCGCGAGAAACGAGATATAGCGAGATCGTGCATCAGATCGTTTCGATCGATATGCAAGCCTTGATAACGTCGTTTCTCGGAAAGACAACCTTGAGAGTAGTCGGATCGATCGAAAACACTCTTTTAATCTTTTATTCTAATTCCTTTTCTCTCTTTTTATTTTATCACCAGGTGATGCATCTGCCTCGCGGCAAGGTCTTGGAAATCTCCACGAGGAATTCAACAAACTCGTTGCCCTCGATAATGCCTGTGTAACGACATTCGTTCAGAATACAACAGTCGGTTCTTATCATCCAAAATCCGTAAAATTCGATATATTCGTCTTGAAAGTCACAGTACGTTTACGTGCTCGACGTGTTTTTTAATAACTTGTCTTATTTCGCGTAAATGTTTGGACACTTGAGAGAGAACAAAGTAAATAAAGGATAAAAGGATAAACGTAGAAAATTGAATATCAAAAAGAAAAGTAATAAAAGAAATATAAGAAAGATTTAAAAGTATAATATTAGATACGCATTACCGATTTATCGAAAGAGAAACGTGTCGATTCTCTTGGTAATCAGAGCACGGATGATACTAGATTGAACTTTATCTCGATAAAATCAACTAGCGAGCTTAGCCACGCGTACCCAGTCATTGGGTACGGTAGACACTTGGCCAAAGACCAGCATCAAGATAAGCTCAGCGAGAGCTGTGGCCCAAGATGCGCAGGAACGGGTGGTGCCGTTAGTGTTGGACGACAGCTTGCTCGAGAGGCCACCAGAACCAGAAGGGGGCCACGAAGAAGGCCCCCAGAAGGGCCTGCTGGATGGTCTAGTTTGCGAGCGACCATTGTCGCCGCCATCATCCACATCGGTGTTGTTGTCTAAGTCCCTTGATTCGGATAAAGAGAGCCACGAAGAGAAAGAAGAAGAAGAAGAAGAAGGAGAAGAAGAAGAAGAAGAAGAAGAAGAAGAAGAAGAAGAAGAAGAAGAAGAAGAAGTAGGAGGAGAGGAGGAAGGAAAGGGGAGGTTGGAGGAGAAAACGGAGGGAGAACTCAGAGATAGTACTGGATCTGTTCCGAGTGCGCTGGCGGACTTTGAGTTAGAAACCGCCGACGAGAAGGAATACACGATTCAAGTTTGTCTTTCATCACCGGACGGCCCAGTCTGCGTTCATCGAAAGAGACAAGCAGAGGAGGACTATCATCACCACCACCACCATCTTCATCATCACCATTACGATAAGCAGAAACAGAAGCAATTACAACAACAGCAACAGCCTTCTTCGAGACAAGAAGAACAGTGCCAAAACGATACGAAATCTTTGAGAATAACAACGTTGGACAACGTCGAGGTTTCCCGTAATAGAATTTGCGAGGAAGGTAGACAGCAGAGAACCTTCTATTGCAGAAATCATCTTCATTCTCCTCATCATCATCATCATCATCATCGTCATCATCAACGTCATCAAGGAGGAAGAGGTGAAGGTGGCGGCGGCGGCGGTGGCGGTGAAGGAGGAGGGCGGCCTGGAATCAATCAGAATTATCGTCTCTGTCGAGTTCATGCTCGGAGGAGAGAATTTTCGAGGGACAACAAGCAGCCAAAGGAAGAAGAACGAGCAGAAGAAGAGGATCGTCGAGATTTGAGACACTCGGAGGAAATCGAGTGTGCGATCATACATCTCGATCAGGATCCGATTCTTCGTCCGGTACAGGTACTCGGTTGTCCTCCTGCGGAAGGACAAGAGATTTCCTCGTTCTTGGAACCGACTGTAATTAGTGGTGTTGGTAGTAGTGGTGGTGGTGGTGGTGGTGGTGGTGGTGGTGGTGCTAGTGTTGTTGTTGGCTTTGGTGGTAGCACTAGCAGTGCTCCTACCGCTGGACAAAACGTGCCATACGTTTACGGTGGACTTTGCGCGAGCGGAATTGCGACGGAGGGTCCTTGTTACGATCTGTACAACCCGGATAACATACGGCCGAAGAGCCGTGTCGGGAGTCGCTTCGCCAAAATCCTCGAAAGACCGAATACCGCGGTGAAGGACGTTAATCGTAAAGTGCTGGCAATGATCCGCGTTATGACGCCTTCCTGGTCGTTACGTTTCCTCAGCGTTAGCTGCGGTTCCGTGGTCTGCGCTTGGGGACTCCTCCTTATACTCTCAGTTCTCGGTAGTGGTGCATCACACGGTCCTGGCACCGGCATCGGCAGTTTTGGCATTGGAAGTCTTTCCGGTACTATGGACGATCTCAACACAGCAAGTTGTCCTTGGGCTTGTTCCTGTGGAGGTCAAGAGGTCGACTGTTCTCATCGAGGACTCACGCAGATACCAGGCGACCTGGGTGCACTTCTTCCCGCCGAAAAATTGTGAGTTATTTTTACCTTACCACTTTCTACATTTATTTTCTTTTCTTTCTCCGTTCATTTATTCAAGCTAATTGCAAGTCAGCTTCCGTGAGCACACATTCCCGGTACTTTTCCGAGGACCAAGTCCAAACAAAAGGTAACGTGTATATATCCGCTGTTTCGCTAGGAAAATCTCATTTCATTCGAATATTTAACGAAACTTTTCTTTCAGCATGGTAAATACCTCGATCGTTTATAATTAACATGTTGACCCTGAAACCTCACAGTGAATCAGGTTAAACGTCATCATATTCTACATAATTCTTTCATATTCTTCTAACAATAAGTCGAAAACTCGGCGTAATAATAGTATAGTGAAGCGAGTCATCGTTATAAGTGGATATATCGAGGGGGTCGTTTTCTCTTTGGTTATTCACGATTCATGCTGTTTGCTTTGTTGTTTGGCTCATTTCGAAAGAAAACAAAGTCTTGCTTTTATTACGGTGAAAAAGAAGAAGAAAAAAGGGGGACACAAGCTCCGAAGTGGAATATGAAAGAATGAGAGAACGATGCATACAGAATGCACTTGCTTCTACCCCGATAAGTTTCCCCTTTCGTACTCTAACATGTATGCTTTTTCTTGTTGTTCTTCTTCTTCTTCTTCAAAAGGATCCGATCAAAGTATAAAATGCAATTCTAGTTTAAGTGAATGACTCGATCTTTTTTACTTTTCCCCCATCGAGCCACTTCAGTAAAGCTATCGACATAATCCAACGTCATTTACACCCTCTCCTATTTATACACCTTTCTTTTTCTTCTTTTCTAATCGTTAGAAACGGTGTAGGTTTTAAGTGTCTCGACTTTTATAGTTTGTCGCGATAAAGGTGCCATAACGAGATGCATTAGGTAGTCAAAGAAAATTACAACTTGATACATCGAAAATATCTTAGCTGTTTACTGATATTTTCTCGAACGATCAAGAAAACGAGATGCAAAGAAAGAATGTGTGTGTGTGTGTGTGCGCACGAGAGAAGAGTAGGGAAGAGGAGGAAGGGGAATGTTCATTTTACAAGTACGATGATGGGAAAATAGATATCATACGTCGTGCGTTTTAATGTCGTCTCGTGCGTATATAAGCATTTATCTTCGCGTCGATACACTTTGCTGAGCATAGTTTTAGCAGCTATGTTATAACGTTTTAACACTTTCCATACGATCGTCGCTAAAGTAAAGGCACGCGAGCATGATCCAACTAACGTTCTTTTTCTCTCTCTTTCTCTTTCTCTCTCACACTTTCCGCTTCACCACGAGGGATTTTTTTCAGCTTACATTACTACGGCTCGTCACGAAATATTCATAGCGACGTGTACACGACGAGTTAAGGGAGGCCAAGAGAGTATGAGAGAAATAAGAGAGAGAGAAAGAGAGAGAGAGAGAGAGAGAGAGAGAGAGGTGAGACCCAGACGCTGGAAGAACGGACTAATTAAATCGGCACATTAATCTAATTGGTACAAATTACAACACGGCGATACTAGGTATCTAGATGAGCTCAACGACGGCGCGTTTAATCTCTGTTCTCTTTCTCTCTCTCTCTCTCTCTTTATTTTTTTCTCTTTTCTTCACTCTTTCATCCTTGTCGTAAGATGTGTAACATCATTTTAATAAATCGATACGCGGTTTACAAAATCTGTCGACGTGTATGAGAAAAATAAAAGATTAAAGACGAGGGTTGTTTAGTTGCTTATATTCTTTCTTTCTTTTTTTCTTGTTTTTGATTTCTATTTTATTTTTTTTTGTTCTCGTTCCTTTTCTTAAAGAGTCGTTCTTGTCGTCGTTCTCATCGTCGTTCTCATCGTCGAGGGTGTCGAGGCAATTGCCGTGCGAGATCGCACGTCGATAAATCCGCGCTCGAGTATAACAGGGACCCATTAACAGTGGTCGATTAGCATTCGATTAATATGCCGTCGGCGTGCGCGACCGCGAATAATTAAATCCTCGAAATACATTAGCGCAAAGTTATTGCTGCGAACGAGAACGTACGGTGGTCCGGTCCTATCGCGATAAAAACAAAAAGTTAAAAAAAGAATAAGTAGGAAGGAAGGAAGGAAGGAAGGTTGGTTGGTTGGTTGGTTGGTTGGTTCGAAAAGAAAGTTACAAAAAGTCAGTTCGAAGGATTTGAAAGAAACAAAAAAAAAAAAAGAAAGAAAAGGAAACAGGAGGAGGAGGGAGGACAAAATTGTCTCGTATTTTTTTCGTCAGGAATGGTAAGAAGGAGGAACTTCAACCATTAATACGTAATACCTTCTTAAGACAGATTATGCATGCTTAAACCTGATCCGAAAGGAAAACGCCCTTCTTCTTCTTCTTCTTCTCTTCGTTGTCGTCGTCGTCGTCGTCTTGGTCGTATCCACCGACGTTCTCACGTTTCAAAGGATTTGCATGCACGATTCGTCTCTTCGAATTTCGGTGAGAATCCTTCTTCGCTTTTACTCAATTTCTAAGAGAAAGAGAGAGAGAGAAGGAACAACAGAAGATGCTTTCGAACGTTTTCGAAAGGGGGAAAGATTAAAACCCGCTCGTGTTCGCGACGATACGAACGACACGCTAGCAATTCCATCATAAATTTGTATAATTAATGTTGCTCGAACGTTCGTCTTTCTACAAGAGGAATAAGGTATATATATATTATTTAACTATGAAAGACGGATGAATTATTGCATTTACAGATTTCTATCGTCGCTTTTCATCATTGATAGTTGAAATATCGTCTTGTATTTTGGATGTAAACGAGCAAGAGAAGGAGAAGAAGGTAGAGGAATAGGATGACTATGAAAATCTCGTCGGTTCTAATAATTATTACTATATACCATGTTAGTTACATAAGATTTATTAAATAGTGCGTTTCATGGGTAGTGAAGGGTAGGTAGCGGTGATGTTGGTGGTAGTGGTAGTGGTAGAGGTAATGGTTGTGGTAGTGGTGATGGTGGTGGTTGTGGTTGTGGTTGACTCCCCGAAAGCCGAATAAGAAATATTTGTCTCTCTCAGCATGAAAATGACAGGTGTCGTTATAGAAAAAGAAATACCATTCGTTTCGGTCCGGCGCTTGGTCGTTTAGCCAAATTGATTTCCGTTCGAAAGCTCGATCGTTTGCTTCCTAGAGCATAGTAATAGAACCAGAGAAAAGGCTTAATGGGTTGGTTCTTCGATCACGAGGAGAACCACTGTTTGTACCTGTTCAAACCGGCCCGTTTCGTAGCCGATGCCGAGATAATGAGGGACACGAGCGTCCGGATTTCCCTCTTTGTATCTAAACCCCATCTAAATCCATCCTTTTGGGGAGAGCCAAACCAACTCGTGTTCTACATGGGATATACATTGATTGGTATTGACAACCGGTTGTCAGAAATTTTCTTAATCTATCTCTCTCTCTCTCTTTCTCTTTCTCTCGGGATACATTTACGAGAACAACTGCTGCGCGTATCTAGCAGTTCTTTTACTTTTTTCGTTCCTATTTTCTTGTTTTTTATTATTTTATTTTTTTGTTTTCCCTTCCTTTATTTTTTCTCATTCGTCTAGTAGGTAGTAAAAGGTTGTACGCTCGTTTATATTATATGATACTTCTCGAATCGTTCCAACAAAACAACACTTTTTCTCTATCGTCTTTCGATATATCTATCTATTTATAGACGCCTTGTTCTAATGAAGCTATTAGATTTACAAGCGATAACTTGAAAGGACCCGTCGCAATAACTCTTTCGAATTATATACCAAGGAGGAGAATAGCGATTTCACTATCCCTTTTTTGTTTTTTGAGGATATTATTACTTCCTTTAGTTAAACTTTATTTGACTTATTTGAACTGTTATTCGCACGTGCTGGTATAGAAATTTTATCGATCCTTAACCTAACGGTTAACTATATCCGATATGCTTTCTCGTGTGATAAATAATATATTTTTTCTTATATAGATATTTCCTGGTGTGTATACAATACAGGAGCTTAGTTTCGTGACTTGTCGATTAATATCTGTATATATTTATCTGGTCTAATCAATCGGATAATTTTTTAACAAATAGTCTTGTAAAACTGTAACGAAGGTTTAACATGCGTCGATGATATTTTCGATCTTTTATAGATACATTAATTATCTTTTTGTATCTTTATTTTTTTCCATTTCTAGTGCTGGACACTTATGATTTTTCGATTAAGCTAGGTAAATAGTACTCGGCAAGCTAAACATCACTCACGAAGGTAGAAACGAGTATTTGGTCAAGGCCCGATACGATGTTTTCCCAAGTAACGTTCAGACTTTGCTCTTGTAAAGAGAGTAGAACTCGGCCCACATTCGTTACATCGACAGTTAAATGGAACAAGCTCGTTGAAATGCGAGTAGATATATATATATATATATATCGGAATTTGTGATCTATCTTAATCTTAGAATCTTTTTTTTTTAAACCGAAAATCCGAACTTTACAGGAAAACAACTACTTTTTCTTTCACAGTTGGTCAAGTTCGAAAAAAGTTAGACGAAAATCACGATCTATTAGTAACTTTTAAAGAAAAATCAAAGGAAGAAACGAATGAACGAAACGAACGAACGAAAGAACTTTATTCCGGAGATAAATAATACTATGTTCGAAATCTCTTATTTTCAAAGAAGAAATTTAGAAAAGACAAAGAATAATATAGAACATCGTCTAGTTGTCAAAGGAGATATATAAATTCAAAGTAAGCTTGTGGTCGTACAATAAAGTTCCGTTGCCCGAGGCTGAGAGTTCTCTTCTCGAGTATCGTTAAGTTAGAGAGAAAGAAAGACAGAGAGAGATACAGAGAGAGAGAGAGAGAGAGAGAGAAAGAGACAGTGAACATGACACAGTAAACTTTATTCGTGATACCGAATGTAATAAGCAGACTGTGAGCAGTTCCTTTGGTTCGCACATTAATTAGACGACGTAGTTAATTATCGTACTCGTTGGTGTTACTATTTCGTTCCAATGATTAGTCTTAATTAAACTACGTATTTTATTTTCCTTTATTATTTTTCTCGCCGACACATTCTCACCGTATATTTTCTCGCTTTATTTCTTACCTATCCTTGTCTCTTGATACTTTTATTTTGACTCTCAGAAAAAGTAGTCTGCCATGAGAAGAAGAGAGCAACTACGAAGTCATAGCTTCGCGACGCGTGAAATCCTGGAAGATACGTGTGTAGTCGGGTCCATTCGAATTCCTCGAGTGCAATGCGGTGATCCGCATAGTTGCCTGGCTTGGTGTGAAACTGCTGGGGCTGCGTTCAAACTGCACATTCGCTCCACGTGCCACGAAAATACATATGTACACCGAGACTAGCTACCAACACGGATTTGATCGTGACGGGTTGTTTTAACTAAATACGATATGTTGGTAGTACTTGTAAAAAGAAAGATAGAGAACACGAGAGATAGATAGAAAAGAGAGAGAGAGAGAGAGAGATAGATAGATGAAAAAGCGTTATTTAGGATTAGATAGATATATGAGATTCGTTATTACATTATTGTTGCTTCGAAACTCAAAATAAACATTTTGTTTTGATAGTTCGAGTTATGTTACGTAGTTATCGTGAACGATTACTATATTCTATCTCTCACTTTCTCCCTTGTACTTACGAACAATACATTGATTCGACTATATACACCAACTTATTCCTCTTCTCTTCTCTTCTCTTCTCTTCTCTTCGTCAGCCGCAAAATCATTTACGTTGGTGCAACATTTGAGAGAGAGAATTTCTCGCGAGTAACCCTCTCGGTTAGAGTTTAATCGCATGGTTATTTGCATTACCTTACTACTGGCATATTACCGAATAGTATAGTTGAGTATAGTAGTATATGTAGAGAGTGTATAATGTAATACATAGTAGATATATATATATAAGAGTAGAAGAGGTGAAAGAGAAGGAAGGTTGTGAGAGTACTGAGGACGTAGTAACATATACCTATAAGATACCACGTTATACCTAGATATTCGTAGAGAAAAGGAAGGAAGGGGGATGAACAGGGGGTGAATAGGACGTTTTACTGGTGCAGAGAGAAGCGGTTCGAGTACAGTCAGCAGAGCAGAGCAGAGCAGAGCAGAGACCGCGAATATTTCACAGCACCTTTGGCTAAATTTCTCTCGCGTTCGACCTCGTTCATTTGGATTGCGCGTACGAGCAAAAGTTAACTCGCTCGATATGGAGCGGCGGTCGTTAGAAATTTGTGGAATGGCTGCACGAGGAGAATCATCGTTGGATGAACGTGAATTTTGCGGATGGTCGAGTACCACGAAATATTGGAAATATTTGTACATGGGAATCGGTTCGATTAGATCGAGATCGAATCGAAATCGAAATCGAATCGAATCGAATCGAATCAAATCTAACCGTTTTGTAAACGTTTATTTCTTTTTTTTTGTTTTTTTTTTTCTACAGTCTGTAGATATTTACCAATGATAACGAAGGACCAATGAAATATTACAGGGGAGTTTAAAAAAGATGACCTCCATAAGAGAGAAAGAGAGAGAAAGAGAGAAAGGTACCGATGTTCCTACGGCTGTCGTTGTTTCTCAGCATAGCAATTAATCTAGCCATCGATAATTAAGTTGATGATAAACGGAGTGTCCGCATAGTGCGATTAGATTTATTATTTATAATGACATAGTGCAGGTTGCTTTGCGTAACGCGCATGCGAGTTCACGCACCGGCTTCGGACAATTAATCACCTCTCCGACAACAATTACGGCCGATTACGGTGTTGTACCTCGATCGAGATATATTGTAATTAGTATAACCGTAACGCCTTGGTCTGCCTGCTAACACCGACACACTCAAATAACATTTGTACAGTGTGTTTAGAAAGTTTTCACCACTATATATTTCTCAATGTTATTCATTACCTCTTATCTATTTCTTTCTTTCTCTCTCACTCTCTCTTTCTCTCTCTTTTTTTTCAACCTTATTTCTTTTTTTTCCCCTATCGATCGTAGATAAATTGACTACTAGATAATTTTTCTCAAGATAAATTGACTACTTCGTATAAGCGTATGGTAAATTGCATGGATATCAATGTTAATTCGTACTTGTGAACTTTATGCTTATAAGTTATCGTATTTTTCTTTTTTTTTTTTTTTTTCAAAGTAAAGTAATAATTATCTTATGTTATTTTTATCGAATAATTTGTATTTCTCTTTTCTATCTCTCTTTCTCTATTTCTCTTTGTTACTTTCTTTCTTTCTTTCTTTCTATTTCTATTCCTTCTTTTTTTTATTTTCTCTCCCCTTTTTTTATCCCACGAATTCCTTCGTAAAGTGTATAGAAAAACATGGTGTGTATTGTACGCAACTACAGTTTCTCGTTGAATTTCACGAAACTTCCATTAGAATCTACGGCGAAGCATCGACGAAAGAACTTTGGATGGTTGTCGATACGTCTGCTAGCAACGATTTTCTACCTGGTGGACTACGGTCTATCCATTCCGATGCTGAAATTAATGGTTTTCTTTTCGCCGTGGAAGTGCGCAGGTCAAACAAAGAATTATTCTGGAGAAAGGGTTACCAACATTTTATCACATCACTCTCTTTTTCTCTCTCTCTTTCTTTCTCTCTCTCTTTTTCTTTCTCATTCTCTTTCATTCTCTTCTTCTTCACGCTTCTTTATTTTCTCGTACGGTTGTCCTACCGAGTGCTTTCCTAATGAAAAATGACTGTGATGCGTTTCCCGAGTGAACGTTGGTGTTACCTTACTCTGTTAATTTTCGTTTAAAAATTTTTTTTTATGCCGTCGATGAATAAAAGAGAAAGCAGGTGAGAGAGAGAGAGGACCAGTAACATTCTCTGTAGATCGGTGTATGAAAGTGTATACGGGTGGTATTCTCATTTGGTTGTTCCTTTATTAAATTCCTCTTACTTTTTGTTTTTATATCCCCTTTCTATTTTGATTTCCTTTTTTTTTTTTTGAATATATATATATATATGTGGATATTTTTTCTACCGTCCCTTTTCACACAAAAAATAAAGTTAACGAGTCGGCCAGTCGCCGTACGTAGTAACGTTCGAACGTTATACAATGTATCTGCGAGCGTCATAATGTTTTATTACCTAATTAAATGATAGTAAAAAAAGATAAAAGAAAAGAAAGAAAAAAAAAAAGCTCTGCCGGTAGAATGAAAAGGAATAACAATGGCGGAGAGAAAAATAATAGGAATAAAAAAAAAAAAAAAGAAAAAAAAAGAAGAAAAAAGGAAAAGGAGAGACAACAGCGGCTGCTGCTGCTGCAACGACGGCGGGTGACGTTGACGTCCAAAAGTCAAAATCACCGGACTGTTTATTTTACCTTTGTTATCTCTGCCACTTTATCGTACCTCGTCGGGTTCATAAAGTTAAAGGGAGAGAGGGGACAGAGAGAAAAAGAGAGTGAGACAGACAGACAGACAGACAGACAGGAAGATAGAGAAAGACATAGAAGAGTAAAGGAAGACAAAATAGACAGAGAGAAAGTGAGTATTCATATGTGTATGTTGTATACACAATACAAAGGTATTATCTTCTTTACGCTCGGTTGCTACGGTGAAGCCAACGACGACGTATCTTTTGCAAAAAGGTTGATCTTCTTTTTTTTGTTTTTTTTTCTCCATTTTTTTTTATTCCCAGTTCCGCTTCATCATCGTTACTCTAGAAAAAAAAAAAAAAAAAAAAGTGGGACGCACGCATCGCACTTCGGTCAACCCATTTGCCGATAGTTTACATCGTAGGGACGCGCCTCGAATGCAGTTGTGTTTAATCGGCACCGAACGTAGTAGTAGAGTCGTTTTCCATTAAAATTCACCGAGCACAGTTCTTCCTCGTTGTCCAACGAGAGCGAGTAAGCGAACGAACGAACGAACGAACGAACGAACGAACGAACGAATGAACGAACGAGAATTAAAAGGAATGCTTTTTGAATGTTTTTCGAGTGCTTTTCCACAGTACTAGGTACCAGAAGACTGACTGACTCGTGCCCAGGTCAAACAAAGAATTAAAGCCGAAAGAAGTCGGCGCATTTTTTCACGTTTACAGCTACCACCTTTTTTTTTCTATTTCCACCATAATAATGGTGTCCCCGCTGAGTTTCTCCCATAGCGTATTTCTCATTCTCCTTTCTTTACTCTCTCTCTCTCTCTCTCTACATATATATAAATTTTGTTCTCTCTCGTTCTCTTTTTAACGTATGGTCGAGTGTTGCGTTCGCGTGTTTGGAACTTTGGTATAGCTTTTGAAATGAATTTCAAACAAGAATGAGAAAGAACGAGAGAGAATGATAGTTAGAGTGGAATGAAGGAGGAGGAAGAGGAGGAGGGAGTTGAATGAGAAAGAGACAGATTGCGGGAAAGGTAACTCGTATCCAGACACGAGGCACGTGACTACGCATTGTTGCTCGATATTCCCGAATTTGAAGAATATTATATTCGTTCCGCGTTGGCTGTCGTTACCACTGGAAACACACTGAAATGGACAGCATTGGCAATGTTCGTATGCATCGACACGTTTTCGAAATTTGGTGGTTGTTCGGTGTCCAAAGAGAAGAAGTGTGAGAGAAAGAGAGAGAGTGAGAGAGAGAACAAGAACGTGATGCCTGGTGCATCTACTACCTCTTCCATCTCGGTTCTCCTTGATTTATTAGGATGTAACTTCGAAGCGCGGAGAGGATTAGTTGTAATGCACGACTGTATGCTAGCGCGAGGACGACGTGGTTTCCTCGTTTCGAGTCGACAGGCATCCACCGAAACTGTATATCTTCGTAATAACTTTTGGACTTCTCGTCTCGCTCTCTCACATTTTCATTTCGCTAACTCACTCACTCACTCGTACATTCGTTCGTTCGTTCGTTCGTTCGCTCGCTTACTTCTTAACTCGGCGTATTTGGTTCTCTAAAATTTCATTAAGGCACGCGCCGCCCTGGTAGTAGTTTGATCGACAAAATTTATTTCAACTCTTGTATCACTTCTCTCTCTCTCTCTCTCTCTCTCGCATCATATACTTTACACAAAAGTCTTGCCTTTCTTACTGTTGCGGGGAAAATCTAATAAAGTGTTTTATTCAACGAACGTCGTAGGTAGGGTCGCTTTCAATTCCAAGCTCTTAAGTTTAATCCTTTCGTTTGCGAATTGAAAAGAGAAATGAACAGACACAGAGAGAGAGAGAGAAAGAGAGAGAGAGAGAGAAAGAAAGAAAGGGAGAAAAGTTGGAAGAGTCGTATTCGTCCCCTTTCAATCCCTATTTTACGATATTCATTGGCAATACGGTTTAAAGCATTGTCATTAGAGATTAGATTACTCAGGAAGGTAATAGGGTAATAAAGAATCGTTCTTTACTTTCTTTCTTTCTCTTTCACTCACTCTCCCTCTCTCTCTCTCTCTTTCTCATAGTTACAATTTGGCCAACCGGTAAAGATTGTTCGTTTTGCAGTACGTATAAAGTTTACGGATAACCGATAAATCAGAATTAAGGTTTTGCGTGGATGCTTGGTTGCGTGAGTACGTGAATGCGTACGCGTGAACTTTGGTTTACCCAAACTACGTTGGTCCAACCATAGGGTTTCTCTATTGTCATCGGACAAATCTCCGTTTAGAGGGGCCATTGTCGGTGGATTATGCGACCGTGGAGATTCCAATGGGCCATCGCTCGGCCAGCCGCACGTTCGTTCGTTCGTTCATTCATTCGTTCATTCCCTCGAACCTACGCGTGCATTCTCCAAGAGTGAGAGAGACAAAAAGAGAGAAAGAAAGAGAATGAGAATCACCATAGTCCAAAGTACGTCACATTTCGAATTTTCATCTACCTGTTGAAGGCCGAACGATGCTTAAAACGGACCATTCGAAGGGATTATCGGACAAGTTAATCAAGACCAACCTTGTTGGGAACGTTGAAATATTCTATTTTCCTCATGGATATCGTTAACGCGATTTCGTCGTATCGAGTTTCGAGATGGGACAGGGAAAAGACCCATCGAGTTAGTTAGTCAACCAGCCAACCACAAACAACCCGATACATACATTTGATCGAGATAAAAACGTTGTCATTTACGTTACGGAAAGAAGGAAGTAAAGGTGAAAAAGAAAAAAGAAATCGAATGAGAGAAGAAAAGAATGAGAATGAAAGAAAAAGAATTGTTAAAGAAAGGTATCGAAAATTGGAGAGGTAACCTCGTTTGTAAACGATAAGGATCGTTACCAAAGTGATTATTGAAATAAGGATCAGCCTGATGATGGTGTAGGGTACTTTGAATGAATTAGGTGCGCGCGTACGCGTTACAATAATCGTTCTCTCGTTTATTCATTTTCTTCTACGAGTCTAACCGACATTCTTATGAATAATAAAGACATAGTTTTATCGTCGCCTCACGTATCCCCATTGAATTTTACGTATTCTCGTTTTGTACGGTGATAAGTTATCCAGAATCTCGTTGAAACGAAACTCGTATGGAGGTTGTTACGGTGTGGAGCGGAAAAAAATAGGGATATCATTATTATTTCTCGTGTGTTGTTTGGAAATTTTTCGGTTGGTATGTTCGTTTTAAAGAACGAAACAAATCTGGCATAGCGTGTTAAGAAAAAGAAAGATAAAGAAGAAGGAAGAAAGAAAGAAAGAGGTATTTCTGTAATCCCCGAAAGACTCGCGCTCTCTCTCTCTCTCTTTCGAGAAAAAGAGAGAAAGAGAGAGTCGCAAGAACGTAAATAACTTGAGAAAGAAGAAGTGTGTGGTGTAGGGTTGGGACAGCACACGGAACGGAGAACACGAAACGCGATTTTCAGTGTGCGGAACGCCTCTGGACTTTTGGATCGTGTCCTCCGCCCCAGGAGGCGAGACTACGCGTCCGCCTCGACGGACATGAATCACGTGGCGCATGCAAATGAAAAGATGCGTGCGGGGGTGGCGGTGGTCCCATCAACCACCTTCAAAAGGTCGTAAGTGTTGTGTCGGAAAGAAGGGGAAGATGGTGGAAGGAGGGAAAAAAGAAAAGAGAGATAAAAAAGGAAAGAAAAAAAAAAAGGTAACAGGAACGGGAACGGGAACGTTTCGCGTATACGCGGTCCAGAGAAGGAATTCTTTTTCTCTTCGGACAGCCACGCAAGTGAGCGGCGAAAACGTTGTTGCGGGCTGCTCGAGAGGACCGAAATTTATTACGGAGCCTTGTTACATGTTCTGCAAGAGAAACGCGGCTTACATAAACGCGACGGACCTATCGCGTTGCTTTTTACGCAAAACCCGTCGCACCATACCCCCATCCCCTGCCCACGTTAAATCAACGGTTTCGTTCTAACCTATTCGCGTTACTATCAAGTTTGCTACTCCCTACGGGTGATTTCGTAGACTAGACTCAACCCTCTTTCTTTCTCCATTTGACTTTGGTAAATCTTCAGAGAGTTATATACGGTTTCTGGTATTTCTATGCATTTTCCATCATATTTTTTCTCATCGAGTTTGTACGCATCAGTAATGTTTCCCCCTTATTCTTTTTATTCTGTTGTTTTTTTCCTATTTTTCTCTCTTTCTCTTTCTCCTTTACTTCTTCGTTTTTTCTTTCTTTTTTTTCCCCGACATTAACATTTATATTACGCGGCTTTCCGCTTTCTCCAGTTCGTTCTAGATTTTTCGGACAATGCCTATATACCTCCTAACCACCCGTTGTTGTCGGTTGTCCTGGGACTCCAGTCGATTCTCTTTTTCTTTTCTTTTCTTTTTCTTTTTCTTTCTTTCTCTCTGGTGCTTCTGGAAACCTTTTGTTAGATAGACCGTGGATCGTGTCGAGAGTCACCGAAGGGGAATACCTGGGGTCAGCGTGCGAATTTGGTCAGGTACAGCGTGATTTTGGTACGTTTGAAAAAAAGGGAGTAGTCTAACGCTCCTGGTGATTTTTTACCTTCCCAAACGAGCTCGACGTTAGTTCCGTAATAGTCCTTCTCTTTTCGTTTACACACCTTTAACTTATTCTCTATTGTTCGAACGTGCGAACTTATTTAAAAGAAACACTGGTTCGTACACGTGAGAAACACATCTCGTAATTTATATATACGTACGTACATATCGTGAATAACGATTAAATATATTAAGTACATACATATATAAAGCTTGATTTGCTATTATTCAAGTCGAACGAATTCATTGATATCGTTTTATATATATTCGAAGATTAAATAAATATAAATTAAAAAATAAAAGATAAACACGAATTGGCAAAGATCTTGGGATAGGTTTTTTAAAGCAGCCATGGTCTTTGAAGATTCTTCTTGTAGGAATCGTTCTCGGTTGGATGCTCGATGACACGAGCCGTCTCGGAACCGTTGCTGGAGTGTCGAAATGTAGATGCTGCGGCGCGAATAAGATTTATGTGAGTAGAACGAACGAACGAAATAAAGAAAGAAATAAAAAAAGAAAGAAAATAAGTGCATTGCGCGTGTGCGCTAAAAAGAGAGTTTTAGCAAGGTGGTAGTAAATAGTGGGAGTTAGATGGAAAGGAAAAAGATTGTAGCAGAGGAAGAAGGCGGACAAGGACATAAGAAAGATGGAAAGAGATCGTGGATGAAGAGTAGAAGGTGGAGAACCGAGGATAGAAGTGGGTCGGACAAGAGAAGATGAGCAAACAAAATGCATCCGTATATATCTCTGACGTCTGTCAAAACATGCGACGGTGCTTCGTGCAAGACTGTTCTCTGCTGGCTGGGCAGCACCCACTAACATTTCTTTCTTTCTTTTTTTTCCCCCTTTTGTTTTCTTTTTCAACTTTTTTTTATTCTCTTTTCCACCGCTCCTCCCCCCATTCTAC
This sequence comes from Polistes canadensis, assembly GCF_001313835.1. Lineage (NCBI taxonomy): Eukaryota > Metazoa > Arthropoda > Insecta > Hymenoptera > Vespidae > Polistes > Polistes canadensis. The sequence continues at coordinate 687,120 of NW_014569565.1, read as the reverse complement.
TAAATCCTTACACGTTCACTCATTCTCTTCTTTTTCACTATTTCTCTTTCTATTTTCTATTCATTTCGTTTGTATCAACATATTACCGAAAGTATTTTCATGACTAACATAAAACGTATTTGGAACCGGAAACGATTTCTTTCTCACTTATTTTTTTCTTTTTTTTTTTTAATTTAGTATCCCCTTTCTTCTTATCCTCCTATCCCTTGTTATCATTATTTTGATTTGTCATTCTTACAATTACAAGTTTTTGCTCGTATTGTAAATCACTTCGGTATAGGTTGTAAAGCTTTCGCCCACTTCCCCAGCACGTATAATCTATTACAGAAACGATAAAGACTTCATCGATATATAGGGGCCTTTGATCCATGCCGAAGCAAGGATCCTAGCTTAATCGACGATGAGAAATAACTCTTGTGTGCCAAGGTACGATACTAATATCGACTTCGAGTCCGGCGAAAATATCGATTAATCTTCGGAACGGGGAAAGCGCGAGGCTGAGGTCGGCCACCTCTTTCTCTCTTTTTCTTTTTCTTTTTCTTTTTGTTCAACGTTGAGAGAATGATTTCGAAATGCCCTCGACCATTTCTCTCTCTCTCTCTCTCTCTCTCTCTCTCTCTCTTTCTCTCATTCTCTCTTTTTAGGTGAAACTTCGATCGAAAGAGAAAAGGGGTGAAACGAAGATATATATATGATATATATATATATACAGGAGCTCTTAAAGAATTTCGTCGTAAGCCTGGATTAAGTTATGATGGCCGTGGATAGGATCTCTTTATTTCTTCTTTTATTCCTTTCCATCTCTTTCTCTCTTTCCCTTTTTACTTTTTTTTTTATCTTTTCTTTTCTTTTCTTCCTTCCTTCCACCCTTCTGGTAGACGTGCCGATACAACTGGAAGCGCGTCGAACGTGCCTCAACAGTACGGTATGAATGGAAACCTGTTTCCTTGCTTCTTACTCCCATTGTCGTTTCTGTTTTTTTTAATCAAGCTGTCCAAGAATTGGAGAAGTGAGGAGAGGAGAGGAGAGAGGAAAAGAAGAAGAAGAAGGTACGATTGGATGAATCAGAGTAAGAAAGATGCAAGAGAATTAAAAGGAAGCCCTTTTTTTTATGGGTGGGGAGTCGTGAAATAATTGAATATAACTTTGAAGCAGCACGAAGATTAAAGAAAAGGACGATGAGAGTAGGCAAAGTTAGGTTGGGACAAAACAAAAATAACAGGTGAAATAAAACGCATTCGATTGTTTCGCATTATTTTAAGATGCTACGAGATATTTCGCCATTAAAATTTTGTTATAAAGATATTTTCTTTCGTTGTTTTACTTGTCAGAAAGAAGAATAAGAATAAGAAAAAGAAGAAGAAGCTGACTCTACTGCTGCTCGTTTTGAAGAAAAACGCAGAATCGTGGTTTATCCCCACTAACTGTCTTCTCCAACCTTTTCCTCCCATTTTTCTTCCCCCTCCCCTTTTTATCGAGGAATAACAGGACGAATGTCATGTCGAGTGTGTTAGTGTCTCCGTGGCGGATGTCATTTCCTCTCTGGAAAATTACCATTCCACAGAAGTAGGACGCGATCCTTTCCAGGACGAAGATGAAACGAGTCTCGTTGTTGGAATTCTGATCTGGGGGTGGAGGGTGCGGAATGAGGTAGATATCGAGCAACCGGATTTCTAAGCGAGTTTTTCTTCTTATTTTCCTTATTCTATTTCTTTTTTTTGCTTGTATCTGTATAATCGTCGATAATACAGGACCTAGATGACGTATAATGTTTGAACGTGTTTAAAGTGACGGGAGAATTTATGGTATCGTTGAAAAAGCTCTTGATACTTAAACTCACGTAATCTGTCTCTTCTTTTTGATTTATTACAAAATATATTTATTTATTTATTATCCGTACGCGTATTACTCGACTTTATTTTCATCTTACCATCGACCGTTATCGATAAAAATGTCTCGCGTAAAATTGTATAGTTCGGCGGAAATTTAGAAACATTTTTTTCCCCACGTATTCCAACGCGTTCGTTTCATACGCAATGATAAAGCGACGTTGTAAATATTCATAGGAAAATTTTTTAGATAGAGAAAAAAAAAGAGAGAAAGAGAGAGAGAGAGAGAGAACACATTTCCGTGCATTGAATTAAACGATTCTTTTTTTTTATTCTTTTTATTTCTTTTTTTGAAATTACAATATATAGAATCGATTGGAAGGTAAAAACGTTGGTATATACGAAACGATTTATATACGTAAGTTGTATGTGTGTGTGTGTGTGTGTGTATTCACACGAAACGAAGTCGTAATGGAATTGCTGTCGCACACAGTAAGTAAGTACTTGTACGCTCGTCGGTACTCGTTATATAATATATACATATACATATATACACGTATAGATAACTACATGTATGGTACCATCGAAGAATGATTCGCTGCGAGAATGTAACACTTCTGTTCCATTTATTCTGTGATACTAGTGTAAAACGATTTAGCGGTAGCGCGGACCGGCTATTTCATGAATTTGAAGTACCTAAGTGGAATTCTACGAAAGAGATCCGTTTATATATTTTCCATCAAAAACATGGGAAATAATAGCAAATCCGTGTCGCCAATATTCGATATCCGTAAGCAATTTAAAGCACATAGACATCCGTTCATCGTTTTAGCGAAAGCTCTCGTGAAACCAGGTCGATTGATTTGAGAGAGAAATAGATAAAGAGAATAAGAGAGAGAGAGAGAGAGAGAAAGAAAAAAAAAAGATAATACAAAAGGTAGAAACAATGAAGAAAAGAGAAAGAGCTTTTGTTGATCTACAAAACTCGAGAAAAATGGAAGCAAACAATTACCGGAGCGCACTTATCTACGTTTTACAAGACCAATTAACTTAAGATTCTTTGCAGGTTTTCTCCGAGGTGAGGTAGAAACTTTTAAAAATCGCTTGCAGCTCGACCTTTGATTTTTTTTTTTTTTATATATATTATACTATCTTGTAATAACTCGACGAATTTAAAACAATACTTTTGTCTATTTTTCTACTCACACTTTTAATTCGATACGAATTTGAATGTTATTTAATATTGGTGACGATTTCTTATTATGATTTTCAGAAGTTTCAATATTATTTTTACGATATTATTATTGTTATAATTGTTTTTTTTTCTTTTTTATTAGAGATATCGGACTAGTGATATTTTTAATAGAATATTTTCAGTATAGTTTCAAATGTCGTATTGTTATAAAGACGTTCGAATTCGATGATATCATGTAGCATAAAATATATATATATATATTTATATATATGTATGATTAATTTATACATATTTGACGTTATATATGACATATTTCTGACGTAAATATACGTTTCGAAATGTAATTAATCTTTCATTGGAAAATGTATCCGTATGCTGACATCAAAATTGTAAAATCGTGTACATAACGGTGCAATCGCACAAAAAAAAAGGTCTCGTTTTATATTTCAACGAGAAATAATTGAAATGGTTCGATAACGAATAGTTTAACAAATTCACGATGATCGTCTAGATTACGAACGAATGATTTCTCTTCTATCTCTCTTTTGCGAATATTTTTAACGAAATAAATTTGTTTTCAACAAGAGCTACGTTAGAGAGAGAGAGAGAGAGAGAGAGAGAAAGAGGAGTAATAGCAACGGCAGATATAATAATGCATAGGTTTCATAAAATCGTGACGAGACTACATGAGAGATAGGAAAGACCCTTTTTACGAGCGAACGAAGGAACGACAAACTATATACATGGATATCGAACGAATCGTTTCGTGTTTTGCGTCTTCTATCAATTTTCTTATTTCTTTTATCATTTTGTCTTTCCTCCTTTCTGTTTCCTTTCCTTTCCTTTTTTTGCACGTTCTCTTTGAATCGTGTCTATATTTCTTTATACCTGCTGCATTTTATTGTATTCCATTGTAATAGCTCTGTTATTTATAAATATATCCCTTAATTACTTGAACTTATTGTTAGATCGTTTTATATTGCCTTTGTTTCACTATATTAAATTCTTTCTTTTCTTCCATTTAATTCTTTGACTTGGTTAGAAATATATATATAGCCACCTACGCGCTTATGTTGTGTAACAAAGATTAAGTTTATTACTGTGAAAAGCGACACCAATTAAAAAATCTTTCTCATTCTCTCTTTCTCTCTCTCTCCATGTTTCTCTATCTCTTCGTGTTCATGTATACCTACCGATTTACAGATTACACGACGATGTAATTGCTTTCGGTTTGATCCGTTTCGGTGGAAACGGAGATTTATCGTTTTGCGGTCGTTGATACCAACCTCGTAGATCCGGGATTCGTGAAGAGACTGAGGAAGGTCCGAGAAGAGAAAAGGAGGAGTAGATTGAGAAAGGAGAAGGTAGCATATACGTACCTTAGCCGTTACTGGATATCAAAGTCCAATGCAGGACTCCTCCTCCAACTTGTTCGATAGAACTGCTGCATCACCGAACTCGCCGAAAGGAACTCCGCCGTTCTCACCGCATTTCGACCCTTACGAATCGTCCGCGTGTAATTGGATTTTTCCGATCCTATAAATTCGCTCGATTTCTTTCTTTCTTTCTTTCTTTCTTCACTTTCGACTATTAACGGTAACGCTTAAATAAAGTAAGGAAGGTAGGAATAAAGACAGAAAGAAAGAATGAAGAAAGAGAAACTAACGTAGTTCATTTATTTCGCGTTATAACAAAACGATGATAACGCAAAACGATTACGATAATTCATTTCATTTTATTACTATCATAATAATATATTTAATTATTATTTAACGTTGGAACTTTTTTTTATACATGTGAATTTTCTCGTCTCGTACCACACATTGAAGAATATTGATTTTATATTATTTTAAAAATTAGTTGAAGTGACGAGAGGATACGAGTTACCGAATTTTCTATTCGCACCTTTTACGAATTCGTAGGATTTTGTTGAAACTCGAATAAGTTTAAGGGAAATCAGGGAATATTGGCACACGTATGGCCCCGTGTATGCCTACATGAGTACATACATATGTCATCTATAGATACGTATATACATACATACGTTGGAAGTTTATTCCGGAACTAGTGACATTGTCCTCGGCCCCCCCCCCTCTGCACACCTACCACCATCCTTACCGACCTCATTCGCGATCCTCCTCGGTGTACTCTCGTCGACGACAGTGAAACTCAAACGTCAAGTTTTGGCTTGACGGTTAAATTCGTTAAGAGGAGTCGTAATAAGGTTGGCACAAAGTTTTGCGAGGCTGCCGCAGCTCTCGACTTTCTATCTCACTCGCTCACTCTACTTGCCACCATTTACCTACAACGTAAGCCGACATTTTCGCGAAATCGAAAACCCAATTTAGCGGTCCGTGTAATTCGACGTATCCTGTGGAAAACTGCGCTCCACTCTCGGAATTAACATTGAACGCCGTAGATTCGAAACGAAAACGGGGAAAATATTTTCCATCAGAATTTTCTATTTCTCGCGATAATAAGATTTATTTATTTAATTATTTTTTCCTATGCGTAATTACTTCTTATATCGTAGAATTATTTTCATTTCCAAGAAATTAATTAACGTTTAAAGTAAGATTTTATATAAAAAATAATGTTAATTTATAAACACGCGTTTCTGAACTGGTTAAAAATATAATTCTAATATTCTCTCTCTCTCTTTCTCTCTATCCTCCTCTTTGCCTTCCCTTCTCCACTTTCTAATGAAAGTTCGAGTTTCTTTGATACGTAACTTCGTCGTTTCCACGACAATAATCGATGTTATTCGAGAAACAAGAATGTCAGGAGGTAAAAGCTTTATAGGTTGAAGATAAGCTAAGGAGAATGGTGATGAAGGAGAAACAGGGTGAGGGGAAAGAGAAGAACCGAGTCGACGCCCTTTCAACGCGTGACGCCTTTCTAGAAAAGGGCGTATAGCACGGCGTCGAATGATTAACCGTACAAACATTTATTTCTCGCTGGGCAATTTGTCGCGTTAATTAGGCGTGTAACGAGGGACACGGTGTATATACTACACGGTGTCTGCCTTTTGGCAGACTTCAGTTGCCATCTCATAGAATCTCTTTCTTCTCTTTTTCGATTTCTTCATTTTTCTTCATCTTTTAATCTTTTTTTTTCGTTGTCCCTTTCTCCCTTACTCTCTCTCTCTCTTTCTTTCTTTCATTTTCCTTCTATCTATCTCTCTCTTTTACATTCATTGTAGCGTACATAACGAATGTTCGATAGTTCATTACCGATGCTCGTTTCTGTCTAAAACAGCACGATCGTCACTGATAAGAATAAAAGAACAGAACAGAGTAGCAGTAGCAGCAGTAGTAGCAGTAGCAATATCAGCAGCAGCAGCAGCAGTAGTAGTAGTAGCAGCAAGCCAATAAAGTGGAAAGCATTGGCCTCGTAAATCACGTGGAAAATCTTGAAAATGACTTTTGACGTTAGTATCAGACAGGGTGTTTCGTCCTCTTAGGCAAGAAGAGACGACGGATCGTTAAAATACATGACAACATTTTTTCCCTCGCTCGTTTCTTCCTCATTTGTGTTCGTTCTTTCAGCCGGTGAAAGCGTTAATTTCGCCGTCTCGAGTATAAAGAAAGAGAGAAAAAGGAACGATAGAAAAAAGTACGAGAGAGAGAGAACGATTAGACTGTGAAAATAAACGTAAATAAAATATAAATTTAGTCGAGAGTTTTCCTCCTTAATTGTCGCGGGATGAATTTTTTTCCGAGCGAATAAATTTTTATCGATTCGTTAACGAAAGATATAATAAAAAAGAAGAAGAAGAAGAAGAAGAAAAAAGCAAACGAATAATCTAGAATAAACTTACTGGAAATCTAGCGTCAACAGAATACACTTTATATTAATTTTTGTCGTTCGTCGTTCGAGAGGAAAGAAAAAAGTGAAAAAATAAAATAAAATAAAATAAAATGAAATAAAAATAAAAAAGGATAAATTTTCGACAGAGGGCATCTCGGTGTACAGGATGGGGGATCAGTTTTTCCAGGATCAACATCGCGCGTCGAGGTTTCACCACGCGTATACCGTTTCGCGAGGGTTGCTGAAGCGTCGAGCGAGGTATTTGGTTTCAAATGGGGTTTAGGATCGGATTGCACTTTTGTCGCTGAAAATTTCACTTCACCCTGCGACGTGGAAACATCACTCTCTCCCTCTCTACCCCCTCCTCTTTCTATCCCCTTCTCTTTGTTTCTCTTTATCTATGTACATCTACTACTACTACTACTACTACTACTACTATTACTACTATTATCGTTTCTACCCTCTCCCCCATTCTCTTGCTTTGCTACAGCAACAAACTCGTAGTTCAATTTAACATAATGACACGTCGAGCGACAAAGTTCAATGAAATATAGAGAGCAAGAGATAGCCTGGTTTGTTATTGTTAATTACGTATTTTAATTGCGCGCGTCTGCCGTCCGTGCTAACAAACACGATGGGAAACTTCCTTCTTTCGCGATAAACGAACGACAATGGAAGGGTGGTGGACTGTATGTTTTGTTCTGACAAGTTGATGATTAAGGTTATCCTTAAAAGTTTGTAGAAATTTATAAGGTTTGTCTCGTATTATATATTTAGATATATATCTGTATACGTTACCGTTAAAGTGTTTAGTTAATTCATAAATACAACGTATTATCTACGTTTGATCAATAGTTCCTGTTAGATCATTCAAGTTGGATACGTTTAATAAAATGGATGGGTGACTTGTTTGGAAAAACAAAAATTCTGTGTTGTTTACTCCTTTGTTAATATTGGATTAGTGTGAGAAGTGACTTAATTTTGTAAAAGGCACATTTAATTCATGAAAAGTTTAGGTCATACGTGAAATAACTAAGCGTTTTAAGGAAAGCATATAAATACCATTATATTTGATAATTCAATTCACGAGAAACGAGTAGTTAAAATATGAGATTGAAATTTGGATTTGTCTTTCTGGTCTACTTTTATTTTTATAACAATGCTCTTATAGTTATCCTCCTCCTGTACTTTGTTAACCAATGTTCTGTTAGTAGTGCTAATCTAATCTACGGATCAAACTTCAATTTCATAATTTAAATACATTCTCTAACCTATCGTGAATTTTTATATTACTTGATGATTAATATATGTAATTCTGTCTTCTTTCATATTTACAGTACAATCATTTCATTGTTTAATTGGTTAATCTATGAATTAACGGATTTCACGTTTTAAAGGTAACATTTTTATGTATATAATATATATATACGTATATAATGTTTGTTTTTCTATTTATTCGATACGTATCGCAAATTATACTTACGGGTATCGTCATCGTGTTGGCAAAGAGCGCACGTAAAAGCGACACGACATATTCGCGGGGAATAAATTACGCATCTGGTACACCCTCTATAACTTGAGCCACGCGATACGGCTAAATGAACCCATAACGCATCGCCGTTTATCCCTGTATGATATACTATATTCGCCCGTCATCCGTCGAGAACATAAATCTCATTGTACCGAATGTGTTCGCTTCCATTAATGGCAGTCAGCTTACCCGTTCTCCTTTAAAGTAAAAAAGAAAAAAAGAAAGATAAAGAAAGGAAGAAAGAAAGAAAGAAAGAAAGATAGTTTATCGTATAATAAGAAAAATATTATTTTTGTACCAAGGTGTGTGTGTGTGGAAAAGAGAAACATCTTTCGTTAAGAGTAAACTTTTAAGAGAAACGTGGGTGGATATATTTGAAAATATACTCGACCGCCTCGAGGACAACGACGACAACGAGTCCTTTTTAATCGTTCGACGTGATTTATCGAGATCGATGCATTTTAAAGTAAGAAAAATAAACATACTAAGCCGTTCGTGATGATCTCTTATCGATGTTAGTATAATCATCGGGTATAGAGAAGAAGATATTGATCGATGTCTGAAAAAAAAAAGAAAAAAAAAAAAAGAAAACAAGTATTCATTCGATGATTGGAAAAAGAAATTTTCGAATGGAAAGCACCTTTCTATAACGATCTTTAGATGACTGATCGATATTTTGATAACCTAAATACGAAACTCATTTTATACTTTATTTATACTACGTTCAGCTAGAAGAGAGATGAAGAAAAAAAAAACATATTTAAAAGGTTAAAAAAGTTAAGAAGACGAGGAGGAGGAGGATGAGGAGGAGGTGGAGGAGGAGGAAGAAAAAAATGGAAGAGGGATAGTAGTACGCGCGAATATGATTTACGCGAGACGGCAGATGCAGCATCCGCTAGAGCAAGCGTCTCTTCTCGTTTCCGCCTAAAACACACTTAACGCCAGGAGCTATTTATTCCGTGAGGGTTATTTCCCTACGTTCTCCTTCTCTCTCTCTCTCTCTCTCTCTCTCTCTTTCTCTCTCTCTTGCTCTCTTGCTCTCTCTCTCTTGCTCTCTTGCTCTCTCTCTCTCTGTTTCTTCAATTTTTTTCTTTTTTTTTTTCTTTTCTTTTGCTTTCTGTGTACGCCTAACATTTTTGTAATTAGTTTGCTCGTGACTCCCGAGAAAGAGAAGGGAATAAAAGAGAGGGGTTGGAAGGCCGTCGAGACGGTGGAATACCCAGCATTTATGAAGGCATACACACGAAAACGTAGAAGAAGAAATAAAGGGCATTGCGAGTCGACTGAAAAAGGTAGTTTCGCGTTGTGCGTAGCTAGGAAAGTAAAAGAGAGTGAGGGAGGGAGTGAGTGAGTGAGTGAGTGAGTGAGCGAGCGAGAGAGAGTAAGTGAGTGAGAGTAAAAATGAGGGTGGTGAGTGTAGGATATGGATATAGAAAGAGAGAAAAGAGTAGAATTACGGCTTATGTTTGTATATATGTATGTTTGTACGTGATACGAGCCCCTAATTGCTGACTGCCGACGCGTTACGGGTGATTATTTTTTAATTGCTGCGATTAAAAGAACAAGATCAGCACGCATCGGTGCGTGCATCGAGCTCGTTTGATGTCCAACTACGGACCGACGGTTATGCGTTTCTTTCGTCGTCATTTTCGACGCTTCGGTGAAGCGTAAGTATTATTCGAAGGAAGGAAGGAAGGAAGGTAGGTAGGAAGGTAGGAAGGAAGGACCTTTAGGTAAGAGAAAGAGTGAGCTGCTCGAACAAATTCAAAGAAATAAAGGAGATCCTTCGAGACAGGAGGAAGGTAGGGCCTATGTTTTATTCTTGAAAAAAAGGGATCGAACTCACTCGGATTGAGTTTCGTTTCGAATTTAACGATATACGATTTGCCTCGAGTTACTTCGACCAACTTGCAGAAATATTTAAGAAAAGGAATTCTGAGATAGAGAGAGAGAGAGAGAGAGAGAGAAAGAGATAGAGAGAGGGATCTTGTATTTTTTTTCTTTTTCTATTACACTTCTCATATATCTTACATTTTATCACCCGAGTTATTTTCAACGTTTTACGTTGATCCGATATACGTAGCGTTTCTTCTGTTAAAAGTTACCCGGTTTCAATGTTATCCACGATCTCGGTATTCTAAATTCTTTGCGTTTTAATTAAATTACAAATAATAAATTCCATTTTAAAATCTACAGGAGATATATTACGAACGATTATTATATTGTGTGTTATCATCTATCGCAAAATAATTATTAAGAATTAAAGGAAAAGAAAAAAAAAAGAAGAAAGAAGAAATAAAGGAAAATAATAAAATGTTGATACGAGTTAGTTTTGCAAAACAGGCAACGGTAGGTAACACCGGTTTATAGATCCACGAGAGATCTTTTTACGACTTGTACTAGCGAAACGAAAGCACCCTTTCTGTTTTCCCTATCACACTTATCTCTCGTATCATCCTTGTACATGTTGCGTGTCTCTTTACGTTGGATGCGTGCCTGCCTGTATTGATGCGTGCGTGAACGCGTGTTGGTGATAGCTATTTTGCCATCGCATAAATGCCCATCTAAAGCATTTACATTCGTCGTAACCATCGATGCTTCCCCCGACCAAATGCACAGACACTATGATGCATTAGTAAGAACATTAGTGAACGATATCGAGCGAGCGAGCGAGTGAGTTAGCAAGCGAATTGCAGGCACCCCTTCTCACACGAAGCAAATATCGACGTTGTCGTCGTTAAAATCGATACCATGAAACATCGTGTAATCTCGATGAAATTACACAGAAGTGCTACCGGAATGTACCTGCCGAAGGACCCAGGTTTAATACGATACATCGAATTTTCCTTTAACGTAAGAGCTAATAAATGAATAAACGCCGATCTCTCGTGTAGTAGAATTCGTGTAACGTTAGATGAGATTAACAACACGTATCTCTGTAAAACATCAAAAAGTATGTAGATATAGGAAAGTATGTAGATATCTAAATAAATACGTATATATATATATATATATACGTTGTATTTATGCATACGTTTACATAGGCGTACGTATTATATCTATCTATCTATCTATCAAACTATCTATCTATCTATCTATAAATCCATCTATCTATCTATCTATACATCCATCTATCTACCTATCTCTCCTGTACAATGTTTCGTTCTCTCGGTAGTCGAATTTAATTTTTCGCATGGTCGACTAGCCAAGTCTTCGATATCGATTAAAATTGATATAATAATTACCGGATATTTATCTCGAAACCGGTTATTCCTATAAAACGACGACAACGTTTTCGCATATATTGCTAAATCTTGGATCAATCGATATAACATATATAACCATCGTATATGTACGGTTGGTAAAGTAGCAGATCGGTGAGAACGGTGCTTGTCGACTAATGAGTCGGTCGCTTTGAAACAAGCACTTCTCTTCCGACCACCGTTTCCACCCCCCTCCCTTTCCCCTTCATCTTCACCTTCTCCTTCTATATCATCTCTCTCTCTCTTTATCTTCTTCGCATTCTGACTTCATGTATGTCACGCTTGTAGAACCATACGTAGGATGACGAGACACGCAGAGATTATAGTAATAATTAATTTCGAAGTCTCTTTGAAGCCAGCTGCGACAGACAGTGCCTTTGAGAGAGAGGCGTAAACGTCCAACGAATATTCGCACAGAGCTAGTTTCAAGGGCTGCTCGCGGCTAATCTTACACCCTTGGATTCACCTGTAAACCCTTCTCTATTTCTCTCTCTCTTTCTCTTTCTCTTTAGGTCTCTTTTAGTCCCGCACCTGTGAGAACTCGAAAGTGAATCTGATCGTTTTACATCGTTCTCTCTCTCTCTCTCTCTCTCTCTCTCTCTCTCTCTCTCTTTCTGTATCCTCTATTTTTCTCTTTCTTTTTCTGCTTCGATAAATAGAATATAGGTATTTATTCGATATTAAAATTTATCCGTATCGTAATAACTTTTATAAGACTTCTTTATTACGAATTAATTGAATTAATAGATCCGTTGCGTGATTAAATGATTTTTTAATATGTCGAGTAGTCGCTTTGAAACCACTAATCCAAGGAACAAAATGCTTTATAATAATTAGAACAGCAAATTTGAATTTTCCCATCTTCGAAGCATATTCTCTTCGCTTAAGCATTTACGAAACGCTAGATAATCTTCTATCGTGAAATTTATAATTCGTGGAATATGTGTGTGTTAGAGAGAGAGCGAGAGAGAGAGAGAGAGAGAGAGAGAGAGAGAGAGAGAAAAGTAGAGACTGAGGTAAAAGCATGCCTTGGAATATTCAGAGAAAGCTGACCAAAGCTCGAATGAATATTTAAACAAGTTGAACGTAATTCATGTGATGCATAAAGATATTATTAGTGCTTAGAATCGAGAGAATAATAATAGTTAAGGATGTTTTTATGCATTTTATTTTTTCTTTTTTTATTCTTACACATTTATTATTTTAAAAATTCATTTTCTTTCGACAAAGTAATTAAAAAAGTTTTACGAGTCTCTGTCATGGTAGACATCATTCGGAATACGATTTTCGACATCTCATTACGTAAGCTGGAATGAGAGATCGAAATATCCTCAAATTTAATTAATATTCAAGCGGTCTTTGGGCGAGAATACGAGGAAGAGAAGAATTACATACTGTATGATGACGATTTAGTCGACTTAATTCGGCTCATATCGTATTCATCGTATTTTCCTACGAAAACGTCTACAAAATTCATGTTCACGGTCTATGTATGTATGTATGTATGTATATACGTATTTATCTATGTATGCGTGTGCGTGGATCGTCCCGAGAAGAATGAATTTTTAATTTTCTTACCTAGTGCCTATCGTTTTCCCGTTTCGTGAAAGGAGAGAAGAAGGGTAAAGTAAAAAAAAAAAAAAAAAGAAAAAAAAAGGAAAGAAGATAAATAAGAGAATAAGAATCCAAGTGTAAAAGAGAGAAAAGGATAAAGAGAAGCCGAACGAAACGAGTAAAGCGTACGCTTTTAATAAAGTTTATTACTTCGTCGAGGAAGAGACATGCAAAACGTTCCATAAGAGCTAAACTTATCGAGTCGGTCGTTTCAAGTGGCTCGACTTCCTCAAGTTAACGTCTCCATTCAAAGGACGACTCTCCTTGATCGGCTATCTCTCTCAGCGTTACTCTCGAAAACGGGCAAGCTGAAATTAGCAGACTCGAACTCTGTGAACATCTCTCGAACGATAGGGGAGTGAACCGTTAGGGAGGTCGTTTGTGGTTCAAATGCAATGTCTCATTCTCTCTCTCTCTCTCTTTCATTCTCTCTTTCTATTTCTAACTCTATCTCTATCTTTATATCTATATCTATATCTATCTTAGAAACTTCCTTCTACTCTTCTTGTTCGTTTACCAATATATCGCAAAGTGACGTACGAGTTCATATTTTCCGGTCGAACACGATACCATCATCCTCGAGTGTCTGCTGTCTCTTATACACTTTCTCGTGGTTTTCTTCGTGGTCGTCTTAGTTGTCATTCGAAAAGGGTTATTGCTACGTTTGGAGACCAGTTAAAGAAGAAGCGGTTTCTTTGCTACCACCTCGCCGTTAACGACGTCGTTACTTGTTTCTCGCAATCCTCTATATCTATTTATCTATCTTTCTCTCAAAGTATTGAGATTCATTTCAATCGTTGACACGTATACGTAAATATAATATGTTTATTATTTCTTAAAACGAGATGATCACTAAGGACGAATCACGAGGATCATATCTTTATCATCTATATATTTTTTCGATTCTCTCGTTTACGACAAACACCTTGGCGTGTTAGTTGGGAAGCATCTGGCGATCACTGAAATTACGACGCCTTTTCTCGATTGGTATTTCCGCCTCATCAGCGATCGTAAATCAGGATTAAAGGATCGAGAAGAAGGGGTCAGGCAAAAGCACGACGCGTTCCTGAATGATCGGAGATGTAGGATTCTGGTGGTGGTGAGATTTTCAGAGTTATTCAATTTCGGATGGGAATACGAATGTAATGTTTTCTTTTTTTTTTTTTCTTTTTTTCGAGTACTCCCTTTTATTGAGAAATAAAATACATATTATAATTAAAGGATCATTATGCAGAAAATAGGATGAAGATTTGCAAAGCTTTTCGGTTAGGAGGTTCTTGCGAACAATGTTGCTTGAAACTCGTTATAAAGTTCTTAAGAAGAATCTCCCCGAACATCTTGACGTGATTCGCTCGAAGAAATCGCAGGTAATGCTTGGTACTGTAATTAAGTTTGCCGTATTGAATTTAGGAGGAGATCAAAGTTAATTCGCTAGTCGACTTTAAAATAGCACCTGCTGTAAAACTTGGCTTTTAACAGCTCGAACGGATTTCCGACACGTGCAGGTAACGCTACAAAGAGTTTGTTTTATAAAATAAAATAAAAAAAAAAAATCATCGTTTGATACGACGCGAGTCTTGTTTTATTTCGAATAGTTTACTGTGACTTTGAAGTTCACGAGGAATAAGAGACAAGACCAATTATGTTCATCATTACGTTGACAATCGATGTTCAATGATATCTTTCATCCTGACTGAAAAGCAGTCGTTGTGTAGTGTACCTCAGGTTATATTTCTTTGAGGAAGTTATTAAGTTAATGAAATACTCGTAGAGCGTAAGTCCACGAGCCTGATGGACGGTTAATGTTCTCGTAGGTTAAGTAGAAGAAGAAGAAGAAAAAGAAAAAGAAGAAGAGGAGAAAGAGGAGGACTTTGAATTAAAGAACACGGCGCTAAGAATGGCAGGGCAAAGAAAACCCGTTCGTTCGGCGACATGTTCTCTCTCTCTCTCTTTTTTTCTTTCTTTCTTTCTTTCGTTTATTTTTTTTTTCCTTTCTCTCTCTTGTGAACGCAGCACCGAGCCTTCTTGTTTGTTTCTGCAAAACGATCCACTCCACGCGTGAGTTACGATCGTCTGGCCGAGTCCGATCCTCTTGTCGTACTCGCTCGAAGAAGAGTAGTTGGAGGAGGGAGAAAGAGAGGGTGGAAGAGAAGAAGGAAGAGAGGAGAGGACAGCGTGTGAGGTCCCTCAGAGTTCAGAGAGACGAGCGTGCTTCGATGCCGACACACATATACTATATACATACATACATATACATATACATAACTCATCCCATTATTCGCTTTGAAGGAAGATAAAGAGAGAAATAGAACGAGACAAAATGTTACACAGTCCATCTTACTCTTTTACCTCTTCGGCACCTTCTTATTCGACTTTGCCGACGTCGTCACGCCAGAGAAGAAACGTCTTTTCCACCGGGCACGAACTTAGTGACGCCTCCAACCGCGTGTCCTCCTCACCTCTTACCTCTCTACCCCGTTGCAACTGCTACCATCAACTTATCGTTTACTCTTTTCTTCTCTTCCGGTCGTTTTGTTTGAACAAACGTAAACGCGTCCCCCGTAAAGTTATTCAACTTGGTCGCGCGTTCGTTCGTTCACGTTTCTCTTTTTGCCTGCTAAAGACTCTCCAGCTGTTCTTTGTATTATTAAAGGCGGCTTGAGAGATAGAAAGAGAGAGAGAGATCATGACTTGTAGTAGCTAAATCGAAAATGATACGCGTATCGTTGATTAAATCTTTCAATTTAGAGTTCTTCTATGTTCGTTTGATCTATTGAGATTCGAATTATTAATATAAATGTTAATTCAGATATTATCTTTGATTTAAATACAAAATTATTAAACCATATTAAAATTATAAAACAAAAAGCATTATCAATATTTTAGTTTTTCATTTTGATGATATTCGTATCCATGTCCTACGCATATAGGTATAGGTATATATATATAAGTGTATTCACGTCTCGTTTCATCATTTACATCGCGTACGTAGTGTCTCGAGTACCCTTTGCTCTTTACTCAGGGCTTCCTGGCCCGTAACGGCGTCATCATCACCTTTCACTAACACATAGGAAAGAAGAAACGTAGCCGACGCACTTCTTTCTTTTATGGACGACATAGCGACCAACCAGGTGTGTGTATATACGTTACGTCGTCGTCGTCGTCTTCCGTGCGTTCTTCTTGTTAAAGCAAACGCGAACGCGTGTCGTTACACACTCTTCGTAACTTACTCTACGCAAACAGTGACTCTTCTCTTCTTCTTTTTCTTCTTCTTCTTCACTACCAACTCGTATTCCTCCCACTGATTATCCTTTGTACCCAAGCATGACACGGTAGCAAACGTGCTACCGGTTACATTTTGCACGTCTAACTTCTTTACCAACCTGCTTCTCTTTCTTTCTCTCTCTCTCACTCTCACATTCTTATTATCCCAATTCTCTTATTTTAGACAATTTTAGATTCTCGATGGACGCGTAAGAAGACTCTCGGGCCAACATCAGGGACTTCTCGTCACCTCGTTAATTTTCCATGAATTTGGACGGAAATTAAAATTACTACTCGAACGAAAGAGTCGAAGAGTTTAATTTCACCGACTTTAATTACACCGCGATCTACGATCACCATGATCTTTCTTCTCTCTCGACGTCCGGGAAGAAAGAGAAAGAGAAAGAGAAAGAGAGAGAAATGGCGAGAAAGGAGTTAGACGCGATGAAGAAAATTCCTTCGTTACATTCCACTGTTTTAAGGCTATAGAAGCACTTGAAGGACCGTAGCAATCTTCTTCTTCTTCTTCTTCCTCTTCTTCTATTTCTTCCCTTGAAATTTCCTCCCACGTTTAAAAGAGAGAAAATCTCTGTCCTTTCACTTGGTGTTAGTACCTACCGAGGGCGCGTTAACCTTTGGATGACAATGTCATCCTTTCGTCGATGCTCAGAGACGTTTCACGCGAGTGTCGAGAAAGAGAAAAGTTATAGAGAAAAAGAGAGAGAGAGAGAGAGAGAGATAGAGAGAGATTTGCTGCTGTCCCTCCGAATCGTCCACTACGAGTTATTTCTTCCCTCTCCATCTTTCTCTCGTTTCCTCTTGGGCACTCAGACGGTCTAAGAGCGCTCTGGGATTCCTCGTTTTCTGCCCTGAGCCCCTGACTTCTTCCTTCCTTCCTTCCTTTCCTCTCTCTCTCTCTTACTCACTTACTTTTTCTTCTATCTCTTTTTATCTATCCTTACTCCTTTCTTTTACTCCTACCTTCAAATAGTCGAAACCATTCGTTGGTACAGTGTATCCCCCGTGCTCCAATTACGAAAAGGAATGCTCATTTGGTACACGGCAGGGGACCCATAATGGTCAGCGACCACTCCAAACTATTATCGACCCACGAGGCCCTCTTTAGCCCCACCCTCCCCCCTTCTCTCCCTGTTTTCTTCTCTCATTCTCTCTTTCGTTAGTTCGTTCGTTCGTTCGTTCATTCGT
The DNA here is from genome assembly GCF_001313835.1 of Polistes canadensis. Taxonomy (NCBI): domain Eukaryota; kingdom Metazoa; phylum Arthropoda; class Insecta; order Hymenoptera; family Vespidae; genus Polistes; species Polistes canadensis. The sequence continues at coordinate 669,408 of NW_014569565.1, read as the reverse complement.
TCGTTCATTCGTTCATTCGTTCCCTCTTTCCACATCGCAAAGCTCTTACGATGCTGCTGCGGATGCTGTTACTTCTACAGTTGCTCTACAGCTTGCTTCTCTACCAGCCGAATTTTTAATCCGACTCCTACCGTCCGTTGACTACCAATCTTCTGGAAAGCACTTTCGACCTCGACGCGGTTGTCGGTGTAAAGGCTTGCATCCCTATCTTCCTGATGGTGGTACACGCCGACGAAGTGGAAACACCAATCGTCCAACGGAGATTGCAATACTAACCTTCGGGAAAAAGCTTTTTCTTCTCCTTTTCTCTCTCTGTTTCTCTCTCTGTGTTTCTCCTCTGCTTTTTCGACTATTCTCCAGATCCTACGGTTTTCTCCTCTTCCGATCATCATGCATATTCGATGCTTCGACCCTGAGAGATTAGATTCCGAATTTTCTTTCAATTTTCTGTTTCCTTTCGAGCCTGCCTCAGTTTCCATCGTAAATATATAACTTTCTTGTTTTTCTTTTTTTTTTTTTTTTCTTAAACATTCTTTCTCTCTCCTCTCTCCGTCTATCTTCTCGCGTAATCTTCTTGAGAACGATTTGGAATACCAACATCGAGGTTCTTAGATAGGAACCAAACAACATGCTACCTTATCTCAAGCCCAAAAGCGTGTAATTAATTTAGGGAGAATACTGTCTGATCCTTTAATCGTGCGAATTCAAATTCCTTTACGTTGAAATGTAGTAGAGTTAGTAGTAGTAGTAGTAGTAGAGTGTTGAAAGGAAACCGGTGAAAATGGATAATAATATCGATCGACTTCAGAGAGAAATATTAATGCATTAGCTGGTTGTGCTTATACAGACTCATACAATCATTTCTATTATCGTACGATTCTTTAATGGTAGTCTTCCGTGTAAAATTATTGCGGCTTAGCATAGCAACGAGGTAGCTTGTTAAATTATGTACCCGCTCAATTCTCTCTTATATGACTTAATTACAACTTCGCTTTATGGACGGTTAATTTTTAATATGATTTTGGTCGAAGCTTATGAAACCTCTCTTCCTCTTCCTCTTCTTTCTCCTCCTTCTCTCCCCCCAGCCCCGTCTCTGTTTCTCTTCATGCAAATGGGATTTTATTCTTCATAGAAAATATAAAAGAAAACACGGTCATTTTGAAATTTTCAAATAGATTTCGAAAATGTTGGCCTTCAAAGACGAGTAAACCGAGTGTCGTCATTTGGTTGAGAAAGTAAGGTCATGACATTTATATATCTATACGTGTACGTATGTACATATATATGTAAGTATATAATACAATAGACCATTTTCGACAACAGGATGGAACAAATTGGTAATGAACTGAGCGATGGATGCTTTCTGTTCCCTCTAACACACGTTGTCGCGACATAACCCAATACAACACGTCTTTCGACGTTGAGAAGTAATTTCTACGACTACATTTGCTCGCGGGCAACACGCTTTGTACATATTATATTATGTATCACGTACACATAGTTGAGTTTATAGATATATTAATGCGTGCGAGAACGATTGAGACATCGCCACGCGAGACTCGTGCTGTCTCCGAGTTATATTGAACCGAATAATAACAATGTTCCTAACCGGCATATTCATTTGCGTGCGTGATCTTGTATACCTCTCTTTCTCTGAGCGTTCTCGCGCTCTCTTTAAACACATACATACAAAAAGGAATATATGCGTGCAAGAGAGCAGCACGACGATGACGTAACGTCGACCGTACAAATGTCGTGTGAAAAGCACCGATTGCGATCGGAACTTATGAACGGCATAATCGAGACTTACTCTTCCAACTTTGAAAGTCAGTTCCGTGTCGCAAGCCAAAGAATGTAATAAGTGTATATATATATATATAGATATAGGTAGGTAGGTAGGTAGGTGTATATACGAAAGAGCGTTCGAGACTCCCTATACGAGTTCGATTCTTACGTTCAAAGGTTATCCAATGAACGATCGTATAAATCTTAACGGCTTCCTCGCCATGTGATCGTTACTTTTGTTCATTAGCGTCTTCCTGATAAATTGACGTTGTTAACGGCAGGAATGGCGGTTACGTCTAAAGCTATTAGACGATCACTTGTAAATTAGCAGGATTTAAGAAGATTAGACTGCCATTTTATCGACGTTTATTCACCGGAAGATACACTCCTCCTCGGCTCTTCGCGTCGTCGAAGCTCTTGAAACAAAAGCCCGGTTGACAACAATGTGCCTGCATGCCTGTCCCTTCCCTTAACCATCAGATACAAGCGAGAGCATGCTCTCTTTTATGAATGAAAGAGAGAGAGAGAGAGGGGAAGTGAGACAAAGTACATCTCCCTCATTCCTGCTCCCTCTCACTCTTCCTCTCTCTTCCTCTCTCTCTCTCTCTTTCTCTCTCTCTCTCACCGCATAGCGACGTTTATATCGTCGCGTTACATACACGGGGAGGAGCTCGTGCAAACAGTTTTCTCCTGTTGCCCTAAAGTTGCTGTTTGCCGACGAGAGGCCCTTTCTAAAGCGACCAATTCAATTACGTGCAGCTCCAACTTCCTTCCTTGTTTCCGCGTGAACAACGTGCGATCGACGATACGCGCAAAGAGAGAGAGAGGGAAAAAGGATTACACAAATTCAACGTAGCGTATAACTAAAAAGAAAAGGGTGATTAATAAAATAGATTTTGAACAGTAAACAAATCCAAAGCCTGAAATATCCGTTTGAGAACTAGTTTGATTATCGAAACTTTCCTGACCGCCCATACCCCTTTACCATCATCAATGTTCTCTTAAAAGTTGTGAAAACGAGAATGGTGGTGGTTCGTCAGTTCTTTCCAACCAACCGTTAACGGTTGGTGAGAGTCGATCCTTGAAATTTTTCGCTTAAAGTAGACAATACTCGTTTACTACCCCCTTTTTTTCTGCGAGGAGAGGTAGCGGCAATGGTACAACAAAAATTTTCTTCTCTCTCTCTCTCTCTTTCTCTTTTTTTTCTTTTTTGTTTCGTTTTCATTTACCACAGCGATACATACATACGTTAGTGGTATTATACATACGTTTCTTCCATGCATCCCCATTATACGTACGTACTTACGTATGGATGCGCGTAACGTGTGTGCATGTATATATGTATGTACGTATGCATGCATCTATAACGGACGGGTGCAAAATCTTTTGTCTCGCAAATCCCTTTTGTAGCCTCCAGGAATGCGGTCGTAAAGAGTGCACTCGTGACGATGACGAGAATTTCGAATGGGCCACTCGAGAAAAAGAATTCTATCCGTGTATGATCCTCGTACGTTGTGTTGTGTTGTTGTGTTGTGTATACCACCCCAGGTTTTTTCTTTCTCTCTCTCTCTCTCTCTCTCTCTCTCTATTTTGCTCTCTCTCTCCCACTTGCTGCTCTTCGTCGATTTCTCGAGACAATTTAGATCCTCTTTTTAACGCGGGACCGAGGAGTATCATCCCTACTTTCTTTCTTTTTTTCTTTCTCTCTCTCTCTCTCGCTCTCTCTCTCTCGTTCTCTTTCGCTTCAACTCTCATTGAGGACGTACGCAAGCGCACAAACACACTTAACCGTACGGTAGTATAGAAGGCAAGCACGCGTCCACTTTTACACGCACAAAGAGCGACGTGACGCGGCTGGATACGCACAATCAGCCCGCAGTGATTGAGGCATTCAAGGCGTGGGCACGTACAGAGAGAGAGAGAGAGAGAGAGAGAGAGAGAGAGAGAGAAAGAGAGTACACGCACGCTTACGCGCGTTATGTTCGGATTCTCACGCTCGGTTTCGTATCTCTATCTCTTTTTATCTTTTTCTATGTCTCTCTCTCTCTCTCTTTCTCTCTCTCTCTCTTTTTCTCTATCTCTTTTTCTATTTCTTGCACGAACGGTAAGTTCGTTCGTTCGTACGTCTCGTCTCGACAACGAGACCGTTGGCCAATGCGTTCCTCTGTCGCTTGATAAAAAAAAAAATAAAATAAAATAGAAAAAGGAAAAGGAGAAAAAAAAAAGTGACGGATTATAATGATAATTAATGATGGATTAATCAAATACAATAGTATTAAACGTTGAAGGCAAAAACATTACGAAACGAACAAAACAATACTAATGAATAATGATTAATTTTATCGTCGACATTTTACAAGCGTCGCGCGAAATGAGTCTTTCTCTCTTTCCTCCCGCCCCCCTTCCCTGTTCCTTCTAGCCGTCCCTCTCGACCCACCCCCGCCATCCGTTCCCATCCCATCCGTACTCCCCGTTTCGATATGCATTTTTGCTCGCCTTAGTCATTTGCATTTCATAGCTAATGCGGTATATTTCTCATTTGCATTTAAATGCGCGTTGCTTACGACGCGACGTCCAACGCGAGCGTTCTCGCGCGCGCGGTTAATTAAAATCGTGTAAGGGATCGAGAAAACTAGATCAAAAGATGTCGTGTTGCGGGGTTTCTCTTGGTTGAGACCCGTAAGCGTGGACGTCACCCGCTGGCATAATTTTTAACTTCCCCGTGTATAGAGAGTAAAGGGATGTAAGAGAGAGAGAGAGAGAGAGAGAGAGAGAGAGAGAGAGAGAGACAAGGATAAAGAAAAAAAAAAAGAGAAAAAAAGGGTAAGGGAAAAAGTGTGCGTAAAAGAAATGGCCAAAGTGGAAACGTCGTTCAAGAAAGACGTTGCTGGGACTGACAACTTCGTTAACAGATTCAAGTACAAAGTCTCGATTCCGTTATGTAGTCTCAGTACTTTTCTTTATTCCTTACTTTTCGTTTATTTTTATACTTTGTGTGTGTGTGTGTGTGTGTGTGTATATATGTATATTTTTATTATTCTTTTTCTTTTCGATGACTTCATAGTTTAAGAAAGACATCTTAACAAAAATTCTTCTTCTCTTTTTTTTCTTCATCTCTTTCAATCTCATCCGACCAACAACCTTAATTGCATCTTGTTTATTTTCTTTTCTTCTTTCTTTTCTTTTTTTTTTTTTTCTTTAAGAACGAAAGGTAATCGAGGAAGAAACGTTTATCGATAAGAATATTAACCAAGCGTTTCTTTCTCTTTTAAAAAAGAGAATATTTTCTTTTTTTTTGTATTTTTTTTAACTGAACAATATATCATCTGCAAAGATCTTAGAATACGATAATTATTCGTATCTTTATACTCGATACTCGATTGCGATGTTCAAAGAATTCGTACTATCTCCTTAAAGTTTATTTTTTTTTCCTTTCCTTCTCTCTCTCTCTCTCTCTCTCTCTCTCTCTCTCTCACTCTATTCATCTATCTATCTATCTATCTATCTTTTTCTTTCCATTTCTATTAACTTTCTCTTGGCTCGTTCAATATCGCGTTATTGCAGCCCGCCGCCCGCAGTGTCAGTATAAACCGTCTATATAAACGTGTAGGTGGTGGTTAGCCCGTCGTGCTTCTTCTCCTTCTTCAATTTATTTCTCTTTCTACTCTTCTTTATCTACTATCTTGCCCTCTTTGCCGCACTCTTGTTGCTTTATTTCCACCTGCTCGGATTGTCCACAATAGGCGGCAATAACCGAGAAATCGACGGTTAGGTTGATACCGCAAGAGGGGCCACACAGACTTCTATCTTTCTCTCTCTCTCTCTCTCTCTCTCTCTCTCTTTCTTTCTCTTTCTCTTTTTCTTTCTAGCGACCAAATACCGTCTCGACGGTTCTTTCAAAAGCTAACGTCTCTTCTTTTTTCTCCCCCCTCCCTCCCTTTCTCTCCCACACACACCATCTTTTACCCTTTTTCGTATCTATTTTCTCTCTCTCTCTCTCTCTTTTTATTTACCCTTGTATTCCATCGGTGCTTCGTTTCTCGATATGGTATCAGATCTCTCCGTTCTACTTTCATTAAATACCTCGAAGGGTATTAAAAATAAAGATAAATAAAACTACAAATATATTCTTCTTTTTTATTATTATTGTTATTATTATTATTATATTATTATTTTTTGTTCGGATTCATTTATATAAATTGTTTATCGTTTGATATCATTCTCTCTCGTTTATTCATAATTTTTCTAATAACTAACGAAAGAAAATATACGAACGAATTGATTTTCATTCGTTTTACATAATGAGCGTTAAATATCTCTTTTGTGAATTTGTGTATAATAATAATATATACATATATGTATATATATATATATATATATATATATATATATATATCCTAGTATAAAAAGAACTTTTATATTCGAGTGAACGAACGCGTTATGAATATTCATATGAATTTATTAATAATACGAGTGGACTGTTCTGTCAATAAAGTCGATGCTTTTGTATTGCTCGTTAAGGTCCACTGAGTAAGGTAAAACATTAGGCGAGGTCCTTGTCGTTTGCTGTTGCTACTTCTCTCTCTCTCTCTCTTTCTTTTGTGTTCTTTTTGTTATATGTAGATTGCATGCGTAAAGGCAGTATAGCAAGAAACGTCTCAAGAGGGATAAAAAGACGTTCAGTGAGGAATGGGCCGGGGAATTGGGAGAGGAGAAGGGGCGGGGCGGAGGAGGGATGGGTTTGGAAAGGGAGGACATCGTCTGTTATAAGTAAATAAAAATGCAAACGCGCGATGACATCGACGAAGGAACGAAAGAACGTATGGATGAGTTAGAAATGCGGAACATGTAGAACGAACGAGTTTAATAGAAACCTAATGGCCATATAACCAACGTCTGGATTGCGTCCATAAGAGTTGGTCGTCACGTTGTGGCCGATGATAATGTCGGCCACTCCTTTCGACATCGTCCGTAACAGAATTAGCTTTGGAAAATATCTTTATGGCAGATTAGTTTCGATAAGAGGTTGTCTTCCAAACGAGATCTTATATCGCTTAAGGATAAAGTAAATCTTCTGGTTTATCGTAAAAAATCATTTCCACGAAACAAAAGTTCTTTTTTTTATTTTTTTTTAAATCATCAATATTGTCTTTGCCTTTGCGTTGATTATTATTGGACATTGGCTAAAATATTTTGAGTAACGAATTTTATTTCTAACTTATATTATATTATATGTCGGTATATATTTAAGATTACTTAAAATAAAAAGTCGAATGACAATGTTTAAAGAGTATTTCGGTGGGTTCACAAGTTTCGAAATTATTCAAAAATATATTTTATATGATATTAACAAATATTAATTTGTATAAATACAATTTAACAATGAATTGAGAATTACCGAAGATTATAAATTTACTCATATATTTTTATGCTAAAATTGATAATCACTGAAAGGAATATTATTGGTTACCAAAGTGAGAAATTATATTATAACAAGAGGATAAGCCGGGATGCGTTCGGGAAATAAAATGAAATTAAACGGAAACTAAATTCGATGATATATCGGTATGAAACTACAAAGCCGTATAAAATTACGAAATGTTAACGAATTATATTTCAAAAATGATTATACATAATTTAAGTTTATCTAAGAAAATCTCTTCCCCTTCCTATACCCTTCTTCTAAATAATGATATGCAGTTTGTCTCGGGTGCGTTGAACTCGCGAACTTCATCGATTAAATCATTTGAGGAACACGTTCATTTCGTTTTCTTTATCTATAACGTCGTTTTCTTTTCATCCAAAGTAGAGGAAACGTAGGAACGAGCTGAAGGCACGAAATTCACTTGATAAGTAAAACGTAAGGTATCTAAGCTGCGGAACTACTTGACTCGTTTTTCATGAGAGAGTACCGCGTTAGACGGTGGTACTTATACTAATGCCCTTAGCCGACGGTACGTAGTATTTCGACGGTTAGAACGTCTATGTCCATTAGGGTCAACCACGCCTTTCAGAGTGCATTATTCCAAGCGACGTGTCTCGGTACCCGTCGTCTTTCTCTTTCACTGCTTCCTTCGTGGCTTCGGTTCCGTTGCGAATTTCAGTGTGGTTTGCCGCTGGAAATGAATGTAAAACTTCGTATCCGGCAGGTTACTAACGTAAGAACGGATAGGTAGAGTTTATGCGATAGTATATATTTAATAGAAGATAACGTGATTAAAAATTAGTGGTGCAAAAGAGTCAGAAAAAAAAATTTAGAGAGAAAGTTAGCGTATATATATATATATATATATATATATATATATATATATGTGTGTGTGTGTGTGTATGAGAGAGAGAAAGATTATATAGATCTTAAGCTTATGGCAGGGGTTCATGTTTAACGTCCATACCGTCATTTAATTTCTTAATCCTTTTAGTAAATCATGTCGGTGTGAGTAATGGCCATAAAGAGGTGCTGCCAGGACCACGAGAAAATACCTTCGTGTCAGCGTATTCTTTTTCCATATAGAAGAAGAACTTTTCTACGAAATCCTCGTTCCCGTTAGTAGACTAGCTAGAGTTTTTCGTCTCGAATTACATTATGGATGAGGTTGAGCGTGTAAGACCTATCCGACGAATTCGTCCGAACGAGGACTTCTCTTTTTCTCTTTCTCTTAGAAGAGAAGTAGGATGATCTTTTTCGAAAGACGTGTAACATTACACTTTAGTTCGGTTGCTCAAATCCGTAGAACGTCTTTGGCAGCAGCAACAGCAGCAGCAGCTTACGAGAGAAACTAACGATTCGTGTTCGAAACTCTCGAGTTGAGCTTTTGTAGGCGACGAAAATCATGACAGGACAACTTGTTCGAAAGGATTGAAAGAGTGAGATGATAGATAGATAGATAGATAGATAGATAGATAGATAGATAGGTAGGGAAAGAGAGAGAGAGAGAGAAATATGATGTTACGAAACTATTTCTAAATCCTTTTCGCTAATACTAACTGATATACGATATCGCATTTAGAATGACAGTCACGATAGTTCGCAGAAGTTCCTACGAAGGCACAAGAGTTGACATTTACAAAATACATTAGCTACTGATTAAAATTCTCGAACTAACTGTACGCGGTGGGACATCAAAAGCGAGATGGCTAGGACGATGTTCTCACTTCGAGGATTTCAACTTCCCAACGAGAGATCCGTAAGCTCGTGCAAGCTTTAACGCGGTTAAACCTTTCGTAGAACTCGATTTAATAACAAGTGATTAATGAATGCAACTACCGTTGGGGGACACATGTAGTATTTTACTACCGGATTGCATAATATTTATATTTCATTTGCGCCCTCGTTAACGACCTTTCAAACTCGTCTTACGTCGTGTTAGGCAACGCGTTAACTTGTTGTGTCAGAGATTTTTGCCATGAACAATAATTCTTTTGCTAATGTTTTTTTTTTTTTGCATTCCTTTCCACTAGCTTCTAGTGTTCGCTATTTAAGACGGCAACTTTCGAATTAGCAATACGACTGCCTACTACCTAAGTCGCAATAAATCGAATAAAATAAGTTCCGATTCCTTTGTCATCGGCGCGAGACAAAAGGAATTAAGGGTGTAGTTGGATAACGAAGTAAAAGAGATAAAAAAAAAAAGATAGAAAAAGAGAAAAGAATTAGAAAAGGAAGGAAGGAAGGAAGGAAGGATACGAACAGTAGTAGAGACCCGTTAGTAGTTCTGTACGTAGTTGTTTTTTATTTTTCCACACGGTCCTCGCGAATCCGGAAATTCTCTTGGTGTAAACGAATTAAACTGGGGCTCGGTTATCTGCAACGGAACGCTTCCGGCCATTTCGTAGAGGCGCCGTGGTTGAGGTCGAGGTGTTAGATAGAAGAAGACCTTGTTAAATAGCCTTGGAGAAAGAAAGAAAGAAAGAAAGATAGAGATAAATACACACGCATCCACGCGTACACTCTTAGAACGTGTTGGTTGTGTGACTTTACTGGATTCCAAAAGTTTTCACTGGGGATTAACAAAACCTTTCCCGTTTGAGGTTCATTGTCTCACCTCGTTCAACTTAGTTCTTCCTTCTATTATTTTTTCTTTTCCTTCTTCTTCTTCTTTTTCTTCTTATTCTCTTCGTTCGATCGTTGTTCGACGAAGAGTTTCTTAGCTAATTTCTTGGCGCGTGTTGTTGTTAATGCGTGCGCGATAGAGAAATAGAGAATTCAAAGAAAAAGCGTGGATTAGAAAATGAAGCAAGAGAAAAAGACGGTAAAGAGAGAGAAAGAAAGAGAGAGAACTAGGCGAGGAGACCTCACGGATAAGGTCGAAAAGGTAATCAAACTCCTCCCAACCGTGGCTATTAATTACCAGCTGCCGTTTGCGCGCCCTGAATTCCAAAAGTCGTCGTCGTCGTCGTACTACTATACTCGTCTTCGTAGTCGTCGACGAGATCGCATGCTTCTAGTTTCTCGATTGTATTTCTCGCCCGGTTTCGGGAATTCGTGGCCACGTCGCGTCCCCGCGATGCAAATATTTTCTCGAATTAAATACACCCGAGGATGTGCACGGTGCACAAAATTCTCAACTAGTTTTACTTTAAAATAATATTATAGAATTTTTATTTCACATTTACGCTTCCTGTTTATTTCTTCTCTTTTTTTTCTCTCTAATATATTATCGTGTTACGTTTTAAATCACGCGATATGATACTTCTTTTAATTAGATTTAATCATATTTGAGAATTGCTGTGTAGATTTTGCAAATTCTTGGAAATTAAACACACAGCTTACATGTATTTAATAATAATAATAATAATAATAATAATAATAATACAATCCTATTATATATATATAGCGTATAATATCGATTAATTATTTTCTACGATGCGGTACAGTTTGGTAGTTTGAATTCTCGTACGGAATATCTTGCTAAAATCGAGTTAAATGTCTCAGGTCGATGTCAGAATTGTCAGGTGTGTCGGTAAGCGCCTTACAGTGTGTACAGTTTGTGACGTGTAAGAGGATGAGGAGAGACGAGTGAGGAAAGGAGAGGAACGGTAAGGGGTCGAGGGGATAGGATAGGAGAGAGGGTACTGGTGCAAGAAAGCTCGACGCTATTGTTTTCGGCTTATAACCGCCCCTGCACACATCGAGCCTTCTCGCACTCTGGTTTTCTCTGTCTCTAGGGGTCTCGATTCCTCTACAATGAGGGATCTCTGAATGGCTGTAACCGTCTGGCTTCACCAGGAACGACGATGTTTGTTCGTCCTTTCTTCCTTTCTTTCTCTCTCTCTCTCCTTTCCTTTCCTTTCCTCTATTTTCTCTCTTTTCCTCGTACTCTTATTTCTCATTTCTTTCTTTCTTTCTTTCTTTCTTTCTTTCTCTCGCACTTATTTTTTTCCTGCTTCCTAAGAAGGGAGAAGAAGAAGAAGGCTGGCTTCTCGTAGCGCGACTTTCGAAATACTTTTCGACTCGCCGAAGGGCTCTTGAAGAACTCAAGGCGATTTCGTTTGGGGATTGAACGAGCCTTCCTTTTTGCAAAGAACCATCGAGACGACTAACTCTCTACCTTCTACGTGAGGCTACCTACGATTTTTTTTTTATTTTTTTTTCACGATAAACATTGACTACCCAATCGTTCTCTTTGGTTTATCTTATAATATTTTTATTTCCTTTTAATTTTTTTCTCCTAGCTACTATCATCTTTCTTTTTCCGCGTGCATTTTGTTTTATTATTTTTTTAAATTTACGTACATTTAATCTTAAAATCGAGAGTAATAATAATAATAATAATAAGAAGAAGAAGAAGAAGGAAATGATGATAATGATGATGATGTTAATGACGATGATGATGATAATGATGAGAAATAAGTATAAAAATTGAAAAATAGCGATTCACCTTTAAACACCAGGTTTTCGTTCTCATCGATTAGGGATTTTGGTTTCACGCGACTACCGTAGAAGGTAGATCGACTTGATCATTACCTCCGTCCCCCTCCCCCCTGTCTGTCCAATTTTTTGTGCGTGCAAAATTACGGTAATGACGGCTGAGACGTAATGACTTGCCCCGTTGATCGTCGTCGTTGTCGTTGTCGTTCGTTCGTTCGTTCGTTGTTAATGTTCCACCTCGGTGAACATTTCCTTCGTCGCATTTAAAATCATACCGAAGGGTGACGCTTAAGATTATCAGTGATTTAGAAACTCCAAAATGTAACTACCGAATAAAAAAGTTAAAGGTATATTTTTAAATTAACTGTTGAAATTGTGCTCAACATTTAACTCGAGCTCGTATTTATCGAACTTTACATTTTCACGTTTTTATTACTTTCAATGAAATATTCATTTCCCTATTAATTATATTATATCATTATTATTAATATATTAAAAAAAATATAATACATATATGTATATGTATGTATGTATATACAAATATACGTAAAATGGTTATTTAGATGAGTGTATTTATAAACTCGATCGTCAATATTTAACGAGACGCGATAAAGCGTGAATTACAGAGATGCGAAAATAAAATCAAAAAAGGTTTAGTCATCCTTCGAGAGTATTTCGAACGTTTTCATTCCTTTCCGAGCGTTTGTTTACACGTGAATTGAGTTTCGTTCAAATGTCATGGTCTTCTTCTTCTTCTTCGCTTATATGTATGTGTGTGTAAATATGTATACACTCTTTTTACGTTTATACGAAAATCTCGTCTGCCAGGGAGGACGTTTTAAAAGACACCGAAAAGTTTCTTCTAATATTTTTAACGGGAGTGAAATTAGCGTATAGAAATGAACAAGAAATTGAGAGAAAGAGAGAGAGAGATAGAATAAAAATAAGAATAAGAATAAGAACACACTCGACGTCGTCACGTCACGCCTCGTAGCTCGCGTTAACGACGCGTCCTGTCGTCATACGTTTCTATGTATTATATCTATATACGTATATTATATATTTTAGTAATGTGTGTATAGACGTAAAGTACATTCTCCTCGAGTACCTGTATTAGTGGAGAAAAATCAAATCGATTTTTTTCGATGAAGTACTATTACAGACGTCAGGGATTCTCGCGCATCGGCGAATACGAAAGGAAAGTGGAAAGGACCGAAAGATTTGGCATAAGGGGGAAAGAGAGAATCAACGAACGTTTATGTGTATGTGCGAGTAAGAGAGATATATATATATATATGCTTTAACGATCGGTTTTAAGCTCGTCGGCGTCGAATGGCAAGGCGAGGCACATTATCATCGTAATAGTATGAATTTGTATATCGTCCCGATACGATCATTTCATTATTACTTTCTCCCTCTCTTTTTTTCTTTTTATATCTCTTTTCTTTTTTTTACGAAACGAAAACGGCGATAAATACGCTTATAAGGTTGAATCCTCTTTAAGACTTTTTAATAGATCGCGGAGAGAGATTATTTATTCTGTAATAATAATACCTGTGTATCGTTTATAAATATTTCTCTTGCTTCGTTACGTTTAAATTAACCAAGAATTATTTTCAGAAAATGTCTACGTAATAAGTTCTTTATAAATATTCTTCAAAGAAAATTAATATTTAATTCGTTAAAGAGAGAGAGAGAGATATTTCGTTTGTGTCGATGTGATAAAATGGAAATACTCCTTAAAAATATTATATTTATATATAAGAAGAAGAGAGTGTGCTTATATACGATACATCGAAACGTACACTTCTTTATTTAATACAAGTAAAATTTGTATTTAATCCGATTAAGGAAAAAGAAGAGAGAAAAGTAGAGAGAGAGAGAGAGAGAGGGAGAGAAAAGATAGAACGAATGAAATAAAAGTATATTCTCGGGCAGCTAGGTCTTTCGATAGAAGAAGGTTACCTTTAGGTGTGGAATTTATACGGATTGTTATCTTTTGATATTGAACGAATAAAAACGATAGAAAGTTTTCTGAAAGACGCTCAAAGGATGCTTTTCGTGATTTTATTTGAGCAGCTGTTCGAAATAAAGAAAAGAACGATTAATATCTTCCTACTCTTGAAAATCCTTCTCCTCTTCCTCTCTTTTCATTTCTATTTATTGCTCCTCTTTCATTCTTTCTACGTTACTATTAACAGTTAAAAAAAAATAGTCTTTTCCTTGAAAGAGTTTCTTATTGTTTAAACGTGAAAGATTACAAAAATTATTTAAAAATATATTCTACCGAAGTTAGACAAATATATTTATAATCGATATGAGAGAAAAGAATGAAAATTTCAATGAACAGTATTATAGTTGGTAGATAATAATACGTATAGTTAGAGACTAGTAAAATATAGATAGAGAGAAACCGAAGAGATGAAGTTTCGCCTAGGGATCTTGACTGAAATATTAGCCGAAACATCTCGCGATCCTAATGGCCAATCCCACGTATACATATTTCTCTGTCTTTGTCTGTCTCTCTCTCTCTCTCTCTCTCTATCATTCACAAATTCAAATGCCAAGCCATTCCATAGTCAAGAATTAAATCTCAAGGCTGCTCAAACTCCGTGCAAATTGAGCGTCGATCGCCTCTGGCTGAGATGAATAATTTGCATCTGATCCGTTGGAGGAACCGATCCTAATTCGTGCGGTTTCATCTCGAACCTCGAGATTTCATTCGGTTCTCTGTACCCTGGCGAGTTGCAAAGTGCCGGCGATCCGTGAAACGAAGCGAATCGAATAGAAAGTGTGTGTCTGTCTGTGTGTGTGTGAAACAGAAAGAGAGAGAGAAAGAAAGATATATATATATATAGAAAGAAAGAAAGAAAAGAAAAGAAATGAAATCGAAAGGGTTACTTCAACGAGAAAAAAAAGACGCCATTGAGGTTTCCAACGTTCCTATCGTTTAACCCGCAAAAATGGTCATAGTATTCGTCGAGTCATGAATATCGATCGACTGTACAGTTACAAAACTATATATATATATACCTTAGCAACCCTTTTTCCGGAATATCGTCGAGAAGAATCGGAACTGGACATGTAGGAACTACGTAAAGGGTAGACCAGGTAGTAGAGTATCAACTTTCCGAGACATGAGCACCTAACAATTTGTATTTGAAAACGAATCTTGACATATAAGTCGGTAACACGATTCCCTATCCTGTTTTTATTATTTCGATCTCGATTTCGTTCGATGGATTTTCGTCAGAAACAGATAGAGTGAGTGAGAGAGAGAGAGAGAGAAATAAAAAAAGAAATAATAAAAGAGAAAAGGATAATAACCATAGATACGTAACTCATGTTAATCAGTCTTATACAACGAATCAATCTTTACGATCGTGAAACGTTTATTATACAAGCTATTCTTTAACATACTCTGGTAGGTCCCATAGATTTTTTTCAGTTTTCCCATAAGACGTTAGCCGTTAGTTCGTTGTTGGCGATCGATGTTTTGGAATCCATGGGGTCAATATTTTCTTGCTGTAAGGTCGGATCTTTGCTATTTCATTCTGTTTCTCTCATTCTCTCTCTCTCGAGAGAGAGAGAAGGAAACGAAGAGGAAAAGAAAAAAGGAACGGTAAGTTCGTTTGTAGGGTGTTCGCGTATCTAAAGGGAAGAGGAGGGAGGGTGTTACGGTGGGAGGGAAAAGGGAAGAGCAATGCCGTAAATCCAGCAGGAGCAAACGACTTTCGCCTCGTAAAAGCGAAGGAATCCGCGGGACTCGAGTTCCTCTTGGATCGCTTTACCCAACACTATTTCTCTCTCTCTCCCTCTCTCTCTTTCTCTCTCTCTCTTTCTCTTTCTTCTTTGCACTCTTTCAGTTTAGTCGGGAAAGTCTCTCTTGTAGTGAGGTCCATCGACGAGACGATTCCTCTCTCTCTCTCTCTCTCTCTCTCTCTCTTATTCTGTGTCTACAACGTTCGTCCCTACGAAAGGAGAACATAAATTTGGTGAGTTTATATCACGAAGCCGCGAATTCTCCCATAACGTTCGCCATCCTAGTGAACGCTCCTACGCCTAATTTCTTTCACCCTTTCTCACACATAGAAGAAGAAGAAGAAGAAGAAGGATAAGGAAGAGGAAGAGGAATAGTAATAGTTGTGTGGATTGTGTTTGTGTGTGTGTTGGTTATCGACATAGAGACTCTATACTTATATATTATGTGTTGTACGAGTAATAATGGCGAATCTACTATCCGGTTTTCTTTAGCTATCGCAAACGATCGTGTGCCGACATAACTATAAGCTGAAACAAAACTTTCTCCTTCTTTCTCTCTCTCACTCTCTTTCTCTTACTCTTTTTCTCTCGGGTTCAAGCATTTCTATCTTCTTTCACATTTGAGACGAGTTAGAAAGAAAAAAATCTGCATTCCGCGTGGTCCAAGTGAGTATTATTGCATACTCGGTTTGTTTGGTGTCACGTAGGCGTGGCAGATTTTCGAAGGAATTATCCCAGTAGGAAGTGTGGATCGACGTTATTGGTTGTTGTTCTGTCACGAGGAACAATATGTTCGCCAGTGTTCAAGAGAGTTACGTTCGTAGGAGAAAGCTTGCTAGAAGATGCTTGGTTGTTGATGTGTTTGGGGAAAAGAAGGAGTAGTAGTAGTAGAAGAAGAAGAATAATAGAAGGAGGAGCTTACAATGCATCGTCTATGTAATTTTTTTGTATTAATCTTTTTTCAGACGGAAGTCGTGTATTTTAACGTTACTTTTGCTGGCGCTTGTGTTACACCTCGTTATTATTATTATTATTATTATTATTATTATTATTATTATTATTATTATTATTATTATTATTATTATTATTATTATTATTATTATTATTATCGTCATTTAATCGGTAAAGTAGGTAATACCACCAGGTCAACTTTGATGTCTGCGTTATACTATATCCTTATACTACTGATTAAAGTCTATGGAGTTGTATTCGAGTGGGATAAAAGGGAGGAGTAGTCAATAGGTAGTAGTAGCTGGTTGTTGGTTGCGTTACTGTTGCTTGCCGTTGTTGGCTGTCCATAATCCGCTAATCGTTCAATGATCTCCTCTTTCGAGTAACGCCTTGTAAGGGTTTCTGTTCAATGTTCTCGTGACTTTGGTTTTACTTTTCCTTCGAAAGATTTTTTGCTTTCTTTCTTTCATTCTCTTCTTTCGACCTTTCCTCGCTTTCTTACGTTCGTAGAAGTTAAGTATAAATTCTACTTTGGGTGTTATATTGCCAGAACGCGATTGCTCTTGGCCACGTTCTCCCTGGGTCTCGTATCGGTTAAGCCGGTGCCTGGAACAAATGGGATAGCCCGGGAAACAGCATAAAGGAGGGACCACACGTCATAAGATTTCCGTTGGTGAAACAAACAACCTTAGCTCGGCTAGCTTCGTGTTAAGGCACGAAGCAACCTTAAGCTTTAGTCTCCTAATAATCGCTCCCTCTTTACTCCTCTCTCTCTCTCTCTCTCTCTCTCTCTCTCTCTCTCTCTCTCTCTCTCTCTCTCTCTCTATTTCTCTCTTTCTCTTTATCCACAGAAACGTGCGGACATGACATAACGTTGGTAGAACTGTGAAGCAACCTTTGTCTTACGAAAGAGGAAAGAGAAGAAGAAGAGAGAGAGAGAGAGAGTATGAGAAAAGGAAGTCCCAGGGTGTGTCCTGGGAAGACTTGGGAATAATGGGCAATGACGGTTTAGAGAGGAGGATGTGTTACGTTTTCTGTGTCATACGTATGTGGGTAACTTCGATACGTTAACTCGATAATCGTTTAATGACCGTTTCTACCCACGCAAATGTCGACCGTAAATATAAGCATGATATTCGAGATAATCGAGACCCCGGTACTTTTCGCGTAATTAGCTCTGCTTTTTTTTTATCGGGTGCGCCGTAGAAAGAAAGAAAAGAAAAGAAAAAAAGGAAGGGATTATTATACCGGAAAGGAAAGATTTATTTCCTATGTCATAAGTACGCTTTATTTTTTATATGTATATGTGAGAACATTCATTTTCTCATCATTGTATAAAACGATGACGATGATAATATATGTTCTTTGAAATATTGTTATTCCATAAAAAGAAAAATAATAAAAAAGAAAGACATTCATTTTCCTTTTCTCATCATACGAATAATTAAAATCTTTCTACGAATAGAATTGTTCATCTATGTCGGTTTGCTTTTTACCAAATACCTATTTGGTTTACTTTTATTAACCACCGCAGCATTATGATCTCCTGAATAAATATAAATAAACTATTATGGAAAAATATATTTCTTCACGGAGATATTAATTTCTAAAGTAAATGGTAAAAGTTTTTCATGAATTTGTATTATCATTTTTCTCGGTATGAAAAGGAAAGAGAGAGAAAGAGAGAAAGAGAGGGAAAAAGAAGAAAATAAGAAGAGAAGAGTTTCATTGAGAAAATAACGTTTCATTCTACTTCGATTTTTCTTCCCATCGTTTTCCCATTCGATTCGCGAGGTATTCTCCCATTGTACGCGAGCTTTCGACTGATTAAAAGTGACGTGAAGGGATACTAGAAATTTTGAAAAATCCTTCAGCTCTTACCTGATGTAAAAAGCGTTTTATTATAAACGACAATGCATAAGTATGGAAAAGGAAAGTAACTGGAAAGAGATAGACATATAAAAAAAAAATAAATAAAAAAAGAAAAGGGGGAAAAGAAAGAAAGAGAGAGAGAAAAAAAGAGAAAGGAAAATATAGGTATAGAAATTTGAAAGTTCTTTCAACTTTCGTCGAGAGTCCTGCATCTGTTGCTTCTTGGGGGTATTAATCATCGGATAATCCTTTTGATGTTGAGCCCCCGTTTCGTTGTAATTCGTGAACGAAGGTCGTTTTGCTCCCTTCTTTTCCATGGCTCACGAGTCGACCGAGAGATTATCGTCATGCGTGGATACGTTTCTCTCTTTTCTGACTCTCTTTTCTACCTCTACCACCCTTCTGAAAATCAAAGAAATTACTTTCGAAGCTCCCTTCGAGCGAGAAACAATCAGGGGATTAACGCGTACGAGCGTCGTTTACGGTTTATGGCTGCGGTGATCATAACTGGCCATATAAAAGGATTATTTAATTCCACGCACATGTTACCGAGCTATATTAACCTGGATTTTCACAATTCTATCAACCTTCCAGGTCTTGAAATCAAATTATATCTTTGTTAATCTTGTTTAATGGAAATACTTTGGCTATAGATATATATATATATATAGAGAGAAAGAGAAATATTTCGTAGCAGTTGAACGGTCGATTAAATTCATCGATTTAGTTACAGCACCTACAGACACACACACACGCACACACGCTTCTTGCAGCAGCTTTGTTAAAACAATAAGCGAAACAGCATATTCGGTCTTAAGTGTCGTCTTAATCAGCGAATCCGCGTCATGAGCAAGCGTCTGAAGGTGCTATTTGTTCACCGAATAGGGAAGCTGAGGAAACGAGAGAGAGAGAGAGAGAGAGAGAGAGAGAGAGAGAGAGGGAAACTCGCACGCAGCGCTATGTGTATCTCAGGTGTCTGACAGAATTCCTCGAGTAAATATAGGAACTTGGTTGACTGTATGCGACACTAACGAGCCGCCAAACTTTGTCGTCTGCTCTTCACAAGGTACGTCAAACTGATCGTGTAGAGTTCTAAAAGACAGACAGAGAAAGAGAGAGAGAGAGAGAGAAGGAAGAGCAAAACGTATTTTTGGTGAAAAGTCGTCTACAATCCTTCATTCTTTTTCTTATCACGATCGTTAAAACTCTCAAAGGTTGATACCATTTGTCTTTCGGAATCACGTGCAAAGAAGAATTGGATTGTAACGTTCTCGAAGAAAGTCGGACTCACGTCGTTGACCCATTGGCACCACAATTAGGGACCAATTAACAAGCACCTGTGCGGACTTACCGATCGTCCTCTAATTACTCGCCACCGTTGTGTTTCGTACGAAGGGAGTTACTTGCTTCTCGGTTGAAGTCACGCCGGTAATTACGTTGCTAGCTAGCTAGCTAGCTAGCAAGCAAGCAAGCAAGCAAGCTACCTACCTACCTACCTACCTACCTACCTACCTACTACGATAAGGTGTACCTTCGAATAGTCGTGTGTTAGAAAGCAGCGAGTATAATTCAAAACGCTTCCTCGTACTACGTAACTCCGTTTACCTAGCTTACCCATGACACTGCTCTAATCAAAGCACCGTTCTCTCGATATAATAGACTTTAACGAGGTAGAACCTATATAGGTATAATTAAGGTTATAGCTTGTTTGTCATCAGATAGTTTTATACGACAATGATTATCATTTTTATCGTTCGACATTATACGTTTTTATTTGAACGAGCAAACGTTAAAAGAATAGAAAGAGAATTGGAAGCATTTAGTAAGAAAACTTTGACCATTGTAACAAATACGATGTCGTCGTCAACGACAACGACAACGACAATCAGTTGGAGAATAGAAAGACAAGGAAAACTCACGTAACTCGGAACGGTCCTCTTTTCCGCGATCATCTTCTTACGGAAGGTGTAGGATTTTCACGAGAGTTACCACCCTTACCATCAACCGGGGCGCGGCGGCGTCCGGTTGGTCTACCCCTAGGAATTATTTAATTTTCATCCGACTTCTCGATTCCGGTTAGTAGTAGTAGTAGTAGTAGTATTAGTAGTAGTAGTAGTACGATGGAACTTTTCGTCGGAATCGTTAGCATGACTCGTAGACGGGATTCTCTCTGGATTCTCTGGAAAACTGAATAAAACTCGTGTCGTTTTGTGGCGCGAGAGAGAAAGAAGAAGAAGAAGAAAAAAAGAGGAAATAGAGAAAGATAATAACAGAAAGAAAGAGAAAGCGAAAGATAGACTGAGGTAGAAAGATAGTAGAACGAGGGTGACTTTTGTCGAGGTTGGAAAGAGGGAGAGAGGGAGGGAGGTAGGTTTGGAACGAAGTGGAGAAGAAGAAGAAGAAGGAGGAGGAGGAGAAGGAAGAGAGAACACCTTTATAATGCGTCTACGGATAGGAAAAATGTGCTTCTGGGGGGATGCTTCCAGGAAGAGTAAAGGGGGTTTGGAAGTCGCTCCACCACGACGACGACGACGACGACGACGAGTTGATAATTGGACGCCTCGTTACTCCGAGTTATTTTATGTCTTTTTCTCTTCTACTACTTCTCGTCTCTCTCCATTTCTTTCCTTTTTTATTTTTTTTTCTTCCCGCTTTTCTCTCACTTTACGTTTTACCTCTTACGAATCGTAGCTTCGCAACGTTGAACTTCAGTGTACCTATTTAAATCTTACCTGTATGACCATCTATAAAACATTGTACTTCTTTCCTCTTATCTTAACTGTCTTAAGTAGTTCAATTCTTTAACAGGGAAATCCATTTTTTACGTTTATAATCTCTTTTTTGTTTTATTATATATATATACACACCTATAGAAAAGTTCTAAGTTTAGTTCTACGATGAATCGTATAAAGAAGAAGCATGGCAAATTTACTTTTACGGTTCTTTTTTATTTTTGTTGTTGTTGTCAGTATCCATTGATATTTATCGTCAGGTATACATACTTACATGGATATCGATACTCGCGTAATATAATGAGGAAGTCAAAAAGCGATGCGCGTAACTTGCGTTGTTGTAAGATGCATGATCGAACTGTCTTTCTAGTTTTCTCGTACTCTCTTGGGAGCCATATTTTCGTGGCAGCTCTTTTACCTTTCGTAAAATCCGTTCTCTGAATAGGTAGAACACCAAATAGAAAGAGAAAGAGAGAGAAAGGAGTTAGGTATATACCTAACGTCTACTCGTATAAAATCGATGCCGCGACAGCGACGCCCTTCGTCTTGGTAATAACTCGAAAGGGAAGAGGAAAGCGAACAACGTTCTTCTTCGATCCCTCGGAGCGAACACTGACAACCTGTCGAGTATCACCGATCCCAAAGCCCATTATCCTTGGACAGTCCAGCCACAAGGAGTATTCTCTTGTTGCTAGCAGCTATCGATCGATATTTTCCACTAACGATTCCTCCTTTTCTTTCGTCCATCTTATCTTATCCTCTACCCCACCCCACCCCACCCCGTCGTCATCGTCTGTACTTGGAACGATCCCTTTAACTTACTTGCCCTTAGTCTCCTTAGTTAACTAGCTACAAAGTTTCATTCGTACTTTGATACTTAGTCAGTTATTCCGACCGATCGGATTCTCAGTTTCACTTCGAAACGTTTACTCAAACTCATCCTTCCCCCCCCCCTCTGATATAGCTACTACATTGATATGACCGGACGGACGTATTTCGGATGCTCTTTACTATCATTATCGTTTAAACGACGTTGCATTTCCCGTTGAGAGAGACCAACAATGATAGCAATAGTAGTAATAACAAGTAACTGAGAGAGCTTATACCGAATCTGTACGTTCATCGTTGCTGGCAGGACAAGGAAATTTGACATCCTGTTCGCGGAATGGAGCAATGTCAGGCTTTCCGGTTTGGAAAGAGAAATGTCTAGCTGTTTCTCCTAGATATAAGCGCTCGCGCATACACAACGTGGTCGAAAGTGTATGAGAGAAAGAGAGAAAACATTCGTGCTATCGTCAGCTTCACCGATTCCAGAGCAACCTCTTCGTCCTGCCAAGTGTGACGTGGTCCACGTTTATATAAGCAAAGTTGTTGAAGTTGGAGAAGTTGTTGGCTGCTTTTGCTGTAACTATTGGTATAAAGGTTGGGGGTGTTATAGAGGTGGGCGATTTGCGACGTTGCTCGAAACTCACGGGCGTCTCGCCATGTACGGCGTGATCGTTGGACGACGACGAGGACGAGGACGAGGATGAGGATGAGGACGAGGATGTGGATGTGGACGAACAGAGGATGATGAGAGAAGGAGGACGACACGATGTCGTCGCATCCTCTCTCGTTGTACGCGTCCGGGCTATGAAATATCACAGGGTCAGGTCAGCTACGTGTCACCGCGAGAAGACTTGGACGCTTCTTAACAAGGAGAAGTCGAGAGCCGCCCCTTGAATTCAAAGAGACGATTTCTCCACCCACTTACTTCAACTCGTCTTACTCTATTTTCACAATGATGACGGGTGGGTACGCCATGATGGTGGATCGTTCTAAAAACAACTAATTTAAAGAGAATGGAAATTAAGAAGACGTTAAGATTTCTAATTGAAAAACTTGTTCGAATAATTTTATCATCTATATATATCTTTCTCTATCTATCTATCTATCTAGTCGTGTCTTCTTCTCTTTAGTCAACGTGCCAACTATTTATCTTACCTTCATACGAATGACTATTCACGTTATCTGAATCTCAATCTTGCTTGATGTCATCAATTTTTCTTTTTTTTTCTGTAAATATTCGTAATATATTCGTAAAAAGTTTTCTCTTTTATATCAGTCGATCTCGAAAAGTCTACGGTATTTCTTCTCGAAGAAATCGATATACCCTAGGAAATGATTAGGTACAGCTAGCCGCCCCCCGCCCCTCCTCCACCTCCTCCTCCTCCTCGTGTACCCCAGAGTACCGGATACTCGTACGACATTCCGGATCGTTAGGCACACTACGGAAGGTCGCGGGGACTCGATTCTTCCCACTCTAAAAATCTCGTTAGGTTCTCCATTGTGGGGCTCGACTTCTCGTCCTTTTCCTCCTTCTCCTCTTTCCATCCTTTTTCCTTCTCTTCTTTCCTTTTTGCATCTTCTCTCTGCTGTGTATGCCTACCACCAACCCCTCTCATGACTCGAGGCGTTTAAAAAAGTTTCTATCTCGAAGGATTCACGATGACATAGATGAAATAGAATCGTAATTATACTTTTGATATTCATACTACTCGTCATTCTAATGAATTCGAATTTAATGTTACTACGTGCATGAATTATTAATTAATGCGTTTTAGAAACGATTAACGAGATTGCACAGCTCATACGATTTTCTGCTTACAAGAAAACAGTCAGTGAGACCCATCTTAGATTTTTTTTTCAAATTTTGGACACTTATAGTACTCCATGAGAAAATTCATTCTGCTGAATGGAATATTGAATGCCAATTCAATTTGAAAAGTTTGGGTAAATATTTTGTATACTTAGAAGTGAATAGATTTTAATGACTCTTATATTAAATTAAAGTACACTCTTTTATCTATAAGTAGAATACAAATTTGAGTTATAAATCGATTTGTATGGGTTCAGGTTATATTTCCTATAAAATTATTATAAAATACTCTTGAAAAAATAAACCAAAAAATATATTAAGCTTATATATAGTAAACACGCGATACATTCACATTGTGTACTATTCTCACCTTTGTTGACCAACCAAATGAAACTTTTGAGATGTCATAAACGCTTTTGGATTTTCGGGTATCGATTACCTCGATGACTTCTGACAATTCTGACGGTGATTTCATACCCCCAAAAGGCTTCGTGCTTGCTCGCCGGTAAACATTCGCAGATATCGAATACGGTAGCCAGTTTTCAAACGATCAAAGCGTAATACTCTTCGGGCCTTTTGGCATGAAAACTATGTTACCTGGGCGACGCGACAGTTGTAAGATCGAATCTCTGAACAATTTCCGATACAATCAAGTGGCCCACGAAATAACAAAAACGAAATCTCGGATAAATAGAGAATAACTTGGTCTCGATGACTATAGGTATACGTAATTTTGCTCGTTGAGAAAAATCGTTTCTTTCAGAGTCTCTTTCTATTTTTTCTTTTCCCCCCCCCCCTATCTTTTTTTCCCCTTTTTTACGAAAAAAAGAGAAGGAGAATCTCGACTACTACTACTAATACTAGTACTACTAGCGGATAGACTTCAATTACGATAGCCTTGTTGTCGATTAAAAGTGGTAATAGTAGGCATTGTTCGTATTTTTTTGTCGAGGAGAAATTACTTCGTGGGTTGCGCGAGTGGAACGAAAGTGCTTTTTGAGAGAGAACCACGAACGAACGACGATGACGATTACAATTGACGTTGGATTGAAATTCTCCTACTCATATTTTTTCCCGTGATGGAAGGAAATTACGAATACCATATTTGACTTTAAACTTCGGAAAAATCCAAATGTTAACGGAAAGTACCGGTTTCAAAGTAGCTTACTTATTTCTCTCTCTTTCTCTCTCTCTCTTTTTCTCTTTTATTTTTTTGTTCTTATATTATAAACGATTTAATGTTGAATAAAATTGCATCGATATTTACATGTTACGTTTATAATGTTGGAAATGAAAATTGGTTGACTTTATGATGAGTATTGCTTGTGAATCGTAATTCTCAAATGGCCTATAACGAAGAGAGAAAGTAAAAAAGAAAGAAATAGTGAGAACGAGACCACCGCGCGCGACCGAGGCCTGAAAGATGAGAAGTCCAGAAGATGAAGTAGGGATGAAGTACCTTTGATCTTTTTTCTTTTATTTTCTGGTCGGGAAAAGTTGGTGGAAATAATGACACTGCCATTTAAAAAGAGACCTCTTCTCTTTACCCAGTTTTTTTTTCCTTTCCCTTTTGTTTTATTTTTTCTTCTTCTCCTTCTTCTTCTTCTTCTTCTTCTTCTTCTTCTTTCATCTTTCATCTTTCATCTCGTTCGAATGTGCACGGGTCATTATGATTTGAATTTTATACAAATTTCTCTCTATCCCTTTCTCTTTTTTTTTTCGTTTCGTTATTTCTATCTTTGACGACGTTGTAACAGGAGACTCTGGTGAACGTAACCGTCCCGTGTAACGATGTAATATCGAGACATCGAAGCGAGTCGCCATCGTGATGTGTGTCGTAAGATGCGAAAAATATTAGCTGTCTTTATGGAATGTGAAATACGACGGGAAGTAATCGTACGCTTTGCATAAATAGCCGAATACCTGCTGACTGATAACGTTTCGATAAATTAATGAATATTGTGAAAAAGAATTTAAAAAAAAAGATAAAAAAAGGAACAAAATAAAAGATGATGATAATGCAAGATGTGCCAGGAATCGATGTAATTTTTATTAGGTTCTGAGAAATACAGAAAGAAAGAGAGAGAGAGAGAAATAGAAGGGTAGAAAGAGAAAAAGGACAGACAGACAGACAGACGTGTAATTTCCGAGAAATCGATATCGAAGTGAGCGGGTTATTATTCTCGCGGAATTGCTGCGGATACAGGAAGATAATTGGATACAAGACGGAGGCGTACGCGCAGACCAGCAGTTTCTTTGACTATATCGCTACAAGCGGTAGGTTAGAGGGTGGAGGGATTCGGGGGGAGACCTCCTCGGCATCTATCGACATCTCCTGCAATATGAGAAGAGGAGAGTAAGATGAAGATGAAGATGAAGAGAGAGAGAGAGAGAGAGAAAGAACGTGCATTCGCGATTAAAGGTTCGCCGCGTGTTGTTTGTGCGTTTGCACGTTTGGCAAATCGTTCGTTGCATAAGACGACGACGACGATGACGACGAGAGGCAAATCAGATATTTATTGTTCAATTGGTATGCTGTAATTGAAATAATAATTTACAAGTATCATCCTCATCATAATATTATATATCTTATTTTTCCAGTGATGATTACATTTCATCTTTCACTATATTCCTTCATTTATTTCTTTCTAATAGAATCACTTCTTCTCATATCTCTATATCCTTTATTTCTTGTAAATGATAACAAGGAAAATGATGGTTGATAATACTCACGCAATCAGAAAATATAGAAAGGAGACAAATGACTTGAGAAAGATCGGGTAAACGTTACCCGATTGGATTGTCGTTGAATCGGTGATATTATCGAGAACTAGTTGGTGGTGGTGATGGTGATGGTGGTTGGTGAGATGGTGGTGTGGGATATGGCTCGTGCCTCCATTAAACATGAACGTGTGGACGTTTATCGGGCCGAACGACGATTTATTATCAACGCTCTCTCGACAATATGTTTTTCTTTCACGGTCGATGGAACGACGTAAAGCATTTTCAATCGATCCTTTACTTTCTATACTTCCTTCTTCTTCTTCTTCTTCTTCTTCTTTTTCTTATCTATATACCTTTATCACTGTTGCGATGCTGCGTGGACCATCTTATTCGTTGTTCGTTAAGAGCAGCACTTCGTCAAGATGTATCCGTCGAATCGAATTCGTTGTCATCGTTAATCCTCGTTCCGCGATATTTATCCCAACGAGTAATCCAAATACGTGATTTGTGCTCGAGCTGAACGACAAACGACGTCACCAGACGCACACCTACCTATTTTTTTTTTCTTCTTCTTTTTAAAACGTTTTTATTATATCGATTCGACACGGTCCAAGCAAAAGGGGTCTTCTCACGATCGATTCGATGAAGCAGACAGACGAATTTCACCTTCCTTTCGATCGAGAGTCCTCAATGTTCCAACGGGAAACGAAATTTTCTTCGATTGACAGTCGACGATAGATTTTACCATCAACTATTTCCCCATGCCGCCCCCAGCCATTCTCCTTTTTTCCCAAGAGATATCCTAATCAATTTCAATTGACGACTTTCGATTGACGAATTCATTTTTATCACTATAACGTTCGGTGAATTTTCGATATAAGACAAATTCATTATCGATTCGTTTTATTTATGAAATACAATTCATTAATAATAATATATTAAGAGTGTTTGACGATATATTATATTTTAATAATTGCGTACGACAATTAAAACGATATTTTTAAGATTTTTGTTAATGAATTAGAATTGAAAGTACTTCGAAATAGTTAAAGAGTTAAGAGTGTGAGAGAGTTAACGGTAGAAAATGATTGAAGGTTAGTTAAACCGGTAATAAGATAACTGTTACGAAAAGATTCATCATATTTTAAAGGTTTTTTCTTTTTAACTTTCTTCGATTACCAAGCAGCAACCGTCTTCTTCGCGCAATTTCCTTTCGCGCCTCGGTCACGAGATCGCATTTCATGGGAAATAATAAGAAAGTAGAGATCGCCATTGCTCTCTTATTCTATCATTCTCTCTCTCTCTCTCTACTCCCTTTTTCTCTTTTTTCTTTTCTTCGATCGACTTTTTCGCCTGCTTTCGTTAAGGATCACGGGGGACCGCATAAATGTAAATCGCAGAGGTTCGATAACGACATCGTTCTACTTTTCTTTTTTTCTTTTTTTTTCCCCTCGCAAACACGATCTTTGCCCGTTAATCCTTCCTTCCACCTCTCCTTTCTCTCTCTCTCTCTCTCAACCCCCCCCCCTCTTTATTCAAGATTTTACTTCCATCGTTACAGTACGACGACTATACCCGATAGATTTTATTTCACGTGGTGTAGCGGTATAGATCGTAAGATCTCGACGTAATAGGGTATAGTGGTGGTGTTGGAAAGAGAAAATGAGAAGAAAAGAAAGAAAGAAAGAAAGAAAGAAAGAACGAAAGAAAGAAAGAGAAAGAGAGAGAGAGAAAAGTAAGAGAAGCGAAAAGCACGAAACTCGCATTTCCCTAAGTATAACGTATGCTCTTAATCCGTGAATTTATGCGAGCGGAATTAACGCACGCTCGGCTTGGCTCGGCTCGGCTCGGCTCAATTCGCTTACATGGGGTTGTGTGTTATGTGAACGTCGGCGATTCACCTTAAAGCACACTTACATTACATACACACAAGTAGGTTTCTACGTTTTGTAAAATGTTCCTCGTCCTCGTGGTAGTAGTCGTCGTCGTCCCAACGCACGTTCAGAAGAGAGGTAGAGAAAATTCTCAAGAGTGTACGGCCATGTAACCAACGTTCCTCCTCTCTTTTCGCGTGTACGTTAACCCTTACTCGCGAATCACGTTCACGTTCTTTCTTTTTTCACGATATTTTCCCTCTTTCGTCTTTCCGTAGGACTTATACTCGAGCGTATAAAACGGAAAAACGCATGAACGCATTCAAGAATCCGTCATCTTGCCGCATTGCGTGACGGGTTTCTCTCTACTCTTCTCGAGAAAGAAAGTTGAAAAGGGTGGGTTCCGTAGAAGGGCTCGCATCGACAAGAGTTTCTCTCTCTCTCTCTCTCTCTCTCTCTCTTTCTCTTTCTTTATTTATTTCTTTCTTTTTATTTTTCTCAAAGAATCTCATAAAAAGTAGGGACCTTCCTTCCCGCGACAGAAGCTTACTTATTTGTTCGAAATTTCGTAAAAAGAACTCTCTCTCCTGTTATCAACGATCCCCTCCCTCTCTCTTTCTCTCTTTCTTCGTCTGCCACGGTTTTCCTTTCTCCCCCTTAGGGACACACAACAAATCGTTTTTCTATTCACATCTTTTTTTTCCCCAATTCTATCATTCTCTAACTTCTTTTTATTTATCATTTTTTTTTCCTTTTCTTTTTATTTTGTTTTTTTTTTAATTTTTACGATCTTGAGAGACCTGGAAAAATATATACGTTAGATTTACGTTCGTTATCCTTCAGGCGACTGCGAAAGAGCGGCGTCTCTTTGATCGTATGATTATTACGTGGGAGTCGAAGAATGTCGAAACGAACGATAGAACGAGAGGAAAGAATAGGGAGGAACGCGATCGATTATTATTTTCGATAATGAATCCCCGTTTATTTTCATTTTAACGTAACACGTATTTATAAGATCAATTGGTATCGTTTAAAAAAAGAAAAGAAAAGAAAAGAAAAGAAAAGAGAGCGTTAGATACTGCTAGTTAAATTGAACTGATTAAATGAAATAGTTACTCCAGATAGATAGATAGATAGATAGATAGGTATTTATCGTAAAAAGATAGAGAGAGAGAAAGAGAGACAAAAAATTCTTCTTGATAAATGAGAATACGTTGGTTCCGTCAATGCTATCGGGTACAGTTGTGTTCTCGATAAAGCTACGGGCTAAGAGAGATCGTTTTAAATCTGATTTCTACCATAATCGATCTTTTCCATTGGAATAAATATTTTACTGTAAGGTCACCCATAGCCCATGGATTCTTTAAAATTCTTTCAACGATAATTGCACAACACTATGCTTATATCTATATACATATTTTTCTATATATACATATATACATAGAAATAAGTATAGAATACGGATTGGTTTATGTACATACACGCATGACAGGACATACCTTCTAATGATCACATATTTGTGCGAATATCTGCGCATAGCAGTTGAAAATAAGTACGAGTAAATAGGTAAAAGCAAAAACCAATATTACGTATATACTACGTGTGCAAGATCTCGTAGACGTTTCGAGGTTCCTCGGGTCTTCTCGAGGACTCCTGAAGTACGTTCGAACGAGAGGTTAAATGGTAGGTGGAGACAACGTGACAGGAATTCCTCGGGAAACCGGTCGCTCGCACGACTATCGAATTAGTGTCGGAAATTGATGAAGTCTCGATAGTAGAGAGACGATTTACGTGTAACACTAGCCTTACTAGATGAATTCGATACGCTGCGATCCAATTCGATCTGTTTTCATTCGATTAATACAACGGACAAATGGACGGATGACCTACCTGATTCTTCTTCTTTTTTTTCTTTATTTTCCTAGATCGTGCTTAGAGAAATAGAGAAAGAGTTCGTCCTCGATTCGTTAATCACTAATTAAGTTAGTTTCGCGCGAGAATCGAACTTCGACCTCTCTCTTTTTAACATTTTATCTTCTTTTATTCTTATTTTCTCGTACTATTAAGTCTTCTAGGAATTAAACGAAGAACATCTCTCGTATACACATATTGGCATATATATATATATATAGTTGCATACAGTTTCGAATACGTTGAATTTAGTTTTTACGTTTTTTTTTGTAAAATTAGATCGGTAGATCGTGTGCTAGTACGAAATTTGCTTAGCTTTTCAAATAATTGAATACGACTCGACGGATTTTTCGACCGATTTTATTATACGGTTAACTGTAGAGTATTGTACTCGAGAGTGTAAGTAACATATACACGTTTATTGAAGAAAACGATAGAGAGAAATGTTTCGAAAGGATAGTTATGAATAGTAATAGTCGTTTCATATGCATATGGTTCCCGACGAGCTTTGGGGTTACTATTATATAGTTCTCCCTCGAGTAGTACTCGTTAATTCTAAGATTGTTATGAACTTGGTACATCTGTAAATATATAGTTCACTTTTCTCGTTGATTCTACTGCACTCGTGGTTCTACTTTCAATGTAAAACGAAACGTTAGATATATTTTAAATTCACAATTATAGAAAATTCGCTTTAAGTTATTAAAGCTATAGTTACTTTCTTAAAATTTATCGAAAAATGATCGATTTTATCCAACAAACGATTATAATAAAAGTTACAAATCTAAGTAAAATAAAAAGAAAAGAATTTCGTCTCCCCTGTGTGAAAAAAGGATTCTTAGTTGATGTGTAAGAAAAGTTACGACTACCTTTTCCCGCCGTCCCTGTGGTTTCCAATCACGCGAATTTACATTTTTAATTTCCGTCCTAGGCTGTCGATCGTACGATCCTGCCTTTACCCTCCCACCCCCCCCCTTCCCCCGACCCCTTCATTGTCCTTGCCGATTTAATTAACTCCGTTTTCTCGCTTCTTATATCGTTCTTCCTATATATATATATACATCTTTCTCTATCTTTTTCCCTTACAACTTTTTCATCAGTTTTCTTCTGGGTGTATACCACCTCCTAGTCTCGACTTTCTTTAGGCAATCGACAATTTTTCAATTAGCCGAGCGTAAACGAAGTAAATTAATTGTTACGCCGTCTGCAACGTTCTTCCTTCTTCCTTCCGTTTTTCTTCGTACTTTCTCACTCTCTCTCTCTCTCTCTCTCTCTCTTTTTCTTACTTTTTATTCAACTTTCGTTACTTCTCATCCCGCACTTCTCCTGTTCTTTTCCTCTTACCTTCATCACAACCATCGTATCGAAAAGCCAGTCTTGGCGAAGGAACAGTTACGCCGTTTTGGATCGTTAATTTTTGTTCCTTTCTTGCTCGAGATACTTCATTAAAAGTACCGACTTGCGTTAAAATAGTAGTTGTGTGGGATTTAAATATATATAGACGAAGAAATTTCGCGAGTCCGTGAATTTGAATGAAAAGCAAGGAAAGAGAAGTGAAAATCTTTTTTTTTTCTCTCTCTCTCTCTTTGTCTTTTTCTTTCTTTTTCTTTCTTATCAGAGAAAGGTAACTCGTTTCTATTCGTTAAAACCACGATATCGTTCGGCCATCGAATCGTTCGCAGATCTTTCGATAAAACTACAATTCTATCGGAAAGTGTATTTGGTTTATCCGTTTTCCCTTTATTCCTCTATTTCTTTTTTTTTCCTTTTTATTATTATTATTTTTATTATTCTTTTCTTTTTCTTTTTTTTCTTTCTTTTTATTTTCCCGATTAATCACAATATATTTTTATCTATTGGAATCAAATAACGATAGAATTTTGTTCAACGACTTCAGATTATATTGACGCTCAAGTGCAATGATTATTTTCTATTAATTCATGTTGATCATGGTATTAATTAATGAATACGGTCTCGTCGATCGCTTCAATTGATACCATCGATAATCATCGATAAAATAATTGAATACGAATCGTTATGGCACTTATCGGGAAATGAGGATTTCATCTATTAATATCTCTTCTCCTGTAATAAACAAAATATTATCAACGATATAACTAATTATTTGTTAATCGATATTTTAGGTATATATATATATATAGATTTATCTCTTTGTTTTTTTCTTTTTAAAGTCTGTAGAGAAAATATCTCTCGAATTGCTTATCAACTATTTTTTGTCTACTTATGTTTTTCTATTCGTTGCCCTCCGTAATGTTTACGTTTAGTTTTTAATCGTATAACTAATTTCTTCTACGTTTAGTCTGTTCTTATCAGTCAAACTGTGATAATGACGCAACAGTAGAAGCTGAGTATTATAAAAAACGATTTCAAAATCGTCGCCAACTAGACGGACGGTTCTGATACTGTGGATTGGACAGAGATTAATTGAATAAGATTATTTTTATGGTTATTATAAATCTGGTGGTAACTAAGAATTCTTTAAATTCCAAATTTTATATATAAATGTTATATACTTTACTATTATTTTATACTTCAATATATATATATATATATATATATATATATATATATATAGAGAGAGAGAGAGAATGAGTGAGAATGAGTGATAATGAGTAAGAGGAGAAACGGAAGATATATTACTCGCGAGTAGCTAACTTTCTTCCTTCTCGTGGAATGGTTAGACGTATGAGAAAAGTCTGTTTTAACGAGCCAGGCACGTATCAAATGTAATTTTTTTTTTCCCCTCTTTTTTTTCTTCTTCTCCATCTCTCCTTATCAAAATATGACAGTCGATCAGTTTTGCGTTAAGATTTCCTTGGTGGTAGAAACAAAAATTGATAGAGTGTCGTGGAAGTAGCGAGAATGAAAGTAACAGATATATATATATATATATATATATATATATATATATATATATATATATATATATATATGTACATATGTATATTGTATATATAAATACACACATACACACACACATTTACTTTTCTCTTCTCTGGACCACAAGAGAGTAAGAACGGGCGCGGCTGTGGACACGAGCGGGCGGAATGAGAAAGAACTAATGGCACCAGGTGCGCGGACTCGATGGAATATAAATAAATACGGTCCGATAGGCCGATCGATCAAACCATCGAACGCAGTATCGCGTATACGTTTCGACGACACGCATCGCTGATCCCATTTGTGGGGCTCTTATGCGTGGCCCTTTCAAAGTATGCGTTTATATTCGTATGTGTAATATGCGTTTGTACGAGCATACGTTCGTACGTATGTTCATACATATGATCGAGCAAGCCTCTCTCTAGCTTAACTTCGTAAAGTACCGGGCGAAATTTCCTCGCGATGCAAGGGACATAAACGAATGTGCGACTCGTTAATAATACAGTAACTGAAATCGAATTCTCTCTCTCTCTCTCTCTCTCTCTCACTCTTTCTATCTTTACGAAACTCCCCATCTCCCTTCCACTCCCACTACTTCTGCTCTTTCTCTCTCTTTCATTATTTTTCTTAGAGTTTTTTTTTCACGTAAACCGAAAGGGAAAGAAATGTGAAAATATTCTTGGCCGACCTCGTAACAATTTTTATCGTGTAATCCGACGGTTATAAAATTTCTATTTCCGTTAAAGTAAATTATTCTCTCGAGGTATAAATTAACAATGATAATCTTATTTCAATTTTATTATATTTTTTATATATAAAAATTATAAGATTTATATTTAATTTTTGCTATTATATTTAATTATTATATAATAATAGTTTGTGTAAATATATGAATATTATAAGAAATGTGAGAAATTTTAGATAGATAAAAATGAAATATAATCTAACTTTTGTAATTTGTACGAACGAGTTGAGATTGAAACGTTAATAAACGTTGACGAGCGTGTTCATCGAATTAAAGAGACAGGATAAATTTAACTACTCGTTCGAACGTAGTTTTTAACGGAGTGCGCCAAGTTAGAGAAAGGAAAGAAAGAAAGAAAGAGATAAAGAGTGTTAGTAAGTAAAGAAGAAAGAGGAAGGATCGGAACACGTTCGGTGATCCTGCAAATAGAATAATTTTCGTGAGTCATGCATCGAGACGAGGACGGAATCGTTTATCAATAAGAACGAAATCATTTTTCTTCGATTCCCCGATCCGGCTCAACCCGGTTGGACGAGTCACGACGAGGGTGTAACGCGAGACTCTCGCGTTAAAACTCGATTCCAGTTCACACATTCATATACACGTACACTAATCATATGTACGCGTATATATAGAAATATCTAACACCGTATATTAAGCATACTACTACAAACGACCTATTGTGCACACCTTTCCTGATCAACCTTGTTAGAGTTTGCTCGCGCACACGCGTCCTGCAAGCGGTAGAAGCAACCAACCAACCAACCAACTAAACAACCAACCAACCAACCAGTCTCCTCCTACACGTATGATCGAATCGCGTCACAATCGAAGCAGATCCCTTACGGCACCGTATGACGAGCTCGAAGGGAGTTAAAAAAAGAGCAGGCACGCACGTGGTACGTAAATACGAACGATTAGCGTGTCATCCATCATTCGGAGTGACATTTTGTTACCGAACGTTCCTATGGTCATCGTTGATTCCTCCTTCTCCTCGTCCACATCACGTCGTTGTCCTCTATCTCCTCTTTCTCCTCAACTTTCCTTTACGACCGATCTCTCACTCTTTTTCTCATTTTGCCATCCGTAACATGGTTTCTACTTATTTTGTGTTTTTTCTTTTTTTCTTTAAAGCGTCATTCGAGAACGTTAACCGAATGTTTCAAAACGGATATGTTATTAGGGAAACATTTTCTTTCGAATATTCTCCCACGATCTTTTTCCTTAATCTATCTTTTTCTTTAACGAAAATTGGAAAATTACATTTTCAAAAACGATCCCGGTATTTCTCTTTTATTTCTTTTCTTTCCGTTCGTTTTCAACGAAGATAAATCGATTCTATTCCCTTTCCGTTAGTAATAACTGTCTCGTTATTTTTTTTTTTCTTCTTTATCTCTCTCTCTCTCTTTCACTCTTTTTTTTCCTTTTTTTTTTTTTTTTTTTTTTGAATCGAAAGGGACAATGCCGCCGTGGGTACTCATAGTAAATTAAATTTCGTCGTCGAACGAAATCGACTCGCGAACGAGGATCGATGATCCAATCTGATAGTCGCGATGAAAGAGGAGTAAAAGTGGGTGGAAGAGAGACCCTTGCAATCTGGGGGTTCTTTGAATTTCGATGTAAGCCAAACGATGTTATTCAACAAAGATCACTTTTCCTCCTTTTACCTCTCTCTCTCTCTCTCTCTCTCTCTCTCTCTCTCTCTCTCTCTCTCTCTCTCTCTATGTTTTTCTTCTTTTTCCATTTTTTTTTAGATCGTTGATGTTGAACTTCGGTTATTTCAAAAGGAACAAATTCGCTTGAAAAAAATAAACTACACGTTTCATGTATATATATATATATATATATATATATATAGATTTATATCATTATCGTCTATTTTGTAAAACGTTAAAAATTGTAACGTAATCCATGTAATTATCGAATTCAATACGGATTCGTTACTATTTAATCAGGAAAAACAACTTCGACGAATTTTTCTTTGATCGTTTATTTGTAATTATCTTTTTCATTTATACTTGTATACTAATTACATATAATATGAAAAAGTGGAGATAAAATTTCACATTGTTTTGTAATCATTCAATATGATCATTCAAAGGAATGCGATTAAATGTTATATCTTGTTATTATTTAAATTTAAATTTATCCATTGAACAGAGTTTGTTTCTACAAATATAAAAATTATATGAAGTAAAGTTTTAAAGAAAATCTTGCGAAATATCGAACAATCAAGTACCTACTTTATTCTGCCCATACCAATTTTTAAAGGAGACACGCTTCGACCCAGTAGCAGGTTTGCCAAAAAGGAACTCTTCGTCGATTTGGCAAAGAGCATTATTTCCGTCAAGTGCATTATTTCGAGGAGGGGCTCACTTCCGTCGTCGTTTTCCAAGTTTACTCGTTTTCCACGATCCCTCATTCCCTTTCCATTCTTCCTCGAAATATTCTCGATAATTCATCTTATCATCTAGGTAGCTGGTTCGATAAGTGGGGACCGTGGAGTGGGTGGGGCAGGGGGTGGGAGGAGTCATCCAAGTAGGAAAAACGAAACTTCCATTAGGTCCTATCATTTTGTCTCATTAGTGTGGAAAAAGCCATATCATTCGGAGATATTAAAATATTATTGTCACCATCCCTTCGTCGTTTCGTCAACCCCTTGTTATTTTCGCTTCACTCTTTTATCCCTTTTTTTTTTAAATTATTTTTATCGATCATGATGCAGATAAAAATAAAACTACCCCCATTATAGAATAGAACTATCTTTCTGTTCAGCGAATAAAAATTATCGTATGTAAACGTATCTATTTATATTTTTTCATAGTTTGCAATCAAATTGTTTAGTTTGTTACACTAATAGATAATACGTCTATCTTTGTTACGTGTTTTTATATTGGTGTATATACGTCAGAGAATAATTAGTGTTAAATGATGTACAACATCGATAATTTGGACATTGGTATATCTAAAGGTAGATAAACCGATTTTTACATTTATTATAGATAATAAGATAATAATTATAACTATCGACAGAATATCTACTATGGAACCTATATATTTCTCTCGTTGTTTCTTGTAATTCGAACGAGATTTTCTAATTGGCCAACAATATATTACGGATACACGTCTATTTTCATTATCGAAACGGAGCTATTGTTGTCTAACTAATCTCTGATAGAAATTCTCCCTATTTTTTTCTCTCTTTCTCTATCTTTCTTCCTATTATAAATATATATATATATATTATATTATATTATAATATTATTGTGTATTCTATTTCTGGACGCGTAAAAAACTGAACTTTATTTTAAATAGTTTTATTTTGTATTTTTCATTATCTCGGCAGATTACCAAATTCGAGACGACATTCTAGCATTTTCCTATCGTCCATTCAGATCTTTTTTTTTTCTCGTTTTATTTTTTGTACCTCGAGGGCAATAAAAGTCTTCGCGAATCATGCTACACGCCATCCGACGACCACCGAGCAACACCCAAGCGATTTTCCGTTTCGTTCGTTCGAACAACCCTCGTCTCTCTTTCGTTTCCATCGAGCCGCCATTCAG
Organism: Polistes canadensis; assembly: GCF_001313835.1. Lineage (NCBI taxonomy): Eukaryota > Metazoa > Arthropoda > Insecta > Hymenoptera > Vespidae > Polistes > Polistes canadensis. The sequence continues at coordinate 632,082 of NW_014569565.1, read as the reverse complement.
GACAATTAGCACCTGCCCTGCGGCGTTAACATATACAATACTCTCTCTCTCTCTCTCTTTCTCTCTTTCTCTCTTTTTCTTTTTTTTTCAGCAGGAAGTATTAGCTACGAGGGTTTGCCCGTATCTATCGGATTGTGGTACTTTCCTACCTTCGTTTGCGCGTTGGATCTCGCTCCTGGCTTAATTTTCTTCATCCTGCACCCTTTGTAGGAATGCTTTAACATATTTCGCGTAGCTTATCGTCGTCCCTTTTTAAACGATTGTACTCTGCCCTTAATAACTCATCCCTTTACCGTTTTACCGATTATCATTAACAGGAATAATTTAGCACGCAAGAAAAAGAAGTATTTTTCATTAAATTCTCACTTTATATATATATATATATTTAAAGTAAGAATTATAATAATATATGTATTCTTTTTTTTTCAACTTATTTTTACACGTGGAACCAACACCTCGTTTAATTATACCACATATCCGGCTACACTCTCTCTATATATGTTATTGTCAATGTGTTAATACGAGTATTGTATTAATAATTGAAATGCTGATTGACTTAGTTAATCTTTACTTACAGTAATATTTTTTGTTGAATATCATTTTGATATGAATAAATAATTATAGAATAGATTTTCCATTATGTATTTCTTATGACGAAATTTGTTTTGATATACAAGTGGTTATATATATATATATTATTTATCACCTTATATGTTTTATTATAATACATATATTACACTTCTTATTGTATGAGAAATTTTGTCAAAAGAAATATAATTCTCGGTAGTCAAATATTCGTTTCGCGTTGAAAGTATATATCGAATATGTTAGATCTTTTGAATAGACTATTTTTATGAGTTACGCCAGTGTCAAATACAGAGATCGAAGTGACTGCTAGAGTTATATGTGCGTATATTTAGGAGGAAACGGTAGACTCGACGAATAGGTATACGTGATCCCGGAGATCCCTCCTTAAATCGTTTTAGGAGGGTGCAAAGTAGAAAAAAGTAAATGTAGGATAGGTGAGGGTGGAGGAGGGGAACGTCGAGAAGCAGGTAAATTAAATTCTCGCCTGCCTTTCCTGTATATTTGCGCAATAGCGCGTTCGATTGTGAAAAAGCCTTCGGTTTCCGTCTGGTCACGCCTTCGCTGATGGAAAATCGACTTTTCTCGCTTGCTAAAAAGAAAGAAAGAAAAAAAGGAAAAAAAAAGAATGAAGATAGAAAAAGGAAGGAAAGAGAAAAAATAAATAAGAAAAGAGGCATGTTGATGCGTTCTCCACTCTTTTCTAGTTGTACTCTTCCTAGTTGTATTCTTCCACCCGTTGCCAACGGCATCTTTCCCCCGTTTACGAATTTCTTCCCCCACTTTCCCCAAACCACCTTTTCCACGCTGTCGGAATATTAACTAATCCTTGCGAAGGGTGCTCCTGGGTTGTTCCTGCTATGAAAATAGGAGGCTCAGGCAGCGGTGCAAAGTGGCCGTTATCAGTCAGAAACGTCGTCGGCAAGGAACCCAGCAACCTCTGGGTCCTTTCCAAATCGACCGAATAAATTCACGTCACGGCTTTTGGTTTACGCAAGTTCACAAGTAATCGGTTAATTCGCCGAATGACCCATTAAAACACTATATTGATTAAGATGCAACGATTAATTACTTATTATTAATATTATTATTATTATTATTATTATCGTTACCATTATTAGTGTAATATTATTATTATTATTATTATTATTATTCAAAAATATATATTATTTTTCCTTTCGTTTCGCAAAAAGATATGCATTTGCTGCCGCAGCGTAGTTATCTGTTACCGTCAGTTTTCTACTAAAAAATTTTGTAAAATTCATTCGTAGGAGTGACGTTACCGAGACACGATATCACTTTCGGAACAATTTAATATCGCGTCGAGGTATACTCGTAGAAGCAGTTTACATTTTCTCTCTCTCTCTCTCTCTCTCTTTCACTTTCTTTCTCTCTTTTTCATCCTCTTGCATATCATACTTTTCGAAAAGTATAAATATGAAAAGAAAAAGTAGAAAAGTGCAGAAGAAGGAGGAAGAGGAAGTAAAAGTAGAAGAAGAAGAAGAAGAAGAAGAAGAAATCGATGTTACGAATACGCCGACGTGTGATAACTTTGCATATACATTTTGAACAAGGGGTGAGACACACGGAGACTTATGAATGCACAGGGAAAACCAGAAAATAAAAAAAGAGTACGAGTTATATGAGTTATACGAAAAAGAGAGAGAGAGAGAGACAGACAGACAGAAACTCATGTGCACACGTCTAGTTATTTTTTATTTTATTTTTTTTTTATATTTCTTTGTTTTTTTTCTCTACGTTGACTAATAAACAATCGTTCAAAGGAACTTTTATACGAGAGAGTTATTCACTTTTACGAAGCGTCGACAACGTTGATTGGGTCCTTAATAGTTGATGACGAAGTTCGTCGATACGATATGAACACGTTGTTAGTTTCAAAGAAGGTCCAATAAACTTAAATATTCTCGTTATGCGTATCTACTCGAGTAGAAGTCGTTTCGTGAGATCGTCGAGGCGCGATAACTTTTAAAAGCTTGTAAACGAGAGGAAGAGACGAGGAAAAGAAAGATAGATTGATAGAGAGAAAGAGAGAGAGTTCTTCCGAGTGAACCAGAAGATGAGATGAGACGAGACGATGGAGATAATCGATGATCGAAAATCTTTTGGAATTAAGATGAAGATAAGGATCGTCGTATACTTTTTAAAATTCTATTTAAGGAAACACAGCAATAATTTTCATTTACTTCCTTTTTTATTCCCTTCTTTTCTTTTTTATTTTTATCTTCCTAAATACTATAAATTTTAAGTAAGATTTACAATACGTTCGAAACTATAATAATAGACATAACAATTTTGTTGTCAGCACTTATTTATAAAGAGATAAAAATAGTAACGAAAAATGGTATCTGGATAATAAACTGACGAGAATCTTTCTTAAAAATGTAGAAACGTAATCCCATTCTTTATTTTCTAGGACATTTAGAAATCCTCTACGATCTCAATTCGCAAATATCTTTTGGTAGAAAATTGCTAAGTCGTCGATACGTTGTAAAGTAATCGCTTTCGGAGAGAGAGAGAGAGAGAGAGAGGGTTAGAAAAAGAAATAAATAGATAGAAAGAAAGAGAGAGAGAGAGAGAGAGAGAAAGCATAAGATTCTTCCTTCTTCGCCTAACGATTTCAACGGATTTAAACGATTTACTCGATTGCTAGAGGTCCGATTACAGGAAACTAGCTCTCGTCGACATACGGGTAGTCGATGTTCACGATAACGTTTCGAAAACGAGTACTAAGAGAAAGGGTTAAAAGAGGATGAAGGAGGAAAGAAAGAAAGAGAGAGAGAGAGATGGGAGAGGGTCGTGAATGAAAGAGTAGGAGGAAAAGTATCGTCTCTTTTTCTCTCCCTTTCCCTTTCTATCTCTCTCTTTCTTTCTCCTATACATGGGAGAGTATAGCGGGTGCCACGATATTTGCTCTTTTGTCGTACCCTACCTCCAGGGCACGATCGTAATTGAATCTCGTTTCGAACGGATAAGCGAAGCCGCAAAAGCGATCGCGTCGCGTCGTTGCGGCGTTATTAACGCGGTGAGAATGAGAGGGAAACAGTGCACACAGAGACAGAGGACACTAATTATACGCTGGAAAAGGATGAAAAGAGAGAAAGAGAGAGAGAGAGAGAGACGAGACGAGATAGATCGAACTAACAGATATGTGTCTGTTGCATTTGTGTTTGTATATTTGTGTGTTTACGTATACGCGTATGTTCTCTATATGCATATATGCATGTATGTATGTATGTATGTATGTATATAAGTGAGGGTGAGAGAGAAAGTAGATGACGTTAATTACGATCGCTCGTTGTTCTCACCGACGACATGGATTTCAAAAAGTAAAGTGGTCTCTCTCTCTCTCTCTCTATCTCTCTTTCTATTTATCTATCTCTTTCTATCTCGTTCACTCTCTTCCTTTCGCACGATCATCGCGTATCCGTTGAGCCGAAAATTTAACGTAGAGAGGGAAATTTGGTTGTACCTCGGGCCTTTCGTGTATGCCGTTCGAAATCGAACGCGATTATCGGCTCGACGCGGCCGTGTGCGATTAGCCACGTAACGCTGAGCACGAGCCCAATCTATAAACATCGGTGATGGTGTATGCTTGTGCTATAGTCGTCGTTGCCAATCGGAAATGAAAACTACCTTTTCCTCTTGTATGTCGTTTCCGGCATGAGTGAACCCTTTGATGTTTCATTGTTTTATCTTGCTTCCTATTTTTTTTCTTTTACTTTTTTTTTTGTTTTACTTTTTCCCCCTTTTTTTTTCTCTCTCTCTCTCTATTTTTCTAATAGTTTTATACACTTATAAAGTAATCAAATCATTATTACGTTTCTAGTTAATACCGATAAAAAGGAAACTGAATAAATCTCGTGGAAAGACGCAAATTAATACTTCATTTAAATTCTATTTTCTCTCGGTGTATCTTTCTCTCTCTCTGTCTCTCTCTCTCTCTTCCCTTTTGCGTCTTTCTCATTTCTATGAGTTTCGTTCGAAGAAAGCAGATTTTACATAAATTGATACGAATTGAAAGCCAAGAGAGTTTCCGTGTCTGCTACGAACACAACGACGACGAAGCCGACCAACTTAATTGCTTTCTCTCCGTCGTTCGCGCGACAATTAAATCGAGTCTTACCTTTTCGAGACATTAGAACAATCGAATTTCTATACGAATCGTATCCGACGAAATAGACGAATCGAACGAATGGATGGACGAAAGGAAAATAGGTAGGAAGGAAGGAATGAAGGAAGGAAGGAAGGAAGGAAGTGGTTCGTTCGTTGTCACCGCGGAAACAAAAACGGAAACGAACCGGAAACGTCAGCCGGAAGTCACTTCGATCTTTTACGCGACACCACGAAAATTGCCGATACCTGTCTCTCTTTCTCTCTTCGGATGAATATATATATATATATATATATTCCAATTTCAAAAGCCCCCGTCGCCAACACGAGTCTTATTTTAAAATTCGTTAGTATTTTTTTCGTGTGTTGTTGTTTTTTTTTCTTTTTCTTTTTTTTACCAGCTTTGATACCGTAGCTTGATTAATGGACGATCCATTAGCATGTCGCACTATGATTAATGATTACAACGGATAAATAATATATATATATATATATATGTATGAGAAATCACTGTCAAATCCTATGGTAGTTTGAATGATTTAATTAACCTTCGAAATAGAGAATCGATCGATTTAATACCATTGCATCGATAATATATATAGAATTTCGAATAAATTGACGTCATTACGTATCTCGTACTATACACGGGACTGATGGATAATTCATATTAATCTTGTTCGGATTTAGTCTTGAGCATGATAAATATCCCTCTCTCCCTCTCCCTCTCCCTCTCTCTCTCTCTCTCTCCCTTTTCTCTTTTATCTTTCTTTTTTATTTAAACGAGTTAAAAGTATCTTTCGCGGAATCTTACACCAGGCTCGTCGATTTTGTTCTTTTTTGTTTTCTTTTTTTTTTTTGCTTTTTGTATTCAGGTGGAAAGTGATTCAAGCGCTTCTTGCTTGGTGCGGTGCTTGCACGTGTTCTTAATTCCTTATTATCCTCCAAGTTCGTGGAAGGAAGAGAAATAGTTTGGTGCGAAAAAAAGAGTGAATAAGAGAGAGAAAGAGAGAGAGAGACGCGTGACTGGACGCCGTATAAGTTTTTTTGCATTTCCATCGTCGGGAAGCGATCCTATCTGGCCTCACGAGTTCTCTTCTGCGATCGTGTTGAACGTCGACGTCCTATCGCTCCGACGACATAAATTATTAATGCGCTTCCCCGTCGGTTCGATCGTGAACCGACGAACTTGCTTTTTGGGTCGCTTCAAGGACGTTGCTTTTTTCACGAAAAGAAAATAACAAGATGGAAGGAAAGAAACAAAAAAAAAATATATATATATATATATAAACGAAACACCTTCTTTTCTCACCTTTTTTTTTTCTTCACCAAACGATCGGTATTTTTAATCAAGATACTCGTTAGTATATATCATTGTATATATATACACATTAAGTTACTTAAATTACTTAAATCAAATTAACAAATGGCGAGCAAAGAAGAAAGTATCTTCTTGCAATGAGATAATTAAAACGTTGTGAAAATATTAGCAAGTTTTTGATTGCCTATTAGTATCTATACTTTAACGAGATAAAGATGTCGAATATGATTACATCGATTACAACTTAATTATCCAATATCGGATATATTCCCCTAAGTTATAATGTACCGAGAGATTTACCTTTTAAACTATATATAGCAAGCGTTTGGAATAAATGTTCGTAGATAAAATATATGTATATATATATAGATATATATTATATATATATATATATATTATATACATACACCTAAGGTAGAAGCTTGCACGGCCAGTTTACTGGGACGCCGTGCTGTGTAACGCGTAATCCTGCTTTCGCGCTTTCATCGGTGTGCCAGCATCGCGTTAATCCAGGATTACAGGCTCGATTCGTTGCACCAGGGCTTGAGAATATATCCAAAGGTCAACAAAAGATCTTCCCAACATCGGGATACAGCTTCTCGAGTATTCTCTCTCTCTCAACCACCAGATATTTTTATAATAATCTTTTCTTTCTCTTCATCTTTTTGATTTGTTTCTTCTAATTTTTTTCTTTTTATTTGTCTATCTTTTTTTTTAATAAGTATAATGTAAAATCGCTTCCACGCAGTATCATATAATTCATACGTGTTCCGCAATGCATATGTAGTTCCGTTGATTCATGCTCTCGAGAAGGCCATATTTTCCTTTTGTTTATATTATATATATATATACATATATTTTTTTTTTGTTTAAATAAATTTTTTGCTTTTTGCGTAAACGAGAGACTGTTACGCGGTTGTAGAAAATTTTAATTAATTTTTTTGCCCGTACAATACGGCAGAGTTAATTAACGTATGCTGTTGGCGTTATGATTTACACGAGAATTTTCTAAATTTACTGCCAGTAACACACTATCCTACGTACTCATGGTGGGGGAAAATAAATAACTATGTATTATATAAGCATCCAATCGAATTTCTTCTTCTTGACTCCCCCCCCTCCCCTGCCCTTCCACCACGAATCAAAAGATCGTTAGACGTCATTTCATTCAATTCGGATTGAACGATTTAAAGGTACTTTCTCATTTCGCGATGGTGGACCTTGCTCCATTTGTGTGACGCAAGGCGAATGTCGTTTATCTCGTCCCGTAAATCCCACAATCGAATCTTGCCTCTACCGCGAACTGACCTCTTTACTTTTCTCTCTATTTCTTTCTTTTTATTCTCTCTCTCTCTCTTTCTACTCCTTCATCGAACTGTTTCTTTTCGTTTGGCCCTCGGCTTTGAGCCGAGTATATTACGTGATTTCCCATGGTCAACTTCGGTATTATATTTGCTCGTATTCTACTCTCTCTCTCTCGATGTGTGTACCGTCTATTTTTATCTTTCTCATTGCTTTTCTCCTTTATCGAACGATCAAGTACAGGAGGTAGTAGTCGTTGTCGTTGTCGTTGTAGTATATACGTAGTTGTCGTCTTTGAGAAAATAAAGAGAACTTTACACGCTCATCCCCAATACTTTTTCTTCTTTTTAGCATCGAGTACCAACCAACCAACCAACCCAACCCAACCCTCTTGAACGTTCGTCCCTCTCTCTCGCCTCTTTTAGAAAGCTTCTATACATCTTAACAAGTTTTCCTTTGATTTCCGATCGTCTTATATCTCTTGAAATCTTTCCAGATCGAACGAATCTGTCGTACCATTACTACACTAACTCTTCTCTTACACATTCTCAACAATCATGATTTCTTTTTATTTCCTACAAATTTGATCGTTCGCATTCTGATACGTATCTTTTATCCATACCAAGCTAACTCTATTCCTTCGTTTCTATTTTGCTTGTTTATTTTTTGTTTGTTTGTTTTTTTCTTTCTTGTATTGTAAAATTCGCGAAATAGATGTACGAGTTCGAGCGTTAAGCTCGAACCTTCGTTTAAGGGTTTTATCGAAATTTCTTCGGTGATAAGACTCTACTCGTCAGAATTGTCGCCTTCGTCCCCCTCGGTGTTACATTCTCGAAAGGTAGAAAAAGATAAAAATTGGCTGGACGTGTAGATACCGAGGGAAGTTTCCGTTCAATGTTGTGGGTATCGATCTCCGATCCCTTCGAGAGTCACTTTCTGTTTACTTCGTCACGCTGCCGAAGTGAGATTAGCTTTTTGGAACTTTGATTGAAATATGTTTTGTCGGTGTTTACCGTTCATCACGTCCGTCTCATCTATGCTAGTGATTATTATTGCAATACATCTAATATATATATATATATATATATATATTGTAAGGGTCTTTCTCAACTTTTGATTAATTATAATATTCGAATTTCAACGTGATTAATTATAAGTGCTTTCTATTACAATATTCAATCTTTGATGGTCGATTAATAATATCCCCACTTCTTAATTTCCAATATACTTATCTTTAAAAAAATAATAGTAACTGAAATAGACACTATTCTAATAACTGGTGACAACAATATATTCAATATGAATAATTTTCTAATTATTCTATGTTATTTTTAAGGTGTTTCATAATACACTATATTACTCTTAGGGTGGTCCCCACATCATATATTATTTGATACTTCTTACTAGCCCATCCTTCATAAATTTTTCGCCACGTCATACCTCAAACATTCCTAAAATAACTATAGAACAACTCTGATGCAATTCTAATAAATCTAGCAAGAATTCTATAGTTTATCCTCACTATTAATACACATCAATAGTTAACCAAATTCTCTTGACCGCGACTAACTTCAAAGACTCTCTAATACCTAAATAACTAATAATGTTGCTAAAGATTTAGAAAATATCATAGAAAATCTATTGCATTCACATAATTCAAACGTTATGAACGAATAAAGACAGAACAAAATAAATAAATGAATGAAGGAAGGAAGGAAGGGATGCCTGTCAAAATTTTGGGCAAAGAAAACCATGAAGAAAAGCTTTGCTTCGTGGACGGTAAACGAACGTTCCTTTAAGAACGTAAACTCTTGTTCTCCGTAAAGGAAAAGTGGCCATAGTACAATGGGCGCAGTTATTGCGACGTAAAGTACAATTTTACAACGTCCTTTTCTACTGCGATAGATACGACGCGACGAAATTATCTTCCTTTTTCTCTACACTACCACCACCACCACCACCAACCATGAAAGATTTAAGATGAATCCATTGAATCTCGATGGTCGCGATCGTTTCTGCTGCTGCCGCCGGATGAGAATCGGCTCGTCGTAAATAACACCCAAGGATCGAGACGCCTATACGTGTTCTATGGCACTTTAAAGCACGACAGATCGTCGATAGCGGCTCGATTCCAAGTACATAAATGTATATGTGAGTGTACGCGTTCGCGTGAACACTCGTATACTTGTAGCTTTCTCTATCTCTCTCTCCCTCTCTCTCTCTTTCTCTCCTTACTCGCGATTATCGTAAATTCTCGACGAATTTCTTATTATGAAAATTGTACGTTTGAAAATATATATTATTTCGATTGAAAATATTCTTGTCTTAGATATATACTATTAAATTAAGAATAATTATATCGTATTTAAACGATAAAGATATTTAATAATAGATAATGCGTATATATTTTTTGTAATGGAAAAAAAAACAAAAATTAAATACTCACACAATTGATCTGTTAAATATATATTTATAAATATCTATCCAGTTTTTTCTATACCCCTTTTCCTACCACTTCCCTTCAATACAGTTTTAGGTTTTATCGAGAAACGGGCGGGGTGGAGGGGTTCTCTTATATTTTCTACTCCATCAGAGTATCGTGGCTGGCCGTCGTCAGTTTGAAAAGCGTTTTCAGTAGATATCTTAGCGATAAAAGACGACGACTGCACACTCTCTTAAAAGGAATTTTTCGCGCGAACTAGCCATACATACATATATACATACATACATACGCGAAGTATTCGACTTTTCAGTCTCGCCTAGGTTGTGACGGCTATCGAAAATCCATAAACGGCGGGTTCGTTCGAACGGGCGGGCGGGTTGGTAGGAGGAGGGGTGGGGTGGGAAGGGGGAGTGTCTCCGCGAAAAGTCGTTTCCTTCTCCTTTTTCCATCTTCTCATCCTTCTCCTTTTCCTTTATTTCTTTCCTTCTTCTATACTTTTCTATCACCTATCTATGTATGCTTGGCTCCTTTTCGATACTTTTCGACCAGCTCTTCGGGATCCTCTACGTCGTTCTATGGGACGAAGGACATCGACGAAATATTGTTTTGAAGGATATCTCGTAGACTACTACTACTATTACTATTACAAGCACCACCATCACCACCACCACCACCACTACCACTACCACCACCCAGCTTCTTCTTCCCTTATTGCTTCTCGCTCCGTTGGTGCGGAATACGATTGTTTTATTATACGATCTTCGTCGCGAACTTGGAAAACTTCTCTCTATCTTTTCCTTTTTTACATCCTCTCTTTTTTTCCCCTTTTGATCCTATAGCACATTTTCTTCTTCTTCTTCTTCTTCTTCTTACCTTATTCTCTTCGATATCTTTTATCTTTTATCTTTTTTATTTTATCTTCCTTTTTCTTCATCTATTTCGTCCTCTCGATCATCTTTCGTTATCTTCTTTTCTACAACCTCCCGATCCTAACCCTACCTTCCTACGTACTGCCTCTTCCCCCCCCCACCCCCTTTGTTCTTCTTCTTCTGCCCTTTTTTTATCATTTCTATTTCATTTCGTATATCATCACCTTATATGCGACGAGAATACTCGAAAAGTTTCGTTCGAACGGTTATGGGATTCTTTCTTCCTTACTCCTTTAGAAAAAGTAACAAGAGTAATACCGGAGAAAGGACTACGAAGCAGGATCGTTGTAATAAAGACGAGAAATTTATTAGTATTCCTCGAAAAAAAAAAAAAAAAAAAAAGTAAAAGAGGAAAAATTTTATTTCACGTTAAGGATGGTTAGTTTTCTTTTTCTTTTCTTTTATATAGTTAGAAGAAGTTAGCTACGTTCGAAACAATTCGCACAAAACTTATCGTATAAGTTTTTATTTTTTTATTTTATTGCGTTAGAGAGAGAGTTTTGCCCCTCATCGTAAAATCGAAATAATTTACTTCCCTTACTCGTATTTATACATACATATATATATATATATATATATATGATACATCGACCACGTATTTACTTTTTCTCTCTTATTTTCTTTTATTTTTCTTGAATATCGAACGACGACCCCCTTTTACATTTACATCCCGCGTAGTATCGAACTTCGTGGGATGAGTAAGTTGGAAACTTTGACTATTTCGACTAACTCATCTTTTGGATTTCTACATTTGGCAAAGTTCGAGGCGATGGTCAAAATCCGTTTGCGTGAATTCGTAGATTCCTATGGAATAAAATAAGATAATTTATTTACCTCACGTTTGAGGTTTATATTCATTTTAACGAATAAAAATATAATAATAGTAGTTACTTTAAAAGAAGAAAGAAGAAAAGAAGATAAAGGGTCAGATGCAAAGTAGATTTTCGAATAAGAAGATCTTCAGTTTTCGGTTAGTTGTATGTTTCGAGTTCATGTATGCTTGAAACGCGTGTCCAAGTATCTTTAGAAGAAGAAAGAGAAAGAGAGAAAGGAAGAAAGGAAGAAAGGATTGCCCGAAGGTACGTCTGCCAGGAAGCTGCTAAATCGCTTTTCTACGATCCACTTGGAGTCGAACAGTCGCATTATCGTTTTTGCTCGAGGGCTTCTTCATGGATCCGAAAAGGGTATATAGCGGATCCTCCTACGAGTTCTCTCCGTGCTCTCGCATGAAGAAACTTAGCGAGAAAGTGCTGACTCAAAATAATTATGTACCTACCCACGGTTCTTAGTTTCTTACCAACGTGATAAATCCTATAGCTCTTAAATCGTATTCTCTTAGAGAATACGGTACCTATTCTCTTTAATTAGTTAAAAGATTTCCTTTCTCGATTCTAACGAAAATCTAACGTTTAAAAACGATTATTCAACAAAAATTATTCGAATCTAACTTAATATAAATTATATGAAAAAAAAAAAAAAAACATGTTAATCATTCTTGATGTCTTTTACTTTCTTTAATAAAACACAATAATACGATGATTTTTCTTCAAATAATCAAGTTTATCAACGATTTGTCATACGTCATACGAGTAAACGTAAGAAGGATAAAGAATACCGATCGTGAAAAAATTTCAATCCATTATTCGCGTAACGTAGTAATGTTGATTCTAAAAATTCCGAAGAAATTGTCGAGTCACGGAGAATTCGTTATCGAAGTTGACCTTTGAACTAGCTAACGGAATCTCTCTTACGTTGACAAGGGATAGTGACGACGGTAGTCGTTTCTTCTTCTCCCTTTCCTCCGTTACTTTTAACCTTTTTTTTTTTCTTCTTTTTCCTTTCCCAAGGATATTCCACAATTTGAGGACAAATTGTCCGGCTTTAGTCCGTTGAAAATAGAGAGTAAAGGAAGAATGAATGGTAAAACAGTGTTTCTTTATCAAGGCACGTTCGTTCGTTCGTTCATTCATGAGACACACTGAACAAAAACGACATTTTTCTCGGTTTTCTGGAAAAAGCGAAATAATCAAAGGAAATGAGGTACAGGGGGAGGAGTGATGAGTAGGGATAGGGCGGGGGGGGGCGGTTGTGGTGGTGATGGTGTTACTCGAAGGACGCAGACTAGCACCTAGAAGTTGATGGATTCACTTCATTTTTCCCTTTCTACGGGAGGTCTTTCGCAATGGAAATAGCCTTGTCCTTTTTCATCCTTCGCATCGGTATGACTTCTTTTTTTTTTCTCCCTTACCAACCCCTATCTTTCCTTTACCCTTTGCCTATTTGCACGACGATCCGTGGAATTCGCGGTCGACCCTTCTTTCTTTTTTTTTTCTTTTCCCCAAGTGCTCGATTAAACTTCCATCCGAATTCGTCGTTGATACGCGTTGTCGGCACTCTCTTATCCCCCCCCCCAACCTCCTAACCCCCGTCCCCGTTTTTTAGTTTTTCCTCTCATCTTTTCTTTCTATTCTATTTTTTTTTCTTTTTTTTTTTTTCTTACCACCTTATTCACTTTTCGATCTTTCTCATTCTATCGTTTTCCTTCCTCCCCCACCCCGTTCGTTTTTCTCTCTCTCGCTCGGTCGTTCTTACTCTTGGAAGCTGTTGGTGATCGGCTTTTACGCGATCCCTTCGATTTCGTCAAAGGGTGAGCGAAAGGTAGCAGTAGACGTTCTTTTTCGTTTTAGGAATTCTCATCCTCGCCGCAACGTGCCGACGAAATTGCTTCTTCACCGGTCGGTGACCTTACCAAGAGGAAACTATTTTCTTTACCGACGAAGAGAGAAAAAGAATAAGAAGAGCAAGATAGAAAGAGAGAGAGAGAGAGAGAGAAGGAACAAAGTCTCCCAATCCTTGGAATCCTCTCATAATCTCTTTCCTTAAACGCAAGGGAGAAAGAAAGTAGGAAAGAGTTATCTATTTTTTTCCTTTCCTTTCCTTTTCCTTTTCCTTTTCCTTTCTTATTCTTTTTATTTTCGTGAAAGAAAGGAAAAAAAGAAACAAAGAAATAATAATATCAAAAAAAAAGAAGAAAATAAAAAATTCGTCCTCGTCCGAAGTAGAAGAAAGAGGATTCGCAATAATATATTTCCATCCTCCTAGCGGTGAGGGACCACCAAAGCAATTTACGATGCAACCGAAGAGGAAGAAGCAAGCATCTTGGAAGGTCATTAGACGTGGTAGAAGGTAAAAGAAATGGGAGGAGATGAAACGAAAAAACAATTCTATCTTATCAGAGGTTGCCTTTTTTTTTTTTTTTATTTGTTCCTCCTCATCCTCATGTTGGGTAGTTGGTTGTTAGTTGCGACGACACGCAAATGAATGACGTCTCGCCTCCATCCCAGTGGAAGGAATCGTTTCTTAGCTTCTTCTCAACTTTCCTCCTCACTTTACCCCCTTTTTTTTTTTTTTTACCAACGTAGAGATTCGTCCTCCGGTTATTCCGTCGAGGCGGCGTATCTGTTTATTCGCCTGGTGCGTAATGGGGCGGATCTTCCTCGATAGGGTGAACAAAGCGAGGAGTAAAGAAACGAATTGGCAGGCCATGACATAGGGTGGAAAGGAAGAAGAGAGAGGGGGAGGGAGAGGGAGAAAGAGAAAGAGAGAGGATCGAAGTTCCGGTAACTAAGAAGATGGAGGACCTTCGTTGAATACGATAGAAAAGGAAGAGGGGGGGGGGAAGCTTTCGAAAGAACGAGCAAGGACTGACAAGTCAAATAAGGAGAAGGTTTCACAAGAGAGAGAGAGATAGATAGTGAGTGAGTGAGTGAGATGAAAGTCAGCATTGGTGGTTACGATGGCGGTAGGAAGATCGTCCTACTATCTCCGGTGAACAAAGGGTGGTCTACCCCCTCCATCGTACCGGAAGCCTCACGCAGGAGGGAGCGGAAAGCACCCCAAGACCCTGACTTCCGGTACCACCCTTCGATCTTCTTCCCTCTTCCTTCCCTTCTCTTCTCTTCTCTTCTTCTTCTTCTTCGTATTGTCAAGCCTACCAAGGAATCGTATTCTTGGTTGGTTGGTTGGTTGCTTGCTTGCTTGCTTACCCTTACGCTCTATCTATCTTTATGCTAAGGTATTTCTATGTAAAGATAGTATTATATATATATATATATATGGTTTGCTCTACAAGCGGAACAAGAGTATATATGAATATATATATATAGATATATAGATATATATGTAACCCAAACTAATAACTCGGATGGAAATTGGCTCGGGAGTTATTCCTCTTCTCAGCGTGTCTTCTCGTTTCCTATGTCTCTTCCTCTTCCTCATTGCAACAATATCCCATTCTAACGATTGTGCCTCGAAGCTGATTTTAGAAATTGAGAAATCACCCAACGTAGTCGACTCTTGAAATTAAACTTGTAAAGAAATACGAATTAAATACTAACTATCACATTATTTATAATTGTTATTCGTTTTGTTTCTTTTTTTTTTCGTATATATATATATATATATATAATATAATTATTAAAGTTAATTGAGAAGTCAGAAAATATTGGATAATATATTCATATCTCATCGTTTATATGATATATATATTAAAATTATTTCAACTAACCAGATATTATAAATCATGAAATAAATTTAATTCAATTCTTTTCTTTAACTCAGCTGTCGTAATAAACGACACAATTTTCACGTGAGAAATAAAAAAAAAAAAGAAGAAAAGGGAGAAAGAGAGAATGAGAGAAAGACAGACAAAATGAGAACGTTAGGATGATAACTACCATACTTTGTTACACGCGTGTGTATATTCCAGCGTGCTATATTTGATCGTTCGTCGTTCGTCATCATTGTCCTGGACGCAGATTTAATAAGCCTACTACTGTATGCATATATTTTCTCGAAGGAGTGCTCGCAAATCATTAAAAGTAAAGTACGAACAGAAGTAGACAGAGATAAAAAGATAATAGAATGCGTTAGTGAAAGATTGGTTTATTATTGCAACTTAAAGAGATGTAAAAATGACACACACACACACTCTCTCTCTCTCTTTCTTTCTCTCTCCTCTTTTCTAATTCTCTTTCTTTTCATTTAACACGGTACCACATAGAATAGTCTCGTATATTATAAAATTACTAGAGCGTTTCGCGGAAGTACCGGATACGATATTTCCCCCGACTCTCTCCACATAGTATTTTTCGATGCTCGTGTACGTTCAAAAATGGAAGAAGAAAAAGATAGAGAGATAGATGGATAGATAGACAGAGAAAATAAAAGAGAAAAAGAGAGAAAGAAAGAGTGACGTGTCACGGCAGCAGTCTCGACACTGTAACGCGTGATTTATCGCGTCGTGCCTTCGGTTAAGGCACCGAGTTAAATTCATCCACGAATACGAAAATCCTCGACGACGACGACGACAACGACAACGGGCAAGTAAGAGAAAGATAGAAAAGGAGAAGAATAATAATAAGAAGAAAGAGAGAAGAAGAGAGAGGAAGACCAATTTGAGCTTAGCCTCGAGGTATCCAACAACGTTATATCGGTACTTTGTCGTTGTCCTCGTAAAACTACTACTACTACTATTACCTCCTCTACTAGCTAGACAAGGGGCCCTCGCTTTAGAGGGAACAGGAGATGAAAAAAGGAAAAAGAGACAGTCTTGAGGTTAACTTATTTACAAGACGGCCGAGCTTATAGTCGTGTAAACACGTCGGACGTATTTACAGGTCCATAACCCGATAGGAGACGTATGTCTCGACACGTCGACGCGAACGTTAGACGTCCGTCTATACGTTTAGGCTTCTCACTGTATAACGTAATGGCTGACTTAAGGAGAAGAAGCTCGTAAAAGGAGAGCGAGAGGATTCTGAAAAGAGATAGATAGAGAGAGAAATGATAAAGGCAAAAGGATTCTTCCTTTTAAAAGTGTTAGGTGCTCGTTAAAGGAAAGAAGCTTTCGTTGGATATATATATATCTTTTCCTCTTCCTTTTCCTCACTCCTCTGACGATGTGATTCGACGCTCAATTTCGCTTAAATTTCTCGATAAGTCGATCGTTAACTAACGAATTATATTTTACCTCGGGGTTTTCCAACGGTACGGTTAAAATTTCTTCGAATGAAGTGGAAAAGTCGATGAAAGTGTCGACTTGTCTTCTTGCAAATAAGAGAAAGAGAGAGAGAGAGAGAGAGAGGATGGTTTTATCTCTCTTTTTTTCTTTTTTTTTTTTTTTTTATGAAGGAAAAGAATTTGAATCCTCGGTAAAGTCGTTAAAGTAAAGGCAACTTTATTACGAGTATTTTGTCTTTAAAATTAGTTGTCCGTCGATTGATATTGAAATTAATTGCAATGAATCTCTAATATGGTAATATACGGAAAAACGATACTAGAAAGAAGATATTTCGTATTATCTTTTCTAATCATTTTTATTGGTTTTTCTTAAAGGTATAAAATTATATCGACGTTTATTATTACTCTCGTGTGTAGTATTATATTTAGTTAAGTTTTTTTCATTGAAATATTTCAGAAATAAGAGGGCAATCGAACAAATTGTTCTCGTTTTATCTCACATTTTGGTTTTCTCCCGTTATATGGATAAAAATTCATTACTCGCGTAAGTTATTTTTTTGAACGTTGAGGTTAACAACAAGATGCTACTTTATCGTCGTACCGATTATTTTCAAGTAGATACTATATTGCAAATTTTTCTTACCTCAAAAGCGAGAAAATACAGCTTTCCTGTATACAGGCAGAGAAGTAGTAGTAGAAAAGGAGAAAAACGAAACAAGTTAAAAAAAAAAAAAGAAAAAATAAGGAAAAGGAGTATGGTAAATCTTGGAGAAAGAAGAATAACCGTCTAAGATGCTGGTATCGAAAATACATCCGGTACCCACAAAGAGTTAATAACTCGAGGAACTTCGAGTAAGCTTCCCTCTCTCTCTCTCTCTCTCTCTCTTACTCCGAACCATAGAGAAGCGAGAGAAATGGGAAGGGAGAGGAAGTGGGCGATCGTTCGAGCGTGAAAAAATATCGTAAAGAACAACGGGCGAACGGTTATGGTTGGATCTTGGTGCGTTTTGTGTATAGTATAGACCATAGGTATTATAAAAGATGAGAAAATGGTATGGGGGATATAAGAGTAAGTGAATTTCGTGATCTCGTCGTATTTCTAGTGTGGTAGCCATACGTAGGTACAGTAATGGGCACGTATGGGAGGACCCGTAAAAGATAGTGACGAGAACGTTGCTGGAAGGTGGACCATTAAGGGCTGCTCGTTTCTACCTTCGACGTTGGAAGGACGGTGCGGTCGCAAAATCAATTACCGGAGGAGAAGCTCGTACAGCTAGAAAGGTAGTCACTGTCGTAACGCGCTTGGAAGATCAGAAGTCGTCGTGTCTGGATTGCGTAGGGGTCGAAAGTGCACAGACGAGACAGAGTAAAAGAGAAAGAGAGAAAGAGAGAGAGAATACTGTAATGCATCGTGGTTCCATAATTCTCTGGAGCTTGCCAAGGAAACAAACCGAGACGACCGTCTCGTTCGTCTTCTACTCGCCTTGACCCATCGATGAAATACTTTTTTCTTTTTTTTCTTTTTATTATGGCAAAGAGAACTTGAAAGAATCTTGTACTTTGTAGGTACGTACCTACTTCTCTCTTTTCTCTCTCTTTCTTTTGGAATGAAGGAAGCATAGGTAGGTATCGATCTTCCTCTCGTTTCGTAGTATCTAAGTATTGTAGAGATCCAAGGAGTTCGGTGAAGCATGAAGGAAACGGGAAAGAGACGAGACCGAAGGAGGTGAAGGAGGTGAATGGGTAGGAAAGATTTTAGTTGAAACTATGTTGGAAGTAGTTGTTCAACGACGCGTGCTTGTTGCCGCCGAGTTCTCGAAGTGAGGAGTAATCGTGCTTCGACCGCAGGAAACCCGAAAGTTGATCGAAAGGCGAGATCACCTAACTCCTCTACTCTCGATAAACATTTAAGATCTCTCTTACGGTGAACCAAATAAGATAGAACGGGAACGAATCATCATCATCATCATAATCATAATCATCATCATCATCATCATCGGCGCTTACGGGCTTACCTACCGAAAACACTTCTGACTATTTCTGTATGCATCTTTGAGGCTTCATCATCTTTGACGAAGGTATGCAACCTAGCTTCAGGAATGGCCTTAATAAGGGCTGGATTAATGCTCTTCTCACAAAGGAATGCCATCGCAAATTTCTGTATCTCGAAGACAGAATAGCAATCCTATGAATAAAGCAAGAGTGTGTATGTGTCAGAATGAGAGATAAAGAGAGAGAGAGAGAGAGAGAAATGGTATTTCTCGATATGAAGCGAAACGTGTATTTTCTATCATCCTTCTCTCTTCCTCTCTCTCTCTCTCTCTCTCTCTCTCTCTCTTCCTCTCTCTTCCTGTTCTATATGCAAATGATACGATTATTCTAGCGTCCGGGCGACAGGTGCGCTTCCTCGACACAAGACATAATTCATGTCCCACCATGAGCTCGGCGGAGGCTTTCAAAGTAGGATTACGGAATTAATTTCGGATTCATTTGCTTTGGATGCCGGTCGAACGATTAATCGAAAGGATTTCCGGAGGCTTGGTATGCGTCACTGTTGTGTTGTGTGTTGTGTAAACGAGCCGGAGGGATTCGTTCCGACATACGTTGATTGTTAAGTCCCTTGCTGAAACCTTCGTTTACGTATCTTCCTTCTTACTTGAATTATGAGGGTTCTTTTTCTTCTTCTTCTTCGTTCTTGTTGTTGTTGTTGTTTTCTTTTATTTTTTCTTTTTTCTATATAGAAAATGATCTTTAAAATATTCAACACAACACGAACGAAAATTGTATTAACACACAATGGTATACGAATATTTATTACAATGAATTATTTAAAATATTAATATCTCTCACCGAGGATATTAAGATAAATATAAGCATTCAATTACCTCTCGATATAATTATACTTAAGATATAATTAAATGTTAAAGTAAGAAGAATAGAAAACAACAAAGAGTATCCATTGAAAATTCTTGTTTTCAAACTTTTCTCCAATATTTCCATTAAGAAATAAAGAGAAATCACAATAAGAGGGGTTTTTGGAACGTTGCTCGAATTTATATATCCCGTCATTGTTTCTAGGTGCGTTAGCCAGTGGGAAAAGTAATCAGTTCGCAAGTAAGAACGCGTTTTAACAATTACTTCGTCTCCGCGATGCTTTCCGACGCATTCCGTATTTCCGTCATTCTTTTTGTCCCTTAGTCTTGGCAAGCCAACCACCAACTACGACATTCCTCCCTATTTCTCTCTCTTTCTCTCTTTCTCTCTTTCTCTATTTCTATCTCTATCTTTCTTTCTCTCAAGATCCTATTCTTCCTTTCGTCGGTTCCTACCTTCTCCTTTACTCAAACACAAGAAACAACCCCTTTTCGTTTCCTCCTTGTCTCGCCCTTTCTCTTCATTCTCCCCCGTTATTTTCTTCCCCACCCTTCGTTGTCTTTCCACGCGCTATTTTCCCCACCCCATCCCTTCGTGCCTGCCACTCTAACTCTTATCCTCTCTCTCTCTTTCTCTTTCTCTCCTTCTATTCTATGTTTTCCTCTTCCTTTTTTCGTCGTCGACGACGACGACGACGTTGCAGAGGCCATTGCGGGGGCGAAAACGAGCGGTAGAGGGCAAATTGATATTAAATGCCGAGGTTGGTCACCTTGTATATTTCTTTATTAACTTCGCACAATGGGTCGTTCGGCTTTCCCCTACGTGGACAACGTTCCCTTTTCCTTCTATCCTTTATTCCTTTCCTTATTTTTCTTATAGGTGTATCTCACTTCGAAACCCATATACTGCCCTTTTCTCGTATCTTCTCTCTTGTCCCTTACACTTTTCTTCTCCCTATCTTATATACTACTCACTCTCTCTCTCTCTCTCTCTCTCTCTCTCTCTCTCTCTCTCTCTCTCTTTCTTTCTTTTTTCTTCTTTTTTTGCTTCTATTTTTTCTCTTTACCTCGCACTGGCAAGTCGATCACGCGTGGACACGGATTGAACGAGCCATTTTTTTTCCCTTCCTGCGTGTCCTGCAGCGAAAAGCTTGATGGAGAAAAGTCCCGATTTTTCTTGGCGACACGAAAAAGAAAAAGAAGAAGGGTCGATAGTAAATGTAAAAATAGTTTTTTAGCTGATGATGAGAAACGAGAGACATAGAGAGGGAGAGAAAGAAAGAGAGAGAGAAAGGGAAATAGAGAAATTGATTTGTAACGAAATGAAATTTTATTTATTTTATTTAGTTCATGTTTTATTACTCTCCCTGATAGATATCAATTTGGTTTTGTCTCGTTGAAATGAACACTCGTTTTGTTAGAATTCATATCGATAATTAGATTTAAATCGTATATCGAATATTGTATACTTTTTAAATGCGTTTGAATTAATATTAACAAGTAACCTTTTTTAAAGGTTTTTACAAACGGGAAAGAGAATGATCGACAAAGTTCGTGCATTCATATCCTAAAATCCAATTTTAAAATTGGACTTTTATTTATTTTTACCAGACAGTAACGTAACCCTTAACGCGTGACTTACAAAAAAAAAAACATGAAACGATCCTGATAGGTACATGTTGTGGTAACAGGGGGGGAAGAAAAAAAAGTGGGGTTGGTGCTTAGGAAGGATTACATTCTCAAGACCCCCCTCTTGTGTGTTGTCAGTCGTAGGTTGAATTTCGAAGTGTGCGCTTTCCTGCGGTTAATTAACGGGCACGTGCATCTCATTAACAGAGTTCCAGCCACAAATCACGGTACAGCATGCCGTCCACGAACATAAATACCAATTATTCGTAACTCGTACGGTAGAGGGCGGCCTCGAGGCCACGGAGGGGTTGGTTACGAAGCGATCCCTAAAACGGAACCACCACCCATCCCTGTTCATAATTATAATGCATATAGTAGAGTAAGTCTAGATAGGGTAAGAAAGAAAAATAAAGAGAAAGAGGGGAAGAGAAAGAAAGAAAGAAAGAGTAGCTTGACTCGAGATTAAAACTCCTTTCTTGAAATTAGTCCTAGTCTCAGTTACACCCTCTTTCACCACCTTCTTTTACCACCCTCCTTTCTTCCTTAACTTCTCCTAAACGAAGAAAATTGTCGTCGTCTAGCCTAGACGTTTCGCTTACTTAGACAAGATAAATCATTGGCCTTTATTCTTTTTTCTTATTTTGAAATATATTTTTTCTTCTTCTTCTTTTTTCCTAGTCTTTTTAGATTCTTTCGTGATCGCAAAAACCAACGCGGGTAATTTATCTTGTAAAATCGTAAAGTAGAGGTAGGTAGGAGTATCTTAAATCATGTAACACGTACAGTCTTCTTCTTCTTCTTCTTCTTCTTCTTCTTCTTCTTCTTCTTCTTCTTCTTCTTCTTCTTCTTCTTCTTCTTCTTCTTCTTCTCATTTTGGGAATATCGATGGAAGGGAAGCATTGCTTCTTCTTCTTCTTCTTCTTATTCTTCCCATTTACATGTTTACGCGAAATTCCTTTTCCTTTCATTTTTTTTTCTTTTTTTTTTTATCGATCCTTTGTCATCGTTCTCTCGTTCGACGACAACCAAGCTCGGCGTTGAAAATACTACCAGTAGGTACTTAGGGAACGGTGTCGATCGATTTCTCTCAAGCGGACGGCACACGAGCCGTATAATTTCCGCGCTGTATAAATTAATTACCCACTCGTTCTCTCCTCCTCCTCCTCCTCCTCCCCCCCCTTCAAACCTTTCTTCTATCGTCTTCTCTTCCTCATTCGCGCGCGCGGTATTATGTATACCTACTACTACTACTTCTACTACTACTACTACTACTACCTTCCGCCAACGAGTCCTTGTAAATTAGCCGACGGTGCATTATGACCGTACGATTTATTAATACAATTTGCTTGCACGTTTGGAAGCACCGTTCGTCGATTATCGTGACCGCTCCTTTATACCGAGTGAACCGAATTATTAGAACAACCGATGTTTTAGCAGGTAAGTGTATCGTAAAAGGACGGATCGTTGGGATGATATTAAATAAAAGTCAAGAAAAATACGTAAAGCTTGTTTTTCAAGGATTTTTCTTAAGATCATTTTTTAATGTTTTGTCCATAAATTGATACGACAGTTTTTTCTATTTCGTTTATCAAATGATTATAACACCCTTGACAATTTTTTTCTATCTAATCCTAATAAAGATTATAACAAAAGTTAAAGTACTTTTCAACTAAAACTGTGCAAAATTTATAAGCGTATCATTTGTATCTTTCTAACTGTACCAGAGTTTAGCAATCTACCGAGAAACATTATCACCATCTTTATTCGTATAATAATACTTAATGTAAATAAAAACATACAAAAATGTAGTCCATAATTTATGTTTAAATATTTAATACAAGTGCACTTTCGGCCGAGTAGTGTAAACTTCCATTTATCATCGCTAATCGTAAAATTTCTTTTATTTGTTCGCAAATATACAATAGATTCGTTTAGTGAAATTAGGACGATTTCATTAAGAAACTTAAATATAACGTGTGTAATTTTCCAAAAATACGTATCGATTTAAAAGCTAAGAAATTCTACGTATTTTAAGATTCAATTCGGCAGCGTACTAATTTCTCAAGATTCTGCGGATTGCGCAAACTGTCGAATCTAATTCTTAGCGAATCAATATACGTAATATATAATAAGAATAACTAATTTAATTTAGTTAGATACACATATAATATGAAAAGCAAATTTACCAAAGAGTTTAAAGTAAGATATTGCTTGAGTTTCTTAGTGCTATTATTTAACGTTTATGTTGGTATGACAGCGTACCTCGTCGTATTCGTTCTCGTCGTCGTTGTGAGGTGCACCTGTCGCTGGAGAAAGAGCTTCGATGCTTTTATACTACCGGTAGTAGGTACATACACACACACACACATATATAGACACTCATATACGCGTATCGTCCATGTGATGTCGGTACACACGCAGGCATATATTTGTCTAAGTTTTAATGCGCTCAGGTAATAGAGTCGAAACGCAAGAGAAGCATTAGCCTCTTTCTCGCGAGCACTTTGCAGCTCCCATTACCGAAGTTTCTCCTAGTGATTAAACCTCAAGCAAGTCACTCAGGAGCTTTTCGACGTTAACTCAGCTTCTCCCCGCTGGTATTCAAGATTTCAAGTAATTTTGCTTGGCTGCATTGTCGTCGTCTACTCTCATTCATTCTCTCTCTCTCTTTTTCTCTCTCTTTCTTTCTTTTTATATCTTTATCTTTATCTTTATCCGTCTATCTTTCTAGCCTTTTCAGAATTCTTCTCAGACATTCGTCACCGACACACGGATTGTTCGTCATTGAGTTTTCGTCCAAGGAAAACTATCCAAAGTCTTCTTAGTTGTTAGCATCCCCGCTTTCAATTACGATAGTGAAAGTAGAAACTGTAGAAAAAGAGAGAGAAAGAGAGAGAGAGAGAGAGAGAGATACAAGGAAAGAGTCTATCTTTTTGAAAAAGAAAATAAAAAAAAGGAAGTTGAAAATTAATTTCTCCATCTAGACTTTTTCGTTTCCTCTCTTACCTTTCATTCGTAATTTTCTTTTAATTTAAAAAAAGCATTCACGGTGTGTGTCCTTTTTAAATGAAATACAATTTATATTCAGTGCCCAAGTCGCGGGCGCGCGCTCGCGCGCCTATTCTCACCCCGTATATATTTTCCTCTATTTTTCTGTATTCCTTTCTTTCTTTCTTTCTGTTTTTTTTTTTTTTCGTAACCGTATCCCAGCGAACATTCTTTCTAATAATTTTCCTTCTCATTTTATACTCCCGGGAAAAGAAAAAGAAAAAGAAAATTACGATGGCAAAGATTCTCTTAAATTTTTCAACATAACTGTGAGCTCACGCAATGAAGGGGGCCGAAGGGGAAGGAGAAGGAAACGTGGGATCTCGTAACGACGGCCAACGCAAACTCAAACATAATTAAAATCGCAATACCTGAGATCCCCGAAGGAAAAGCCAATATCGCGGGACGCGACCGGGAAGGGTGAACGAGAGAGATAGAAAGTGGCAAGAGTCTAAAACGAAGAAAGTGGTGGAAGCAAGATAACCGAAGAAACGATGAGAGAAAGTGAGAGAAAGATAAAGAGAAAGAGATAGAAAAATATCAGCATGGAACCGAGCAACGCACCACCGTTCAAAGCTAATACGAAGTACTAGATAAGTTGGCATGAACGGAACTATAATACCACGAAGGGTCTTCCTTTCTTACGTTATCTTCGAAGGAACCTGTGACTATACTTTTTGGGGTAGATCAAGTAATGAGGGAAACGTTGCCCCGGGGGGTTCGTACGAGACGAAACGTTAGGGTCTCTTTATTTAATAACCCCAGGCTGGTGTCAAGGAATATACATTACGAAACTGCACATCTCTGACTATTAGACTTCCTTCGATTTCGATACCTTCCTTCCTTTACTTATTTTCGATTATCTTGTAAACAAAAATTGACAATATATATATATATATATCATCGAAACATTAATACTTCAGATTTTCTCACGTATGATTTTCTCAAACAATTTTCTCACGCTCGTATCTTTTGTTCTTTTCACTAGAACGCTAGTGATTTCCTTCAGACTTATATTTAATTACTTACGAACTATTACTTATTTCCTCTCGGTATTTTCCTTCCTTCCTCTCTCTCTCTATCTTTGCCTCATCATTCCCCACTTTCTACGTCAAGTTAGGAAATAGAGGTGTAAAGAGTTGGGGAATAGATTAAAAATAAATTGAAATGTTACGTACCTTCGATCGGACCTCTTAACATTCAATTTTTTTTTTTCTTACTAAAAAACCAAGCGAGTTGATTCAAAAGTAGTAGAACCTTTTTTACTTGCAACCCTCCTTAGAAGCTTAGAGCAATTTTCTCATTCTTTTCTAGGCTACCTAGACTTATCGGCAACTTCGTTATCTTTTAAGATGGAAGTCGATGCTGTGAAAAGCGACGACAAGTAGCGTAAGAGAGACGCGACGAATTCAATTTTTCTCTCCTTTTCTTTTCTCCTTTTTTATTCTTTTTTTTTTTCTTCTTCTTCTTTGCCAACAGGCAGGCAGGCAGGTAGACCAAACTCTTTTACAGCGAGCGAAAGGCGTTTAAAACTCCCGGCATTCAAGGCCGCAGCACAACTTTTCTTCACTAACCTGTAGAAACTATTTCGCAACGTTGTCGTTCTTTACACACCATCGTGTTTTATTCCTGTATGTGTATGTTTGTGTGTGTTTGTGTATACGCGCGCGCGTTGAAATTCGGTATTTTCTTCGGTAAGTGAACTCGGATATCTTTGGACGAGAAGTTTTCAGTCCTTCGGGAAAGAGAAGAAGGGTGCTTTTCCTTTCATGAGTTTCTACTCCTTATTTCCGAAAGATTCCACGAGACTAAATTCACAGATAAAGAGAGAGAGAGAGAGAAAAAGAACAGTAACAGAAGACCAGTTAAGAAACTAGAAGAGATTTCCTTCGAATCGGTGGTCCTTTCGTGCGCGAGAAATCGTAACGGATATGACATTCTTCCCTGTTAGCTAAAAGGAATATAAAAGTTCTTTCTTCTGGAAATTCAAAGATATCATATATATATATCTTTTTATTCTATTCTTTTCTTATTTTTGTTTGTTTTTTTTTTTTAATATTTTTATTACAAGTACGCTTTAAAGTTACGCACGATTTCCTTCTATCTTTGTATTTTTCCGGTCGACATTTTTCGGACGTTCGAACCTCTGGTGGTCGTTGTACATAGTAGACCAAGCGGATGTGCTATAACTATTTATAGATACTAAGAACGGAGATGGAAAAGAGATTTCTTTCTTTCTTCTTATTTTTTTCTCTCTTTTCTATTTTCGCAAGAGCACGCGAAGTCTAACGTGAATTGTTCGAGTAATTTCATGGTTCACGAGAATACGTAAGGCTCTTCTCTAGTAGGAAAAGAAATAGTTTGTTTTTTCGAATTGGAAAGATGTTACTAGTCCCCATATACATACCTGTATGTTTATATATATATATACATATAAATATATACGAACGATCGTTCGCGTACTCTTCTGTGGGAAGTAACTTTCAGAAAATGGAAATGCTTACTATACTCGGCAAACAACGCTCTCGGAATGACGTTTTGTATTTACACGACGTTGGTAATATTTGTCAGTAGCACGGACTCACGCACAAAATTGAAGGAGACACCCTCTATGTACTGTCGACCAGCAATATCCACTGTCAGCTTTCCTCTCTCTCTCTCTTTCTCTCTTTCTCTCTTTCTTTTTTCACCCTCTCTATCTGTATCTCTATCTCTGTCCTTTTTATCTCACCCTCTCACTTTTTCTTTTTCACTCTCGTCTATCTCATGTACGTGGTGGCTTACATACATCGGAAGGCGAAACGAAACGTGGGTAAAATCATCTGACGCGTGTAATGCGTTTTTTATTAAAGTCCCTAGTCACATCTCTAAAGCAATCTACTCGCACTCACTAGGATGTGAGCCGTAAAACATAATTCAGTATAGAATACACGGATATAACAAGAATAATATATATATATATATTATCGTTATATCGTATATATAATATATATGTTACCGTGAAAAACCGAAATTGGATAATGTAAAAATTCACGTGGTCGCTTGTGATGTATATGTCTGAAATATTAATGTAAAAAAAATAAACACAAATATATTCGATCTTTAACCAAAGTATTTAAGTATATATTTACACATATTTTTCACGGTAATATATATCATATAATGTATTATAATATATTATAAAGAAGCTTTCGATCACAAAGAATTAAATTTCTTTGAATTAATACGCTTTTTTTCTCTTGTTTTCTGTTTTAGGTAAGTTACAAGCTCGATCAACCTCATCCATGATTTTAAGAAGGGGCTGGGTCCTTTTGACTAAACCGTAAGCTATTTATTAATCGTCCACTCGATCGTTATAGAAGAACTTTTTATTTCATGTTTCAACAAGCGTAGAGATCGTTCATCTCTTTTATAACTCTCGCTAGCGCCGGCTCTTTCTTTTCGTAAAATCGTTCGACCATAAATTTACGAAAGTTTAATGCCATCCGATTTGAAATCCAGCGGCGAAAGAAGTTCGTGCGACGCTTAACTACTTCCGACTCTCTTCCAAGTAGGTCGATTCTTTTCAGGTTACGAGCGGATTTACTTTTATCGGCATAGCGTGAAATATATATATATATATATATATATATATATATATATATATA
>NW_014569565.1:596482-604126 GCF_001313835.1 Polistes canadensis | reverse complement strand
TATATATATATATATATATACATAACTATATATACATTTATATATTTACTATCCACATAGGTATAGTCCGGTTGTCGTGTTGAACATTTGCAAAACTTCGAACGATGCAGTAAACTGCACGTTCATTGCGCGACCATTCGCGAGCAAGTAAGTTTTTAGTTGATGATGGACCAATGAGAACGCTCAAGGAACGACCTGAAATGTTCAAAGCTCGTTAAGTAATGTCTCGCGTTAAGAATATCAGTGCCAAAAAAAGCCAGTGTCGTAGAATTTAACGATTATCGATTGTTATACTATTATTCATTTTCTCTTCATTTAAAAAAATCGATACATTAATTATTTTTAGAATATTATTTCGAGAAAATAATAGTATCAAATTGATGATAATATAATTGATTTCACGTAAATGTCATTTGTTGACGATAATATAATTTTACTTGAACACAATTTGATCGTAATAGACAAAAAAAAATAAAAAAGAAATAAAAGGAGTTTCGTACTCGTGACGAAAGTGACGCGGTCGAAGTTGCACTTGCACGTTCGTCGTACGTGCAATACGTGCAACTTGGGGCGTCGTATAACCAGAGAGAGAGAGAGAGAGATCAAGAGAGATCGAGAGAGATCGAATGGATGAGTGAGATAAAGAGAGAGAGAGAGAGAGAGAGACGAGATCGGGTCGTGTCGGTTGGAGAAAACGAGACGCGGCTTTGCCATTAGCCGACACCCGTCGTGCACCGCGAATGGCCCTGGTCTCTCTTCTTCTTCTTCTTCTTCGCTGCTACACGCTAATTGGCAAACATCGAGCTGCCTGGCTTATCGCGATCGTTCAACGATTTTTGCAAATTACGACGCTCGTCCGTTCGCCCAACTACAAACGCAGACCTCGTTGTTGTTGTGGCGATGGTGGTGTTGTCGTTGTCGTTGTCCTCGTTGTTGTTGTTGCTGCTGCTGCAGCAGTTGTTGTTGTTGTTGTTGTTAGTGGTGCTGCCACTGTTGTTCTTGTCGTCGTCGTCCTCATTGGTGTCCCTGCTCCTGCAGGAGATCTTCGATAACACGTCCGTCGATATCACCGTTCCTCCGACGAGTATCCTTCGAAAAACACGTGACTCGTATCTTTTTATTCTCAGCAATATCACGATCAAATTTAACTTAACTTTTTCGTTCATATATTTTTCGCGAGTTTGATGATATTATATTTTGTAGGATTATTATCGTAATATCGTTAAACGTTTATAGATCGTGATAAAGTTTTTATACGGAGTTAATATATATATAAAAATTGTACGTATATTATATTGTAATAAAATATTTTAATCAATATGAAAAATTAATTACGTGTGGGGTATAACGTTAGAATTACGATTGTTGCCTTTTTAACGGTTTCTTTATTTTTTGCTTTCCATCCCCCCCCCGCCCCATTTTAATCTTACGTAGTGAACAATTTCACAATCAATGTGGTAAAATTCATCGTAAGAAACGGAAATGACTCTCCGAGTTCATTCGCTGTAAAAGCGACTTTAATTAAGTTTCACAGATAGTAGTGGGTGTACCACCACCACCACCACCACCGGTGGCTCGCAAAAGAACGAAAGGTTTTCAGACATTCTCCTGTAATATGACGAGAAGTGGATTAGTCGAAAGCCGCTTCATATAATTAAGGTAACTCTGGACCACACTTAAAGGCGTTTCCTCTTTTCTTCCCTTCTCACACTTAGTACTTTTCTTCTTTGTCGTACCATCGCAAAAAGTTTTTCCAGGTGTTTCTCGACAGATTTAGGTCAACCATTCATTTTCGTGTGCTGATGATGGTTGATGCTGGTTGATACTAGAGAGATGAAAACTTTGGTTTCTCAGTGAAATGAGAGAGAAAAAAAGAAAAGTAATAGAAGTAGAAGTATAATAAGAAGAAGAAAAAGAAAAAGAGCAAGGTAAGGAACTAGTACGAAGCCAAAATTAGTCAATTTTAATTCTGTAATCGCAAAGAAGAAGAAAAAAAAAGAAAGAAAGCGATTTTTCCAACAAAGAAAAAGTTCGGTCAACCGACGAAAAATAACTTTTCCTTTAATTTCTACGTTTCATAGCAGAAACGATAATAATAACCATTTTGCGAGGTTTAAGATAACTGCTACGTGAACTCGTCTAAAAAAAAAGAAAAGAAAAGAAAAGATAAAACGAAACAAGAAAATAAATCAAGAAAAAGAATGGGAAAGAAAAATTCGTCGAAATTCGAATGCAGAAAGCTAGATTTCTCATCCCTCCTTTTTTTCACTCACTTTCCCTCTCACTCTTTTTTTTTTTCTGTCCGTCACAGGGATACCTCTCTCTACTCGTAAAACATTTTTCAATCGCGTAGACTGTGACGTGTTGTGTCATGCGTATAATACACATGCGTATGCACGGATGCGTATACGTATACGTACACTCGTGTTTACGCGTATAGACACTGGAAAAGGTAGAGAGAGAGAGAGAGAGAGAGAGAGAGAGAGAGAGAGAAACGAAATAAAAAAATAGTAAAACGAGATACGGCAGGTGGCACGAAAAAATGGGCCGAAAAGGTTTGAATCGAAATACCGGTGCGGCCAAGCGGTCCTGGAGTCACATCTCTCTTTCTCTTTCTTTCTATCTTTTTCCTCTCTCTCTCTCTCTCTCTTTTACTCTCTGTAACGCGTCGTCCGACTCGCGAACATTTTTTTTTTTTATTTTTTCAACTTCTCTTCCTTCTCTCACCTAGAAAATTAATTTCGTCGAGCACACACCGCGATAACTCATGGGGCCGCGTGTCAACGCTTTGACGCGCATAAAAATCTCGTCTCGGTGCGGTCTCGGTGCTGCCGTTTGCCGGCTACTCGTTGCTATTGCGGCTTACGGAAGCGTGGCTTTAACGAAAACGCTAGGGTCCCTTCTCCCACTCGCGAATACATTTATACGCGTATGTCGTATATATATATATATGTATATATATATTTACATATATATATATATATATATATATACTAACGTATAGTTATTTCTCGCGATGTCAGCGGAAAATACGATTTACGGATGCAGCCAAAACGCATAGTTACCATCCCACCCCCTACCCCCCTATCTCTTTTTCTTTCTCTCTCTCTCTCTCTCTCTCTCTCTCTCCCTTCTCTCTTTTTCGACGACTCGTTTCGTCGCTTATTAAAATTGTTTTCGTCGTGAAGCACCGCTTAAACGACGTTCTTTTTATGGAGTCACGTGGGTGGCTCGTGCAAAGGGACACCGACCACCGATGAAGAAAGATACCTTTATATCTTCTCGCTGTGGACCAATTTTTCTCCATCCTCTTTTCCCTGTCTTTTCTTTTTTTTCTTCTTCTTCTTTCCCTCCCTTTTTTTTTTTTGTTTTTTTTTCATTTAATATTCGCTCACACAAACCGGGTTCTTTCCACTTGAGTTCCGTATACAGACAGAGAGATAGAGAGAGATAGAGTAGTTTGCATTTTTCCATTTCGTATTCCACTTCGTAATTAATTTCATTACGAGCTTCCTCCGCATTCCAGAGTGTCTCCTTTCTTACACCTTAATAGAGAGAAAGAAAGAGAGAGGAAAAAGAAAGAGGAGTCAGGAGAGGAGATAATATTGCGGACGATCCCGTTTCCACTTTTCTTCTCATTCACAGCGATTTCCAGTTTTATCCGTTTTTGTCACCCAGATAACTTTAGAAATGGAGTTACCTTTAAGATGACACTCGTAAACTCGAGGAATTTGAGAATGAAAGAAATGTTAGAAAGGAAATTTTTCTGTCTGTCTGTCTGTCTGTGTGTGTGTAGAAAGATTTTCCAAATGAGAACAATGCAGAATTTCGGTGTGTATATAAATAATGATAATTTTATTAAGACTCTTATTTTGCACGGTGCTCGGTTAAAAGGATCGTTCCGTCATTGTTGCGAGTAAGGAAGGAAGAAAACGTAATTAAAGTGAGTGCACGTTTGAAATCAAAGCGACAGAAATGGAGCTCGATGAAGAGGAGAAGGTAGATACCATGATAGAATGCTGGAGTAGGAGGAGGGGGAGGAGGTGGAGGAGGAGGAGGATAGGTGGTTGGTAGTTCATGAAGGGACTCGACTGACATAATACTAAATTGATTCTCAAGCTTGGCCGTTCTGAGGTCGCGCCAGGTCAAAAGCCTTTTGTAAATCTTATTATCGTATGTCTGCTACCGGACTCGAAGCAGTGACTGAGCAACGGCGAATCGTGCAATTAATCCATTACTTCAATTACCTTCCCCTTATTATCTACGTAAAGTACATACGTAGATGAGACATGCATACATTGTGTATACGTGTATTACATGTCGTCGTCGTCGTCCGTAGTCTCTGTTCACACTTAGAAACAGATACGTGTTCTATCGCGTTATCGGTTCGTACCACGCTCGAACGGATATATCGAAAACGATAGCTCGAACACAGAGCGTGGATTTTAAGCCTCCGAAAAAGAGATCGAGACGCTTTCCCGGATTGTTATATTATATATATATGTATATAGTGTATACGAGGCACGATCCTCTCGTTTTTCGATAAAAATCTCGGAAAAGCCCAGGATTATATTTCATCGTCGAGATACGTACGTGGAAATCATAATCCACAATCGTACCCTTTCTTATTTTTCATTCACTTATCGTATTTCATTTAACAATAAGAGGAGGAGAAAGAAAATGGATGGGGGGGATAAGTAAAGAAAACAAATTCAAGATACAATATAGAAAAATATCTTTCTTAATTTTATTTTTGTGAATTTTTTCACAAACGCGCTTAACGCAAAATAATATCACTAAATATCGATAAAGATTCTTATTATATTATAGGACTTTTTAAAAACACGTCGACCAAAAAATAACGTTATGATGCGAAGTAACGAAAGTCAAATATTTGCGGATAGGAGCAGAGGATATTTGAAAAAAAAAAAGAAAAAGAAAAAAGCACAAAAGTGTCTCGATGAGATTAGAAGTAACGTTTTTTTAATGAGGACGATAGGGATGAAAAAAAGCGAAAAGCATGAAATCGAGTACACTGGTGCGTTGCGACTCGTTAATTTCATACCATCTCGGGAGTTAAAGCATAGCTTTGACGAGCTTCGCGATGCCATATTCCCCATTTATTTGAACCCTTGGTAACGAAATAGAAGAAGGAAGAGGATGAGGAAGAGGCGAGTCATGGCTGGGTCTGGCTACCGTTACGTTGAATTCAAAGTATCACCATACGAAGGCGTGTCCCCATGTTTTTACTTGCCTCAACCCTCACTTCTCTCTCTCTCTCTCTCGCTCTCTCTTTCTCTCTTTTTCCCTGACCGTTACCGCGAAATTCAAAATCCATGTTCGCAACGATATATCGTGTCGACCAGTCGGTTTTCCTCTTTCGAGTTCGTTCCAACCCGTTAAACCGAACGATACTTTACCTACTCATTCTCCCTCTCTCTCTCTCTCTCTCTCTCTCTCTCTCTCTCTCTCTCTCTCTCTCTCTCTCTCTNTCTCTCTCTCTCTCTCGCTCTCTCTTTCTCTCTTTTTCCCTGACCGTTACCGCGAAATTCAAAATCCATGTTCGTAAATTACTATCGTGTCGACCGAACATTCTTCCTCTTTCGAGTTCGTTCCAACCCGTTAAACCGAACCATACTTTACCTACTCATTCTCCCTCTCTCTCTCTCTCTCTCTCTCTCTCTCTCTCTCTCTCTCTCTCTCTCTCTCTCTCTTTCTCTTTCACTCTATTACCTGAGTAGAAGGATAAAGAATAGGAGGAGGGATGAAGCAAACCAAGAACGAAAGATATCGAAGTCTCGGTAGAGGAAAAATGGATACCGAGGCGAAATATAACCTGAAAGTGGAAGGAAGGAAGGAAGGAAGGAAGGAAGGAAGGAAGGGTCTGGGGGCATACCGAAAAGGTGTTTCCTTCTGGTATCAAAGTCGAACCCAGAGAGAATGGAGTGGCGTAGATTTATTTCGGTTTATCTTGAATTTAGGTACGAAGAAAATGAAGAATTTATCGGTATCGGAGAAGACAGAGATGGAGGAGGTCGGTAGGAGAAAGGACATGCATACGTATATCGGTAGGAGAAAGAATGAGAAATGAGGTGGAGGAGGAGGAGGAGGAGGAGGAGGAGAAGAAGAAAAAAGAGGAATAAAAAGAAGGGGTGAAGAAGGGTGATATGGGGGAGGGGGAGGGAGGTAGGGAGTTAGGAATCACTGCTTTCGTTCTCGCGTGGGTGGTGCGAGAATCGAGTGAGCCGGAACCTCTGGCTTTCGTACGACGGCAAATCTCTTTCTACTATCTGCTTTCCGAGAGAGAGAGAGAGAGAGAGAGAATGAGAGCATCTCGTTTCATCTCTCTTTCTCTTTCTCTCTCTCTTTGCTCTTTTAAAGGAGCACAGAGCGCATTCACGTAGCTACTTATCTCGTTAGAAGGCACGTCTCCACCCTCCTACGCCATCCGAGCTGCGCACTCGCGATCTCCGTTTGGCTTTGCTCGTAATCTGTTGCGGCCGGCTGGCCGACTCGAAAGTCACCGTCTTTTACCCCCTCTCCTCCTCCCCCAACCCCTCCCCTTCGCCGTTTCTTTTTTGCTCGAGAAAGAAAATCTCTTTCATTCTCCATTCTACTCTTTCTATCTAAAAGGCGTACAGAGCGTTACATATATATGTATATATGTATACATACGTTGTGAAGAAACCTAAGTGGCTTGATCGTGGAGAATGCTCGTGAAACAGGATAAGAGAGTGCCAGGAACCACCACCGTACTGCTGTTGTGTCTCCTGTGGACCCGATGAAATGTGTACCCTGTTCCGATTCTCTCGAGCAACACTTTGTTGTTGTTGTTGTGTTGAACGTTAGTTCGGACATTCGTGCTCTCGAGTTTCCTCGGAAACGTTACATTACCCCCCTTGATTTATCTCTTTCTACATCGCCCAAGGATTATCTAGTTAAGAAATCGAAAGGACGTAAGAAGAAACCTATCTCTACGTTTCTTCCTTACGGTTGCTTCTATTATTTCTTGTTCTTTTTTTCTATACTCTCTTTTTATTAGAATTCAACCTTATACGAGTTTATTCTTCTTATTCTTGGTAAAGCAACTTCGTAACTACAGATTACACGTCCCTAGAATACGACGTATAAGTAGGAAACGTAACGAGGAAACCGATCGATACCCGGATATTCTTTCGTAGAAACGTATTCGATTTGGTTCGAATATATTATCTATGTATAAACACAAAAACTAAATACGTTAATAGAGTTTAACGATGAAGATATTTAATTGAAAGTACTAAAATTGTAGGAAGAAAAATCAATTATAAATGATTAACTATATTACCCGATAATATAATGAATAACTTTGAAGTATTTTAATTTGAACTTGTTGTTTACTCGCTGTGGATTTAAGTCTATCTTAAATCTTTCGTAAGAAAATTAATGAAAAGGAAGATAAATCGTTAAAATCACATAGCTTCTAATTAATATGGATAATCTTTGTTTCGTTTGGACAATGAACGTTTTTCTCACGGATAAAAGATTATCCGGAATAACCGAGACTCGTTGTATCTACAAAAAAGGTTTCACGTAATTATCGATAAGAATGATGAACTAGTTATTTCAATTAAGTTTATAATTTCTCTCTCTCTCTCTCTCTCT
>NW_014569565.1:587006-596147 GCF_001313835.1 Polistes canadensis | reverse complement strand
TCTCTCTCTCTCTCTCTCTTTATCTCTCTTTCACTTTCTTCGTCTCTCCTTCCAACTCAGAATTTCACTCGTGAAACTTAGGAAGAGAGGATCCTAGAGTCCTAAAGCGCACGAAGCTGAATAGTCACAAAGCGTATACGGAAGGTATAGGGAAGGGCCCTGAATTCTGCGCTAAATGTAACGACGAAGTTGAAACGACGATCGAGAGTAATTAAAGTATACTTATTCCGTGTTAACGTGCACAACCCCTTCGTACGAGTTATGCGATTTAGGAATTACCTCTTGCACCTTTTGGGTTCAATTTTCCGTTTCGTTTTCCTATTAAAATCTAGGAAAGTTTCTTTAAAAACGTAACAATGGAATAATAGGATAAAATTATTTTGATTTCCATGCGAAATCTCTCCTTAACTCGTTGACGTTTATTTCGATGTTGTGAATTTCTATCTTTTAGTCTATAACTATGTAGTTCTTTTTTTCTTTTTTTTTTTTTTATTCGTAAACTATAACGTACTTTTCTGTTCTCTTATTTTTTTCCTTTCCTTTTTTTATTCTTTCGATTCGGTCGTTCGAGTATTAACGGTACTTTTACGTTTAACCATTTCGATGGATATCCTACCTACGTCTTAAGAAAAGTACCGTTTACGAGAGCTACCAAGGATCATTTTTACGAGTTTGAAAATAAAAATAAAAATCGATGGGGGATATTGAGTAAAAATGAAGGAAAAAAAGGGGTAGAGAACAAAAAGAAAGAATAGATAAAAGAAAAAAGAAGAGAAAAAAGAACTCTGAAAGAACATCGTCCGATCTCTGTTCTACTCGAACTATTCTTGTAGAAAGAGGTATCTAAGTATAAGGTATAACGTGAAGCGATCGCATTTAGTAGCTGTTTATCGCGTTCACAGAGTCAAGAAAGTATCCTAAGCCTTCTCCTCCTCCTCCTCCTCCTCCACCTTCTCCTACTCCTCTTCGTGCAAGATCTACTGCCACGATCTGCTCGTAATCTCGCTACAAATGTTCACCGTACGTACTTCGTGTCCTGAAAAAATTCTATCGCAATGCGCATAATGTCGTTTGAGAGAAAGAGAAAGATAGATAGATAGAGAGTATAGAGATAAAGTATCTCGAATC
The DNA here is from genome assembly GCF_001313835.1 of Polistes canadensis. Lineage (NCBI taxonomy): Eukaryota > Metazoa > Arthropoda > Insecta > Hymenoptera > Vespidae > Polistes > Polistes canadensis. Next base: position 595,019 of record NW_014569565.1, on the reverse strand, counting down.
GAGTAAAGTCTATAGTACTACTACTACCTCCACCACCATCACCACCATCACCATTACTACCACCACTAAGTTATCGCATAATGAAGCGATCGATCGATGTGGTTATTCGTTTCCTGAACTCCATTCGTCCATTCTCTTACCATTTCAGTATTAAAATCTATTCCTTTCCAATGAGGATAATAATAGTAGTAGTAATAGTAATAATAATAATAATAATAATAGCGTTTAATTGACTTGCCGACATAAGTATTCATATTTTTATGTTTATTATTTTTCTTTCCATTAATATTGTATCGTTAAAAAAGTCTTCTTGGCAAATCTTTGGACAAGAAGTATTAAATGAACAGTAACTTTGAGTAACCTAATCTTTTTTTTTATTTTACCCCATCTTCGTGTTTCATTTTTACGATTTTCAATAATTTTAACCTGTTTGTGAAATATCATCCTTTATCTCGAGTGAACGCTTAAACTTTTCCTTTTCTTTTTTCTTTGTAAATGTTAGAAGCAGAGTGGTGGCGATGGTGTCCGCCGACGTGCACACAACGAACAGATAAATAGGCCGTAATGGTACGGATAATGCGTATGAAGCGGCACTCCGTGCCTTACATTCCGTATGTGCTCTTACTCTGTCATTCTTTTTCTCTCTCTCTCACTCTCTATTTCAAAGAGGAGAGATAGGTAGAGACTTGACTTCGTACACACCCACGCGACGCTCGAGGCATACCGGGTGTGACCGTAAAACGAGTCTCTGCTGATTCTCGTCGAGGCAAAGTGGCGTCAAGTGGAAATCGATAAACATTTGCTGCTGTGTTACTGCGTATATTTGCTTTTCCCTTCTCTGTCTGTCCGTCTGTCTCTCTCTCTCTTTTTTTTCTCTCTTATATATTCGAGCGATACGTTCGTCTCATTGTGTGCATATACATACTTCCATCTCTATTCTATTTTCCTTCGCCTTTTTTCTTTTTATTTCTTATATTTCGCGTAACTTTATCGTCCATTAATTTCAGGATAAACGTGTTTGCAAATTCCAGATCTCTTTTGCTTTGTAAAATCGTATAGATATACGAGTTTATTACCGTTCGTTCTCTCTTGAACGTTTTAATGGTCACCAAGGGGAAAGAAGTAAAAGAAAGACATTGTCCAGAGTAAGAAAGAAAGTCCTGAGTTAAAATAGAAGAAAAGAGAGAGAGAGAGAGAGAAAGAGAGTGAGTGAACGGGGTAGTTTGGGAAGGAGAGGAAAGAGGTGGCAGTCGGTCGACAGTTACGCGATATTCCGAAGAAGGCTAATAGGATCACGCTAATTAAATTCCACGTCGTGTAATTAACTGGCCGAGTGTTTAAAACTATAGGAACCGACGTTACATATAATCAATTAGTTTGGTACTCACAAATAGGAATACCGTGTGTTAGAAGTTATTGAACAAATTGTATTACGATGAATTAGAGAAACGGGGAGGTAGGAGAAAAAGGATTTCAAGATTAATTCTTTATTATTTAATATCAAACCTATTATATTTTAATATTCAAATATATATGTAATAATATCATATAACACGTTAAACCACACATTGGATATGTGTGTTCACTATCGAGGATACCTTCTTATATAAAGACAAGAAACACCTCGGGTTGAACGAAAGGGTTAAGGGTAGGGTTGGAGACATAGGGGAGATAGGGGGGAAAAGGGAAGGGATTTATTCTCGACGGGAGAGCAGCAAAGAGTCGCGAGAGTTCTACTCTCTCGGCAGGTGTGTTTTGCGCGCAAGAGAGAGAGAGAGACAGAGAGAGAGAGAAAGGGAAAGAGAGTGCCGTAGCAAGTTCGAAGAGGCAAGAGGAACGGCAACACGTAGGTAATCTTTGACCCTGCCACGGACTGACTCCCTGCTATTTTCTCTTATCCTCGTTCCTCTTCTTGCATCCGCGCGTGGTACAGTACAGTACAACACTCACTCCTCCATCCCTCTCTCATTCAATCTTTCTCTTTCTATCTTCGTCCTTCGTTGCAACCCCGTCCCTCACCATGCCATTCGTCTTCGTAGCGAGTCACCACCATAGCTCTCTCCCCCCCACCCTTTCTTTCCTCTCTCTCTCTGAGTCTTTACCTGCATGCCATCGCGTAGCTCTTCCTTCACACAGCATCCTCGATTGCCTTGCTTAGAGAGAAATGGAAAGAAAAAGAGAGAGAGAGAGAGAGAGGAAGGGAGAGTGAGTGAAATGAGAGGTCCGTGATCGTTGTAAAAGGCTTGGCGATGACGCAGAAATTACGAGCCGAGCGTAACGACTACGTCGTCGTCGTCGTCGTCTTACTCTTCTTCATCTTTTCCTTTTGTTTTTCATCCTTATCCACGTCATTATCATTTTCATCTTTGACCCCCCGACTATCTCTCTCTCTCTCTCTCTGTTTTTCTATTTTATCGAACTCGATGAAAGGTTTTTTCTCTCTCAACGCAACGAAACGCGCTCGTATCGATCTCTACTATTACTATCTTTCTTTCATTATTATCGATACGTATGGGGTTCCCATTTTTCTTTATGAAACATCAAGAAGATCATATCGCTGTGATCATTTCTAGTGTCTCTCGTTTAATGTAACTCGATATATCGCTTTTTCTTTCTCCCTCGACATACGTACCAGATACATATCTTTAAACTATTTTATTTTATTTTTCTTTTTTTATTTACTTCTTACTTCTCTTATTTACTTATTCGAGGATTTATTCTTTTCAACGTTGTTTAAATAGTAATTTGATATTCTATAGGATATCAAAGTATTATGTTCGATGCCTAGGAAAAATTGGAAGAATTTTTCAATTTTCGACTTCGTCTGAAGGATCTTTGCATTCATAGTAATGCCATGGAATTACTAACAATGACTGATTTTCGGCTTTGACGGTAACATATATATATATATACTCGAGATACTACGTAACATCGCGATATTGACTTTACAACGAGAAATAAAGCTAAGAAATACATTTCTTTATTGCCATCCATACTCCTTTCGCAATTTCCAGTCATCCACCCACCTCTACCTTGAATGGAAGAATATCGTGCCGATATATCCTCGAATTTTTCTCTTACATCTAACTTTCACTTGTTACGTATCGATAGAGTTATCCCTTTTTTTTTTTGTTCCTTTACCTTCTCTTCCTTTACCTTCCCATCCCGTTTCCCTTTCCCCATTATTGCCCTTTTACCAAAGCCAGCAAAGTTCACAACGCAAAATTTCACGAGCTACGAATATAATAATACCCGCGTACATATGTACGTACGTACGTACGTATGTACGTTAGGTGAGGTGTGTGTGCTCAAAAGAGAATGCATATTTTTCCATTCTCTTTGATGCTTTCCACGAGCTTTTAACGTGCAAGCATGTTATATACATAAATATATGCCAACACGCATACACACACACACATGTAGTTAAGGAGACACGTGGAAATACAAACGAGAGGGTCAAGATTCTTCTCTACTTCTTGTCGAGTTCTCTTCCAGTAGAAACCTACGTTCAAGCAACCGAACGTAAAGTACTGTTAATGCAACCTCACGATCGCTAGATCGCGATGAGCTGTAGGAAGAGTGGATTCAACGGGAGGATCCTGCTTCTCTTCTTCCTCTTTCTCTTCTTCTTCTTCTTCTTCTTCTTCTTTCTCTCAGTGTGGTTGCATCGTCACGAGTACTCTTTCTTTCTTTTTCTCTTACTTGTCAGGCGGAGTACTTTTCGAGCAGAGTAGTGAGTTCCGTCGATTGTTCGACGATCGACCGTCTCTACCTTTCCTATTTCTCGTCTTCTTTTTCTTCTTCTTTAGTTGGACACTCGAATGGACTGATCGATGTTCCTAGAAACATAGTTTGAACAAATACCAAGAAAGGATTCCCAAAGGCACGCATGTTTTGTCCATTTTTTTTACAACTTATGCATATGATTCTATCTCTCCCTCTCTCTCTCTTTCTTTTTCTCTCTTTTATTCTTTTCGTTATTTGTGTTACTTATTTCTTACTTCAAAGTAATTGGATTATAAAGTAGGTCTTTGTGAAGAAGAAAAGAAATAGTTCGTAACCAAGAAATAAATCTCGTAATCTCGAACTAGCGTGCTACATTCTACGATTCGTCGAGTATTAAAATATACGATATTGTGTAAGCTTTTTGCGCAAGAAACTAATAATATTCACGGTTTCTTTGCTATAATAAGATTCTTTTGTATATTGTTATTACAAACCAAAAATAAGATAAAAAAATTCGAGAAATTCCTATCCAACGAAACAAAACGAATAAATTTTCACATTGCTCTCGCGTTTGATCTTACTTATTCATTTTTTTTAATTAATAGACGAATCTCGCGAAAACATGAGTCTTCTTCTAAAAACGTATCGAGTAGTATCCACTCGAAAATATAGACCAATAAGATGGATAGAAAAGAGGAGGAGGAGGAGGAGGAGGAGGAAAGGAAAAGAAGGATGATAGAAGGGGATGGTCGAACATTAACTTCGGTCTGTGGCTTCGGTAGGAGCATCCAATCTCACGAAGAAGGTAGAGAAAAAAAATAGAAAAAGAGACAGAAAAAGATAGAAATAGAGATAGATAGATAGAGAGAGAGAGAGAGAGAGAGAGAAATGAAGAAGAGGAATCGAGAAGGATCCTTTGGTCTTTGGTTCGAGTTGCCTAGTCCCTCTCGCTACGAATTACCGCTAATCTCTTGCACCCTACGTTTCCCATCTCCATCTTTCTCTCTACCATTCGTATTCCTCCTCTTCTCCACCCCTCTCTCACTCTCTCTATCTCTTTCTCTTTCTCAGTTCCTCGTTGGAGCTCTCGAATCTTCCTTGCTCGTACCTGTCTCAGTATATCCTCGAGCACACCCTTCCTCCTACACCTCTCGTCTCCGGTCCTCTTAGCTCGTTCTCTCACCCTCGACGTGCTTTAGAGTGGCGTCTAAGCGCACTACTACGGTCGGACTCCAAGAGGTTCTGTTTCTCTCTCTCTCTCTCTCTCTATCATCTTCCTCCCTTTCTCTATACTTCTCTCTTTTCCTTCTTAACGTTTCCTCTTGTCCTCTTCCTATCTTTCTTTCTTTCTTTCTTTCTTTCTCTCTCATTTTTTCTTTCTTTCTTTTTTTTTTCCTTCTTTTTTTCGAGCTTCCGAGTCAGAGGCTGGATGACGTTTAGCCTTGAGCACTCGCCACTTTAAAATTTCTCCTAATCTCAGTAACCGACCTCGTGTTCCACGTAAGCCTCCTCTTTACTCCCTTTAGTTCTATTCTTTCTCTCTATCTCTTTCTCTTACTCTCTCATGTCTTATTCTATCTCTTTTTCAAGAGGAAAGAAGACAACCTTTCTCTATCTAACCGTGTGCGGCGTTAACGACGACGATAAAAAGATTAACGGGGAATTGCTCGCGGTGGATTTCGGCCTACGGCTAACATTCCATGAAGAAAAAAAGGGAGAGAAAAAGAAATATGTTCTATATATATAATACATATATATAAAGATAGAAGGTAGAATTAGTAGGAAGCACTAGAACACGGGAAAGAGAGAAACAGAGTGAGAGAGAGAGAGAGAGAGAGAGAGAGAGAAACGGCGCCTGCATTCGACCGAACGAAGAGAGTCTGTGGATTTGGTGCGTTATGTGAAAGCTCGACTGCACTTAGCTCGCCTTGTCTGCGTTTGAAAGCACGCTTATCTCTAGAGAAAAAGAAAGGGAGAGAGAAAGAAAGAGAGAGAGAGAGAGAGAAACGTCGGCGATTACTTAAAAGAGAGTCCCAAGAATTTTTTTCCTGCCACTCGAATGCCCCGTAGTCCTCTTGACTATTTTAAAATAGTATTTTTTAGTCGAGTGGAGTGTCTTTAATGGATTGGATCATTACATTTTATAAGAAACATTTCGAAACGTTTTAGAGTTTGTTGAAAAAAAATTCATTTGACGTTGATAACACACGCGAACAATTTATATTAGAATATTGTTAATTCAAAAATGGTCAAAGTAAACGAAAAGAATAATAATTATAATAATAATAATGATAATAATAATTTGTCAAATGCAACGTTATACAATTTATCTTTCTCAAACGTAGAACAACGATTAGGTAATACCACCACCTCTCTTTGTTATTATATGCAGGCTCAGGTTCGGCTATTTATCGCTGGATGGAATGATAAAGCGTGCATCTCTCGCGTTGGAAAATAATCGATCGTGCGTTAATTGCAACGACGGGGTGCACCGATGGCGACGGTGTTGGTTGTGTCAGTGCTGCTGCTGTTGCTGCTGCTGCTGCTGGTAGAGATAGTAGTATTGGTAGTGGTAGTGGGTAACGATGGTGTGTGTAGTCAACGTAGGCGGTCCACGTCGAAGCGAATAACGCGACGAGCAGCGGGGCACGAATTATATGTAAATAACAAATGACCCGGCATTTCGGCGGCCGGATGATAAACTGGTTCAACCTGAACCAACGAACGAACGAACGAACGAACGAATGAACGAACCAACCAACGACGTAGAGTCGAACAGGAGCAAGTGAGCTAGCTTGCCAGCTAGCTAGCCAACCGATCAGCCGTTGGTTGGCAAACTCTACGAGCGTTTTCCAATTAATGGATTTCCGGCTTTATCTATGCTACCGAGAATAGTACCGAGGCGTGCGGTACGTTCTCGGTGTTGTTTCTCTGTTTTCCTTGTTTCGTAGTCTTCCTTGTTGTCGTTGTTGTTGTTGTTGTTGTTGTTGTAGCTGATATCGTATAGAAGTGGTTTTAGTGTCTGGTGAGGTATCGAGGCGCGAATTTGTTCACAGGTAAGTGGTGCATCGAACGTGAGCGGCGCAGGTGCACAACACCGAACGAAGAATTTTATTTTTAATCGAGCCAGCAACCGGGAATTCGATTAACGGAAATAATGGACAGCTCGATTCGAAGCAACGTTTTCTACTCACACCATCTCTTTCTCTTTCTCTCCCTCTCCCTCTCCCTCTTTTTGTCCCTCTTTCTCCCTATTTATTTTCAACTCGAAACGATCGTCGTTCGAGGAACGTCATATTCACGTTCCGTTTGTCTCGTTGTTCGTTGTTTCACAATTAATAGTCTTTTCCTTCTTAATCGTTTGCAATTCGTTCGGCGAGTTGCTTGTCTGCCGTTTCTTCTTTCCTATCCAACCCGTAGGTAGGTTTAATTAAGTCGGTAAACGATATACTCCCGTACCCACGAAGATTACTATGGCTCTGTGCGGAAATTATACAAGATCATAATTGTAGAGGCAAATCCTATTCCGTTATACACTCTTCGAATTCTTTAATTCGTTCTTCGGAAGATTACCGGTTTCGTGTTATAGTTATAATTTCTTCAAAAAAATATATTTATATACTTTGTTTATTACTCGACGATAACTTTGAAATATTCCGTGTTGTTTGCTATGAACAATTGTCGCAATTAGGAGGATCCGATTCGAATGGGGATATCTCATTACTATACGTCGATACTAGTTGGAAGCCTGGCAAACAGAACGATGGATTAATAGAAAGCGTATGCTATTGGTGTGATCAACTGGTATATCTCTTTGTCGATAACATCCTATCAGGTTTAGAATTCCTGAGAAAGAAGTACACCACATAGTAGATACAGATTAAAATAAATAAATATATGTGGGTATATAGATATAGTTAAATAGATATATATATAGATTGATATACAGATAAAGATAGATAAATAGATAAATGTAGCAATATACCAAGGGAATTAGTATGAACGTAAACACCTTCTATCAATACGTTTAATTAGTAAATTATATTGCGAATCGTAGATTAAACGACGCACCCGTTCAATTTAAATTTTCTCTCTCTCTCTCTTTCTCTTTGTTCCTTTATCGACGTGTATGAGAAAACGTTGGTCGGTGCGTGAGGCGACTCGCTTCATTTAGATCTAATTACGTTGGCGACACACACACACACACACACACACACACACACACACACACACACACACACAGTATACATGGATTTTACGCTAAACTGGTTTATCTTTTATATTGAA
>NW_014569565.1:513197-586710 GCF_001313835.1 Polistes canadensis | reverse complement strand
AGATTATTTTCTCTCTATCAATTTATGATTGATATTATTCTTTTTATACCTTTACTAGAACCTTTTGCAAATCCTTTTGAGACTTTTACGCTAAACTGGTTTATCTTTTATATTGAAAGAAAAACAGATAGAAAAAGAGAGAGAGAGAGAGAGAGAGAGAGAGAGAGAGAGAGAGAGAGAAAGAGAAATGAAAAGAAGCAACGATACGAAAGGTAATATCCTTTCGTGGTCGTTACTGGTCGTCGTATTACGTCCGATAGCACATTTTAAGAATTTATGTGATTCCGTAGAAATTCATGTTCGTTCAACGAACTACGGTAAAAAAGTAGAACTCTGCCACCTCATTTACGAAGGAATTTGAGATTTAAACTCTTTAGCGATCGTTGCTCGAATAACTTGTATAAATGTATTATATATATATATGTATGTATATACTTCTTTCGTAGAATACTCAGATCATTTTTTATTCCATTTATCTATAAATCAACGTTTTTATATTTTTCCTTTTTAACTTTTTTCAACGAATCCAATGAAATCAATCCGAATAGATATTCTTCATTTTTGTATCCATTCCATTTGAAATAAAATTAAAACTAATCATCAATATTTTTGTTTGATATATTTTATTTGTAACGCGATCAATTAATTTTCCAGAACAAATTCATAGCGTTTATTTCAAGATTGTCTTTGGTAACTAACCGAATATCCTCGATGGAAAATAATAATCGTTGAGCAGATAATATCAAAATTAATACGAAATTTATATTCTCTCCTTTTTTCTTTTTATATATTCCTCATCAAATATTTCTCATTCAAAAAATATACTGACTAAAGAGATATATTCATCTTATTAAAAATAATTCAATTGATGACATATATTTCATTTATATCATATTACTTTAAATTTAGACAAAAATGAGAATATATATCCGGAGATATTTAGTTGATTTATATTAATAAAATATAATGATATGTGTTAGAAGTAAACGTGTTTAAATGGGATCAGGATTGTACGGGGTGATTGTGAACGGGGTAAGAAGGGAAAAAAAGTATGGAGTTTTCATTGGCATGATGAGTTCGTCGTGCGGTATCGCATTGGGGCTTCGTGGCTTAGAATTACAAACAAACGCGATTACTGCGCTCCCTCGAACGAAATACCTTGTTGCAAATCGATCCATTTATCGATCTATCGATCGATCGATCGAACTATCTCTAAAACCGTGCCATTGACAATATTGGTATACGTTACAACTACGTGTTTCGAGGATTACTAAAAAAGTCTACTTTTATTTTTATTCATTTTTTTTATTCCCCTCCCCCTATAAATAACTACTATCGATAGATTCTTTTTTTCCTTTTATTTTATCTCGATTATATTTAAATTTTTCTTTTAAAATATTCATTTCGCCCGAACTCTGCCGAATGGATTGAGTTATTTTGTATTTTTCAACATTGTACTAATAGTGTAATTATTTTTTCATCATACGTACGTTAAATAAATAAAACCGGTCTAATTGATTTTGAATAAATCACGAACGAAATACATTATTCAAGAAACATATAATTAAAGTTTCACCCTTTTCAATAAATGCTATTTATGAATAATTGACACAATACAGGTTATATTAAATGAAATTATTAAAAATTTATACTAATCACTTATGACGGATTTGTCATGGGGGAGAACCGTTGATAACGAACTTATAATTAACTCTATGGTAAATGAATCTAATTGAAATCTGCATTTTAATCTAACGATTGAACTTTTCTTAATTGACAATTTATTTAAAGTCTATCGTATAATATTTTAACGAAAGAAGAAACCCGGTTACTTGTATTAACGATATCCTAAAATAGCAAATGTGAATAACGACGATCCAGAGTAATAGAGAAATAGAGAAAATGAGAGAATGAGGGGAAGAAAATGAGAGAAAGAGAGAGAGTAATAGTGAGAAAGATAGGATATCTCTTGTAAAGCAAGGTCGATACTCGAGGCGAGGCCGCAATCAGGAGCACCTAATTATCGTTAATAGCGGAACGCTATCCGCGCCTTACGATGGACGGTTCGAATTAATCGGCGAATTACCGAAGCCAATAGCTTCATGGACTACGACGTAGGATAACACTCTAGTATTGCAATTATAGTGGATTTACAGGGAAACCCATCGGATAACTATAATACCTAAGCAAAGTTGAAACGCGTCCGATCGGCCATTTCATCAATTTAATTAAATCTTATCGATCGTTATTGCAATTTTATCGATCTCGTGGTGCGGATATCTGTTAGAATAAGAGAGAGAGATAAAGATACGGTCCATCGAACAGCATCCGGAAATATCTCGAGTTTTCTGATTCTCCTATAAGAACATTACAACCACAAGTTAACTCACCTACGTAGCCATAATTCGTATTATCTTGCTTTTATGAAATTACTATCTTTAAATTTCTCTCTCTTTCAACCTCCATCTCTTTTAGTCTCGATCAAAGTTCTCCTTCTTCTTCTTGTCCATTTTTCTTCGAGCATTGCTAGTCATATTGCTTGGTTATCCATTTGAACGATCGTTTGGCTTGTTCTTATCTGTTGCAATAATAACTTTTATCACGAAGTAAACTCTCTCATTCTCTCTCGGGGAAGTAAAAAAATAATATGAGGGGTGTCGTTAAAGGTAACGCAAGAATCCAGGTAGATAAATAACGGGCACGAGGTACGAGGAAAACGTTTAAACTTATGTCAGGCAGAAATGGGCATGCAACAGTAGGGGAGGCAGGCCCTGTTTAGCGGTTTTATTGGACACACAACTGTCCCGTGTGTATTCTTGCTTACAATTTTAAGACGAACTTAGTTAGATATATACTCTTACGCTTATTATGTCTCTGTATTTCTTTGGGTACGTATAGCTCTTGGAGGAAAAAAATAAGAAATATTAGATAGAGTAGAATAAGAGACAAGAAGTGTCGCGTGGATTATTTTGCATGGATATTGCGCGGGTGTCTCGAACCGGGACTGTGTTTTGACGGTCCATATATTTTTCGGATCCTTTTGGGAGCCTGGCCAAGTTGTTTAGAACGAAACTTCTAAGTATAGCCGACGAGATCTATTCGCTTGCTTGCTTGCTTTTCGTCTCTATCTCTTGCTCTCACTTTCACTTAAGATCCTTCCTATATATTCTCGAGTTCAGCACTCGGAACGAAACATTTTCCAAGGCAAAGAAAATGTCAAGCCCGAGGCACGACTAGATTATCGTTTTTCTTCTCTCTTACTCTTACATTTATTAGTTTCTCTCTCTCTTTCTCTCTCTGTCTCTTTTTTGCACGCGCGCCTTTCTATCTTTTGTCTTTTGTAAAAGGGGCAACACTGATTAGTTTGTTGTGTAGACGACCGACCGGATCAGGGACGCGTAATTAATTTCATGACGTTTATAGCTCTGAAAATGGTTTACGAAGCTTTCATGAGATATTTGTGCTCGTTTAAATTCTATCGAATGCGTAAAGCGTCGTCCAACGCTTTAAATATGTACGTAATTCTCTTTAACTATCTATCTATTTATCTATCTATCTATCTTGTTTTCTCGTACACTTTATAGATCTATCGTTTTATCTCCCCTCTTGTAGGGCACGTCACACGAAAGTAATTTCGAGTCCTATCCGTATGAGAATGATCCAACCTTTTCGAGCTTTTCCACCTTTAAATTGCTCTTAATTCAACCTGTTGAGTCATCCGCGAAGGGAACTCTCAAAGATCCTATCTCTCGAAAAACGTTAAGGATGTGTAATTCGTAAATTGATTCAATAATGGGCAAAGAGAATTATGCTGGTGATATCGACTTTGATAAACGAGAATAGAAAAGTAAGATGTTGGATATGTAACACGAGATTTAACGATCATTTTATTTAAAATTAGACAAAAAAAGAACAAACGAGATTTAGTTTTAAAGTTTATTACAATTTTCTTCTTTATACCGAAAATTCTGAAATATCTTCGAGTAACTACATTTTTTATATGCTTACATTAAGCGGTATGAGAAATTTTGTTTAAAAAAAATATAACATTAAAGAAACATCGTGTATTTCGTATATTACAGTTTAAAAGCGATAAAAAAATATTTGCAGGAAAAAAATGAAAAGATACGAAAAACTATGTGGTGTTACTTACGCAGAAAAAAACTTTATGAATTATTAATATAACAAAACGTATCGAAACACGAACGTAGACGCATAGAAAAAAAAAGAATGCAGTAGAAATAAGAGTAAAAAAGTAACAACAAAAGAAGAAGAAGAAAAAAAATACAAAGTAAATTCAAATTATTTCATAGTTTTCCTGACGAAGGAAGTATACATACTCTTTTTTCCCCGTTTAAAATTGAAGCTCAAGCGAGATTCGCCATTGTGTTTACCATCTGGCAGCGACAAGCCTGCGGGAGGGCTAAATTCCGGTCTCTCGCTTCCAAAGCAATATGTCCCGTTAAATGCGTTTGCGGCATGAAGGACAGCGATTCGGTTACCTATGAAATGCAGTTCGCCGAACAATTATCCCCTGCGCGGTGCGGCGCTTTGTCCCACACCCGTCCATCGTACTTCGATTCGAATCCACCCACGTGTCACTGTTCACCATTGCCCCTAAACCAAGAGAGATTGAAGAAAAATAGATCTACAAACGGGGGAAAGGTTAAAACGTGAATCATTCATTATTATTATTATTATTATTATTATTATTATTATTGATGAAAATAATATTTCTATATGTGTGGAATTCGATTATTGTAATAAGTATTATCCTTTAATAAAGATTATCTGTAATATAAACAATTCGTGCAAGTTTTGTTTGAGTGTTTAATTATAACGGATTAGGATATAACAAGGTTTAGATGTTTAGTTTTTTGAAAATTACAAGAATGTATGTCTGGTCAAATATAAAAGATTCTGAACGTTAGAGATTGAGTTGCTGAAGAAGTCCCAATAAAGGGACGAAACGTCCAATTTGATCAAAATCAAGTTCTAGTTCTTTTTAATGTCCAATTTTCCTGCTATATAAACATATTTATTAATAATTTTATTTTTGAACGAGAAAAATAAATAATTGAATTCGTACAATATAATTGATTATTTCAATGATCATCGATAATTCTTCAAATATATTTTATTGGCTATGAATATTAATTTTTGTTTTCTTTTATATATAGCCAATATTTTTTTTACTTTTGCATTTTATTTATTTAGCTTTTTAAGGTAAACAAAATAATAAGAATACCACGGGGATCGTCGCAGCGTGTTTCTTTGGTAAAGAAGAAGAGAACACTGCAGGGGTCAAGATCGAGTCATACGATAGGCTAACGAATAACATAGCTCGAGTAAAAATCTTTCTTTCTCAAGATTATCTTCTTCTTCTTCTTTTTCTTCTTCTTATACGTATAGAGAGGAGTCGCGTTTGTTTTACGGCTAAACTACGACGATCTTAATTGAGCTTCGACGTATGTAACGAAGATCGTCGTACCACGTTGAAGAGAGGAACACGTAGATGTTGGATACAGCATCCGTTATCTCTTTTCGAGAGGTTCCACCTCCCACGTAAAACGATGGGGTATATAACTCGTCTATTGTTCCTTTGGGTCTAAACGAGCTATTATCATTATTCATATACGACGTGAGCGTATCCGAACGACTTGAACGAACGGGAAAGAAAAGAGGGAGAAAAGAATGAAGAGGAGGAGGAGGAGGAGGGTAAATGAAAAAAATATAAAAAAAGCAAATGCGAGCTTTTTACATCGAAATACGTATGGTTTTATTCGTGAGTTCGGTACAAGATGAGACGACACGAGACGAGACATGAAGTTAAAGATTCTCGAGAATTTCTCTTGCATCGTACCGTTACTCGTTAGCACAGCTTCTCGGAATTCTAAAGAGAGAAAAATTTGTCAAACGGTTCTCTTTCGTGAGACTTTCGCACGCTCGCAAGATGAAAAAACAAATCCATCGTCTTTTGTGGTAAACTTTGCTATCGGTGGGGAAGGGTAGAAAAAAGAATTTTATCTACAATGAAACTTCGAGATAATTATCTAATTTTTAAAATGATTTTCTCGCGTTCTTAAATTTAAATTAAAAGAAAAGAAAATAAAAGGTTTTGTCTTTGTTAGGATTAAACGATCGCGTGTTTTTAACTCTCGGATATATAAGTAATTAATTATCTAAAGAATTTGTGTGCGCAGTGATTTATTTCTAAATAAATTCAAAAGTTATCATTTAACACTTCGAACGTAGATAGGTACTTACCTTTCCTACCTATAAAGCATTCGTTACAAAGAGGAAGAGAAAAAAAAAAAAGAAGTAAATTGCGCTCTTAAGTGAGACGGTAGTTCATTTTTCTTCCCACTCCCTTTTTATTTTCTCTCTTTCCCCCTCTCTCTCTCTCTTATGATTTACGACGACAGACGAATTTCGTCTTCCGCAATACGAAGACCCTTTATCGTCATACTTGGACTTTAATAACGCCTTTATCCGTGTTTCTCGAGTGCACGACGTTTTCAAGACGGAAGATCATGGGTAGAAACGATTTGCCAACGCGAGAACGTCCCCCCTTTCGATGTGGCCTAACCGCAACATAAATGAACGCGATTACACGAGTGCGGTTAACAACGCGCAGCCGTATGGAACGCGTGTCACACAGCCAGCAGCAGCGTGTGTATGTGTGTGTGTGTGTAGTAGGTACGAAAGGGAACGTGGCAAGCGTGCCAGCAAAAGAAAAAAAAAGTATTTCGATTTACGGCGGTCCTTGTAATATCTATATACCACAAATACGATCTTATAAATACACACGAACTCGAAGTTCCTTTTTCTTATACTTTCATAACTAATGAAATATCGGTAATATCCTTTAATACGATATATATATATATATGATATCAACGTTAGTTATATATATATAACTAACGTTGATATCATTTTAATCTTGATGCCCTTAGTGCTTGTTACGAAGTGTTATGGAAAATAATTATTATTTATCATCGTTTCGTTAATTAAGGCCACCGAGATTTATATTTAAAATCAGATTAGGAACACGCAAGAAGACCGTTTATAATTATTTCCTTTCGCCGAGGAAACCACACGGTCTGTATAATGCTGTACTTCTATTAACGCGAATTTCCTCTTTAATTAGAAATATCTGGGATTCGACGAAGTGGCGTCGAATATATATATATATAAATAAAAAATAAAAAAGAAAAAACACAGAAAAAAAATTTTTTAATTTAAATTAAACGCGAGTTGTGTCATTTTGCGTCAGGGGGTTGCGTAGAATAGACAATTTGTTTCTTTCTTTTTTTTTTCGGTACAAATTTGTTCTAATTATCGAGTACTTTCTGACTATATAAGCATTAATGAAAATTTCCTGATAGACAGCTGATTGAATCTCGCAACATCCGGAAAGCATATATGTATACTACTCTTCGTGTGCAAGCAGAACCTGTACGTACATACGTATACCTACCTGTGGTCACGAATAGAGAGAATGCACTGCTGAGTTTACCAGACATAAAGAGCAAGAGAGAAAAAGATAGATAGATAGATAGATAGATAGATAGATAGATAAAGAGAGATAGTAAAGGATGGAGATAACGAAATTGACATAAGCGCAGCATGCGTTTACAGGCCATTTGCCGAATAGCCGATACCGTCGCGTCGTTACGCTTCGTTTGCCACGACATTCCAAATCCAAAGTCATATGCATTTTCCGAAATAGTATTACAACTCGCATAATCTAACATTTCCTTCCGTCGTTTCATAGATATCCTAGATAAACTTGAAAGACAGGCTTTATCCGGACAGTCGATTAAGTTAAAATCATACCTGAAAAAAATTAGTAAGTTAGAAAAAGAGGAATAAAGATTGGAGAGGAATAGAGAGAGAGAGAGAGAGAGAGAAAGAGAGGAAGATAGTTGCTAGAGAGATTAATCGAGACAACATACCACGATTCTTGATGGAGTTGCCTTTTTTTTTTTTGGTTCTATGCGACGTGCTTCGATTAATCACCATTCACCATTTCCAACGTATAATCATAATAATCAACGAACACCAACGTATAGATCAAAGTTTTTCAAGAACTGTCGCTTTTTTGTGACACGAGCGGACGTTTAAATCTCTTTTAGAAATCGTGTCGTTGTAACGTTCAACTAACGAGAGAGAGAGAAAGAGAGAAAGATTTTATTTCGATTTTCTTGATCTCACTCGTTATAACAACGTGTTTTATCATTCTCTAATCGTTATTGGTATAACCGTAAAACTACTATACTGAAATCCATCAGAAACGTTGTTAATAATTAATCGGCTTGCAGATTTTTATCGGATGTTGAACAAAAAATATTTCACCTGCCCTCCCCTGGCCCAAAAAGAAAAAAGAATAAAAGGAAAAAAAATCTCGATCGATCTAACTGGACCCCATGCACCCACGTCGTTAACTGGATTATTCGCGCTTCACGGATGAAAGAAAAAGGGATGGGTGGGGGGGAAAGGTTCCAATGAAATTGCGATGAACTTGGAAACGCGTATGTATGTATACGAGAATGAAACAGAAATAGAGGAAGGGACCACTGTGAGGGATAAAAGGGGGTGAGGGGAGGAACCGAAGGGGGGGTGCAAGCAAGCTGATGCCAAACTGTAGAGAAAAGAACCGAGAGTTGGGTCAGAGGTTGGATGAAAGAGTGAGATAGAAGATTTCCTCCCCCGTATTTCTCTTTTTCTCTCTTTTACGCAGCATACGCATACGTTTTAACTCTTTCTCTGTTCATTTCAGGGCGCTCAACCAACCCACTGACAAATATCGTCCGGCGACTTTCATTTTCAGCGCACTAATTATTCACCTAACCCCGTCGCTTGCTTGCTCGCTTGCTCGTTCGTTCGTTCGTTCGTTCGTTCGTTCGTTTGTTTCTGCCGCTTTTGCAAATAAAAGCGTTGAACGAAACGTGGCCTGCCTGACTCGCGCAACCTCCTGCCACCACCGACGATGGGTCCATACTATCATGTTCGATGGAATCGCTAGTAGTGCGAGGGAAAAAGATGGACACTAACATATAAGAGAGAGAGAGAGTGAGTGAATGGGCCGATTAAAAAAAAAAAAAAGAGAGAGAGAGAGAGAGAAAAAAAAAAGGAGTAAAAGCACCAGGGGGTTGAACTGAAAGAGTATGGGCTTGCATTAATGATCTCCACGGTTCGATGATATTCCGCCAGGAGCTACGATCGAAATGACTATCCACCCTACCTATTACTCCACCACCCTTTAACTCCTCAATGTTGTAGCACGGTGGAAAAAGCGAATGAAAAAGTGCTAAACGGTCGCTTTTTATCCGGATAAAAATTTACGTTAAATTAGCGAAGGACATAGCTGCCCGTCTATCTATCTATCTATCTATCTATCTATCTATCTATCTATCTATCTATCGGTTATATGGCTTTTTTTGCCGATATTCCAGAATATCGTTTATCGTTTTATATTCAACTATATATATCGTTAAAAGCGATTATTTCGAAATGGATGGAAAATATTGAGATTGGGAATGTATAATATATGTATACGGGGAATGTATTATTATTGCGGACATTTTATAAAATGTCCGGTTATTATGCAGAATGATCGTAGGGTTTCGGTCAATCTAAAATCGGTTGGTTGTGTTTAGGTATGTAGGTGGGGAAATGGGAAAGGTAGAGGACTGGCGAGTTTTTAAATTTCCATGATTTGTTTCACTTACATGTAGTTCAAGTTACTAATCTGTGAAATACCTACTCATTATACACATTGTCCGATTTACGTGGGCATTCTTTACACAATTCCTGAAATATACAATATATACGTAAATGAGAGAACGAAAAAGATAAGAAACCGCGTTGGAAATAAATTAAAATGGAGAAAAAGATATGGGCTAGACGATTAGTTAAAGCGTCAAATCGGTGTAGTCAATTATTTTCACAGGACATCGGGTCCGAATCTCGGAGAAAGAAAGGATTGGACGATAAGAGAGAGGGTGGACCGTCTCTTTCAGTTCGCTCGTTAAAACCATTGCCAATTTCTCGTCGATCCTCTGAACGGGCTTTAATTTGATTTCGAGGGTAAACCATCGCAATTAAAAGTTAGCTCTCAACGCAGAAAGACGAAAGAGATAGTAACGTCTGATTAAACGGACGGTTCGCATCCGGTCGCGAGCTATGCACCTATGTAACACCCTACGAAATGGTACGCAAAGGTTTACGTGGAATGGGAAAAGTACTATCACCGTTCGAAATTAATGGTTGGCTACGGTGTTGATGAGCGTTACTTTTACACGTTTAAAAACGATAATTTTCAGACAACGCCGAAACGTCCACTTGTTATTATTAATTGGCTACGTCGGTGCACGGGAAAACGGTGTACTGCCATACTTCGCTACAATTTGTTTTATTTTTAAATATATTTATTTTCATCTCATTCTGTTCACATCATTCATTGAAAATAATATATCTTTCTGTAAAATAAGTGTCATCATATATATGATAGATAGAAAGAAAGAAACGAAGACAAATAGAGAAATTTGTTCAATTTTAATTATAATCTTTATACGATCTCTAATAATATTTATGTCTCATTATCTTCAACTCGTATCGAGAGATTAAAAAATCGGTTCAAAAAATAAAGAAATAATTAAAACAACAACAAAAAAAAGAACAACGTTTCGTTGAGATAAAAAAAAGATTATTATAAATTTTAATCTTTCTCTCTCTCTCTCTCTCTCTCTCTCTCTATCTCTCTCTCGCGATTATATTTCTCCCCCTCGGAAAATTATATATTATCTCTTCTCGTTTCCTTTCCTTTTTTTTTCCCCCTGCGACGAATGCGTTAATAGAAAAGAGTAGAAAAAAAACTTTTGGGAATAGATTAAAAGTAAAAGAAACAAAATAATAATAATAATAATGATGATAATGAGAAAGGAAAAAAATTACAAAAAATAAAAGAAAAAAAAACCCAGAGAGAAAAAAAGGAAAATCCAGGGGGCGGATTAGGGAGTTAACGCGGTAAGCCGTCGACGTTTTCTCGGTCGTCGGAGTTGTCCCGGACAATAAATTAGCCTTGGTGGCAGTTGCCGTCGTCGAAAGCACCACCACAGGAGTAGTATTCGCGTCGAGCTTTCGAACGCAATTTCGGTTTGTCGTTACCCTTGTGTGTCCCTTCCCTTCCCACCCCTCCCCACGTTCGTAGCCGCCCCCTTGTCGCGTTGCCCATGCTATGGTGTTCTGTACTGTGCTGTCCGTGAACGCACAATGCGCGTCGGGACGCGATAATTGCCAGGCGCGTTGCCAATTCGACGTCGCGCTTGTTAATTGATTCGACAGAAAACGCGAGTTCTCTCGCGACTTCGCGCTAGTAGAGAACCCCAACCCTCTCCCCCTTTCCCTACCCCAACCATTTTTACCCCTCCTGCCCGTAACTATTCACCAATACTAAAATTTCAAACCCTTAATACATTTTCTACTACTATTATCAACGTTAACACGTACACTTTACCACTACTAACGATTTTGCTTGTGCTTAACTACGAGGACTACGACGACTATGATAATGACGACGACGACGACGACGACGACGACGACGACGACGACAATTTTCCACGAGCTAACACCGTTTCTCGTTGTTAAAGCTGTTAACGCGTTACGCCACCGTATCCCTTTTGCCACGGCAAAGCCACCGCCGCGTCAACCGCGAAACTTCGTTCCGTTCATTAACGAGTTCTTTAAATAATGGCCCCCGAGACTCTTTCTCTCTCTTTCTCTTTCTGTTTCTGTCTATTTCTTTCTCTCTTTCATCATTTTTTTTTCCCCATTTTCGATTTATACTATTTCTCTCTTACTCTTTCTCTTTCTCTGTTTCTCTTCGTTCTGACACGAGACGAAAATAACTCTGGGGAAAATTACGAGCTTATTTTAGGCGCGTGTAATGTAATCCCATTTGTTAACAAGATTTTTGATTCGATAAAAGGAAAAATTGTTTTGTTTTAGTTTGTTTGACCGATTAATCTCGAACGAATTATTTAATAATGATTTTTATTGAATTTCATCATATTGACATTTTTATTTTCTTTTTCTTCATTTGTTTGAATATGTTCGATAATATCGATCAGGTATTCTTTAAGACTTCACTGACCACGATTCTATCGTTCCGGATTGCCCTAACCGATTCTAAGAAATTTTGTTGTAGGTCGTCCATAAACGCGAGGGAAATTAGCTTTTCATGACAAGGCCGTCAATGCCGAAGCCAATTCTGAGAATTAATATAAGTAACGATGGATTAAGGCCGAGGTGAGGCATTAACTTTAACAGTTTTTTCTTTTTTTTTTTTAAATATATCGTCCATTTGCTCGTTTTATACCGTTGTTTTCTAAGAAATTATCTGGGTTAGCGTGCCGATGCAAGAATCGGTTCTTTCTATTACGTGGCCAATGTTGAGAACAGTAATTACCGTGAGATCGAACGAAACATTCTCGTATGTGGGACGGACGAAACGGATATCTATATCTATATATATATATAATATAATAAATCCGTGCCGTCAATTTATCGCGATTATTATTTTTTACATCGAAGAGTAATATAATCGCGAAATGTAATTATACGTAAACGTTAAACGAGATCCTATAAAATTGACTTATCTTTTAAGGACACATAATTTAATGAATTTTCGAAACTCCTCGTTATAAACGTATATTATATGTATTACCTACCTACCTACCTACCTATCTACCTACCTACCTACCTACATAACTGCGAAATAATTCTTTATACAGGAAAAACATCTCTTTGATTCAGAAGCACAATCCTTTTAGTCTTATACCAATCTATTTTTCTCTGAGAAGTAATTACTAAAACGAACGACGGAAAATTAAACGTATCGCTCTTGGCCTGTACTATCGTTCTCGCGACAATTAACATAAAAAACTGTAAAATTGGGAATTTTTTTTTTTTCCGGGATTGGTCGGAACGAGAATAGGATGATGAAAGGAAAGAGAGGGAGAGAGAGAGAGAGAGAGAGAGGAAAACGGTGTTCGAAGTTGTGTATGAAATACGTTTGTAAATTTCCTAGCGTCATTAAAATAAACGAGGCTCATTTAAGTGGTCCACATTTTACAAAATCGACTTTGTTAAATGTGCAATAACACATACACACACATACATGCAGGTCCTGCCAACGATGATTAAAATGGACGAATCCAATTTAAATGTACTAGAGGGGAGTGAGAGAAAGTTTATAAAAAATATCTATAACCTTTTTGAGCACGCGAGAGGAGTGAGGTGGGTTGGGTTGGGTTGGGCTAAAGGGGGGTTAGGAAAGGAGAATGGTAGATGGCGGATATAACAGTGGTCAAGATCTCTTACGTGACGTAAATCGATTCGGCAGAAAAGTTAACAAACAAACCGAGACCAGAGTCGAGTTTCGCAAACCGAAAATGTTTCGTCGACTATTTGTCTTTTGCAATCCGCCCCCTTCCGTCATCTTCCCCTTTTCCCTCTTTGTCTGTCTATCTCTCACTCTCTTTCTCTTTTTTCTTAAATGAATTTTTTAAATAAATATTACAGCCATTCGTTTTTTATCACTTATTTATTTTCATCCTTGATAGAAACAATAACAACGAAAAGGGGAAGGAGAAAAGAAAAAAAAGAAATATGTACACTCGGCCAAGCGAAAAATCATTTTAAATTGATATCCGGTGTGGTAGTGCTTTTAACGTTGTTTCGTTGACTTCACAGAGAACTACAAGGACAGACAAATAAATCATGAAAGAGAGAAAGAGAGAGAGAAAGAGAGAGAGAGAATGCAACACGATGATATATGGGACCATTACAGAGACTACGATTGAAAAGTTGAAAGAGGGGCGGCATATCTTGCGGTGACGTTAATCGATTCGGTAAAAAGGCTTCGTTGAACGCGCGACGATGATTCCGCATCGGTTAGCATGCACCAGGAACCCAACGCATTGTTCCCTGCTATACGTAATTTTTCTCCTTGTGCCGAGCCCTCTTTTTTCTTTTCTTTTTTTTTTTTTTTTTTTATCCTCCTTCATATACGATTCGAATTACCTCCTATGTTCTCTCGTTTCAAATTGAAAATGATGAAAATGATGAAAATGGAAGGAGTAAAAAACAAAAAAAAAAGGAAAATAAACAAAAGTACAAAAAGAATTTCATCTTAGAGTATCGTCGAGTCGCAAGATGTGCATTCGTAATTTACGGTAATCAGTACATAAGTCATTACTTTTGTTCTTCATTATTACAACGAAAGTCAGTTCCCTTGTTCATTCTTTTTAGAACCGATTATGTGATGCTACCTCTCACGGAACGGCGAAGATGTTCTTGCGCATCTCGTAAAAAAAAAAAGGAAAAAAGAAAATAAAACAAGGGAGAAAGATAATATGCATAAGAGACGAGAAAGAGAGAGAGAAAGAGAGAGAGAAGATAGGGATGAAGAAAAAAAAATCTTGAAATCTTTTTCTCCCGGTGTCTCTCTCGCATTTCGCCTACCTTCATAAATTTTCCACACGGTGCTCCTCCAACCTATTACGTTGTCTTCTCTCGTTTCCCTTCTTCCCCCCTCAATTCTTCATCCTCCATCCTTCTTCTCTTTTAATTTCACGAAGTAGAGAGAAGCTCGGCGTGCTATTCTGCTGATTACGACTGACTCTACTCTATCCTCATCGTCGTCATCGTCGTCATCGTCAGAGTTGCACGAACGGTTCGATTTCAAATTGATTTTTTTCCACGCGAAGTTCTTATATATATATACGTAGAGAAAGTGTATACCTTCGCCACCTTTTTTTCTTTTTTTTTCAAACGTGGAAGGGCTATAGTTTAAGTTATGTATGTGTGTGTGTGTTGCGTACCCAAGGGACGTATCGATGAGGAAAAGAGTGTGGCGAATGGCCAAGGTCTTCTTCTTCCGGGCAGCGTGCCATCGATTGTTCACTTTCTTTCTCCCTCATTCATTCATTCCCTCTCTCTTTCATTTTTTCTTTCTATTTCTGAGAAGTTCTATACCCTACACTTCTCTTCCTTCCCTTCTTCTTCCTCCTCCTCCTCCTCCTCCTCCTCCTCCTCTTCTTTTCTGCTTGTCCACTTCCTTTTTTTCCTTACAGTGGGAGAGTAACGACTCGTGTATTATTTATTTAGGCTTTTCTAAGGTGGAGGGTGACAAGAAACGGGCGCCGATTTTGTTACCACCCTTAAAGGAGGAAGCTTTAAGTAGACCGGAACGTAAGGGATAAGAAAAGGATATCGGGGGGCGGGGAAAAGGTTAAACGAAAACGAGCCGACAACGAGAAACAGACGCGTGTTACACGTTGAAAGTTTTATTACTTGCGATGCCCTACTCAATGCATGATTACCAACCTCTGTCGGCAGGTTTACGTGTTTCTTTGACGATAAAAGGAAAATTATTCCCTTTCTAACGATTTCTTTTGTATCTATCCTTTCTTCTATTACTATCTCTTTAAACTTTATAAACAAGAAAAACGAATATAAAATATCAAATGAGATACAAATTATTCATATGCGTTGTATGTGATAAAATGAATGAATAATAATCTTATTAGTTTTTTTTCTTTTTATCCTGCTATAGGTATAGGTATACTTAGGTGTATACGTTTAATATGTTCATCGTAAGTGTCTTGTTTAATAAAAGAACTTTTCATCGTAGCCTGTTGTTTGAACGACTTTACAAACATTGGCTAGTGTGAAGCACGATGTTCACTGCCGAGTATGAAAAATATGGCGGATAATGGTTAAACGACTCGGGTGTTGCTTGCGTCAAGTAAGCATGTAACACGTTTTCGACGGTAGATCATGTAGCAGGAAGGAGTGAAAAGGGTAAGAGGTTAGAGGAACAGGATGAGGAAGAAGAGGAGAAAGAGGAAAAGGAGAGTAGGGGGAAGGGTGGGTGGGTGGGATTGCGGGGGGGGTTTAGAGAGGGTGATGGTTGCTGCTTCACAAAACCTCATTTGAAAGTTTGATTAAAATTTCTAGCAGGTCGCTCGTGTAATGGACGAACTTCTTGCTACCAGCAGAGTTTCGCGACAGGACTGGTCACGACGATTTTATAAAATCCCTCGTCGAGATGTGCCCCTTTAGTTTGGACACGTAAATACAGGAGGATGGTTAGCTTTATGTCTGGTACTCGCGTGATCACCGAGATGGTTACGTATGTAATTCAATTTGTAAAAAAAACTTTTTTCATTTCGATTCAGTAGTACTTCTATTTATTCTTTTCTTTTTCGGAGAGGGGTGGAGGGTGGGGGAGAAAGGGGCTCATCTTTTTCCTTCTTTTTTTTTTTGTTCTAATTACGAACTTCGCATATATAAGTTTTAAAGCGTGTAGGTAGATAAATGTATCATTTTATACGGTACATTTTTAAACGGGATAAGAGAGAAAGAGAAATTTAATCTTGTAGATCGTATCTCATCTGGACCACATCATACACGTGTGGCAAAGTATATTGTCAGTCCCCCCCTGTGGTGTATTTAAAGGGACTAACTCTTCGAAGGTAGGTGCTGGCAGCTTCCGCCTTTTTTTTCTTCTTCTTTTCTTTTTTTTTTCTCCCCCTACCAAGACACCATGCTAGGTCTTGGCCCATAAATCGTTTTTAACACGAGCAAAGAGTCTATAAATATTTGGAGCCCTTATTTTCCTGGCCTATATTCTAGTTCAGGCTAAATATCTCGCGTTACTTTACTTCGGTGGTGTCAGTTGAAAGGCGATAGAGCGAAACCTTCGAAACTACCCTGAGAACTACCGGGGTGTATATAAAAGAAAGAGAAAGAGAGAGAGAGAGAGAGAGAGAGAGAGAAACAGAGAAGGGGAAATAATGGTCGTTGAATCTGAGGGTTAAGTGAGAGGGACAGAGAGGAATAGATAAAGAGAAAGAGAGAGAGAGAGTATTCTCTCTCAGTCGAGTCCTCGACGTTTCTCTCTTGGACTTAATTAAGCCGTCAGTACCAACAACGGCGTTTCGGAGCATTCAAACACGTGGTGGCTGCGTCAGATTTCGGCGTGGCAGCCGTGTGCACCGACTCTCACCGAAATCACAGCAGGTAGAAACCACCGAGAATCTACCCTTTTCTCTTTCTCTTTCTCTCTCTCTCTCTTTTTCTCTCCCTTTCCATTTCTCTTATTTCCTGTATCTCTCTTTACTTCTGAGTATTGTAAATGGTCGAAGGCTCGGCGCCTGTCTTGAGACCTGTCACAATATGGGCCTTAATGGAGGCTCATTACCATCGAAATATAAACCTGCTGCGTTAAGCATTTCTCTTTTTTATTTCTCTCTCTCTTTCTCTCTTTTACGAAGGTACGTTGTTCCTCTTATTTTCCAACGAGTCGTTTACAAATGGTCACACGATGTTCCGTGCGTGTTCGTCGTCGTGCTACTCCTCCCCGAAAATAGAGCCCGCGGAGGTGGAGGATAAAGGATAGGCTATGCTCGGAAGTCTCTCAAGCGAAAACGATCGACCATTAGTATATCTACGTGTATATATATATATTTGTATATATGTGAATACGAAAAGATGTGCGTGTCCAAGTTGCTGGACCAAGCCGAAATATCAGGCGGTTGGTATCAACCGGCGATTATTTATCGTTATTTCTGAGATAATTGGCCGATCTGGAAGCCAATCAACGTGGGCTTCGCACTCTCGTATAAACGAAATCCACGCTTCGGGCTTGGAGTTAACCAAGAAGATTTAAAGAAGGAGAGAGAGAGAGAGAGAGAGAGGAAATACTCAAAGAAAGAAGAAACATTGGCGTCTGCCTCGTAGTTTCGCGTATCATCGAAACATCGTGGTAAAGAATATTACGTATCCGTTCGAGAAAAAAAGTAAGAGTAAGAAAAGGGTAGAAGAGGGTAAAGAGAGGTTAAGAGGTAGTGAGTCTTTTGCCTTTACGTCTTTCTTTTCGCTCGTTAACTCGGTATATTTCTAAAAATGAACGTTAACCTTTCGGCTGAAATAACGAGGCTCGTCTTGACGATGCTCGGCTAAACGGATAAAGAAATGCGAATATTTATCGATCGTTATGTTAAGAAATTATTAGATATAAAGTAAGAAAATTATAGAGAAAATTTGTCTTCTTCTTTTATATCTTTGCAATAATATAGAACGATGTTTTTCGATGGAAAATATTATCATCAGATAACATAAATGCGTGAAACTTATTTCTATTATAGGATTATTAGATATCAGTATTATAATAATACGTTTCCTTCAAAAAAAAAAAAGAAAAACATATATATTTTTTTACATATAAAACTAGAAAATTTGTTGTAGATCCGGAATAGATAATCGTGTTAATTCGTCGTTCCCCTTTGCCATCGGGTACCGCACATCCGCAAACTCTGTGTCAATAGATACGAGGAACACGTACAAAATGGAACTGAGTTAACGCGATTACCGTCGTTGATGCGCTTTCGACTTTGACGTGCTTTAACGATGTTTAATCACCGATCTCCCCACGTCACGTCGAATTTTCCGATTCGCTCTCTACCAATTTGGCTTGCCACGTCGCGTCCGATCACCGTTTACGATTTTCGCGGATAAATACGAAATACGTTTGAACCATCGTATCTTTGATAGTTTCAAAGACGTTCGACTACGAGAAAAAGAGTTTCCAGAATTTGTCGATAAAACGAATAAATATCGCCAATGCGTATCGTTTAATTTTCGCGTATATATGAAAGAATAAAAAAGAAAAAAAAAAGTAAGAAAATAATGTTGCTAAGAAAAAGTTTGATACTGCGTTTATCATCTATTCATTCGAAAATTACGGTCTTATAGGGATAAACACGATATATAAGATATACCTACGCTTTAGCATTGTTTCGTAAAATTACTAAGCATTCCGTGGCTCATCGATCGGTTTTGCTCTCGAAATGGTTACCTAATGGTCGGTTATAAGCGGGCGACCTTATTGTTGTGTGGTGCTGGAAACCGATCAGTGGTTTCTCGCTTAAAATGAGCGTGCGAGATAATGAGAGAGAGTGAGTGAGAAAGAGAACAAAGGGGCCGTCCCGATTTTCCACGCTGGAATCTTGGGACAACGATTCACAGGAGTGAGGCAAGAATACAACAGAAGCATAGCGGCGGTAGCAACGGGGGCCCTTTTCTTCCATGCGTTTCATGGTAACGTTCGCGAGCCGCCAGGGTGTTAATGGCACTCGAGGCCGCGGGCTCCATCCATCACCAGTGAAACCACTGTATGGTTCGCGGTGTCTACGGTATATATCTACCGTGTTACGTCTCTGACGTAGCCGCAATAATACTCCCTCTGTATGTTTCTAATACACCTACGCCTCGACTGGCCGAGGCACTCACCGTGAATTTATTAACGAGTGCACGTTACTTTTCGTATGAACTAGTATCCTCCTCCTCCTCCTCCTCCTCCTACTCGCCACTTCAACTTACCCTACCACCAACTCTCTTCTCACTCTCTCTCTCTCTCTTTCTCTCGTTTTTCTATTTCTCTTTCTATCTTTGTGTGGGAGCCGACGTTCGTTTTTCTCCTATGTGCTAGAGAGTATAAATGATACGTCCGTATCGAAAGTTCTTAATGGATACTCGCGGGACTCGTATAACGATATCGATCTTCCGACCGCGTCCATGCTAACGAATTGAATTGGACTCGTTCGGGCACAGTGGCGTAGAGATTAGGGTATTAGAGATACCGCACTTGTAACTCGACACATGGGATATTAGTTGAGATTTATGATCGTTAATACGTGGTGTTACGTGTGTCTAAGAAAGCGAGAAAGTTAAATGTACATCTAATATAAGAAAGTATTTCGAAAGTAATTCGTAAATGGTTAACATTGAGATAATATTTCGTTATATTATTCACGATATATTATAAACGTTCTATACGTTTACACGTTATATATAAACATAAATTAAACATCGTAGGTTCGAATGTTAACGAAAACAATTTTATAACTCTTTCTTGTTGAATTAAGCACACGTAGTATCTTCACGCTTACCGATGGATTTATTATTTTCGATGGACCGATTACTCTAGTGAGATACGAGGACGATGAGTTAGGGTCGGTGGGGGGGTAAAGTAAAATAGCGTGGGTATGCTTGCACGTTTTATTTACGAGCCGAGGCGAGCATCCACTCGTACTCTCTTCTTTTCTCTCTCTCTCTTTCTCTCTTTCTCTCTCTTTCTCTCTCTTCCCTGTTACGATCATCTATCCCATTTCTCTTTCGCCGCGGGCCTCCCTTCCCGTATCGTTCCCTCGTTCTTCATTTGCCTAAAAGACCCCTTTGTCCACTCGTCTTCATCCTGTTTCGCTTACAAACTCCTCCTTCGCTTTCTTCCCTTTCCTATCTTTCTTTTTAGTCTCTCCCTTTTCTTCCTTTTTTTTTTCCTTTTTTTTCCTTTTTTTTTTTTGGTTACTTCGTTCTTTCGTTCGTATATCGAACTTGGTCCACTTAGATCGAATACAGAGAAACATCGTTTCTTTTCTCTTATACTCTTTTTCTTTGCTGATCCTCCCTAACGAAAGCTCGAATCATCAACTGTTTCTCTCTCTCTCTCTCGAATTCTCGAGATAATCGACCTAATTCACCATTCCAATTAATCCACTTGGCAGATACAAAAAATACCATTCCCATTCGTTCTTTTTTTACTCAGAAAAGCAGACTAGCATGTTTAATGATCCACTTAGCCAGCGTACATTATGATCGGTGACTTATTAATGATACCGCTTCAGTCTCTTGACCCTGACCACCAATACCGCTAAAACGTGTCTGTTTACGTAATGAGCCTGAGTCAAAAATTCATGCACTTACCGTAGGGATTTTAGTCACCGGAGAAAGGAAAATTTGTTCAACGTTCCCATACGTAGGGTACTATCGTAACATAATAGCTGAAAAATTCTCTTACGGCTTTGTTTGTCTCTTTGCATTCCGAAACAGTCTATAAATGTATACTTTTTTTTGTTATCTTGTAAATGTCTTATAATTGAAAAATATCGTCGTAATAAAACGAAGAATGTGTTTTTAAATAGGAGAAGATCGTATCTATAAATATCAATTAGTTGCTCGAACGAATCTTCCGGCATATTATATATTTATTTTGATCTATGTTAAATTCTTTAAGAATTTCTTCACGCGATACACTCGATCTATGAGTAACAAACATAATGTTAATTATTCGCGAATCATGTTAACGTAAATTTGTTAACAACGGTTACAATTAATACAGAAATTAGAATTTCTTTTGAAAAATTCTACCAATATCAATATTATAACCATTGTTAAAATATATTTATTTATACTATACACATGCATACGCGCGTATTTATAATTTATATCGTAATTTGAGCATAGTGTAAAACAAAGCTACGAATTGTTACATTCTAAGAAACGATTTCGTGCGTAATAATATGCATTACGAGAATCCGTGATCTGAAAAATGAATTTTTTACAACGCACACATAGGCCGACTGAAAGGGTCGTTTCGTGACCGATTGCAAAAGATCGAATACTCGGTTGGGGTCGTTGCCGCAATGTTGTTGGTAGCAGAAACAACTCGTTTTTGCGAATACTCGTTGGAACTAAACGGTGCGAGACCCTCCACCAACCAACCAACCAACCAACCAACCAACCAACCAACCAACCAACAACCAACCAACAAGCCAGCCAGCTAGCTAGCTAGACTATCGTCGGCCGTGGCTTTCTCCTCCCCCTAGAAATTCGAACAAGTACGTACCTACATTCGACGAATTGCGTAGGTAAAAAAAGAGAAAGAAAAATAAAAAGTAAAAGAAAATGGAAAAAGAGAAAGAAAGAAAGAAAGAAAGAAAAAGAAAAAGGCCAGAGAGAGAGAGAGAGGTTCGTTCGCGTGACTCGGAGGCATTTACGCATCGAGCTCAACCCCGTCATTTTTTTCTCCCATGGCTTCGGAGATCCCACGGCGCCGCTCGCGTCGCTGCCACGAACGTTTTCTCTATCGCTTTTTTCTCTTCCTTTCTTTCTTTCTTTCTTTCTTTCTCGAAAAAGAAAAAAAAAACCCACCACCCCGTCGCGATTTCCTATAACGCAACAACCATTTTCTCTGTCTTTTCCATTCCACCCTCCACCCTAACATCGAGGGGCCGATCTCCGTTTTTTTTTTCTTTTTTTGTTTATCAGATCAAAATACAGAGTCTCGTGCGGCACGTTCGAACTCACATGAGACCCCAACCACGCACTCCCCGCAAATTACATACTTTTTAAAAATGATCGTATAACGCCTGAAAACAAGTACAAGAATCCGATTGGATCGGATTTCCTGGAAGAGTAAACACGTCGATCGTTTAAAGACCTTTCTTTTCTTTTTTATTAAATCTCTAAAAAAGATATTTTCAAGCTTCGAATTATATAATTCGGATATATATATATTTTTAAATACTACGTTTGCAACCTTGACTTTGGCGTTCTTGTAACGAATTACGATCAATCGATTGATCGAAAGAGAGAGAGAGAGAGAGAAAGAGATAGGAATGGTTCGATCAAAGCGACAATTTTTATCGAACTTTTTTACTATTCGCCATCGTATTCGTTGATCTTTCAATTCCCTTTGATAGCAATCGAATTATTTCGTTGGTTAGAGAGAAGAGCATCGAAACGCGAATTTCTTTTGCCGTCTTCGTTAACGCAACACGAGAGCAAACGAGAATAAAAACACTTGATGTGAGATTAAAGTCAGACCGAAAAAGAAATCTTCTTCCCAACCACCGTCCCACACTCCCTCCCCATCACCATCACCATCACCATCACCACCCCCACCGCCGATGTTCAAAGCAAAGCTTCGGAATCATTTTTACATCGGGCCAAAGCCGCAACTGGTTTTTTAAAGTTAAGAGGCTCGTAAGCGCGTAAAGCAGTCGTCGTATCCCTCCTCCCCCTCCCTTCGCCACCCCCCCTCACCATTCCCCACCAAAAGTGTCGGCTGCGAAACGATCGTCGTCACGCAGCAACGTGGAGTTCTTCTTCCTATGGAATTCAGGAGATCCGTTCTTCGACGTTTCGAACGATGGAGAGTAATGAAGAAAAATAAACGAAAGAGAATGAGAGAGAAAGAGAGAGAGAAGAGAAGAGTACTTGCGTCCGCATGCGAGCCTCGTAAAAACTGTCTGGAGAAGGTCTGCACGTTCGTGCATCAACGAGAAACAAGTTTCCTATGTCCAAACAAGTCTACTTTCTCTCTCTCTCTCTCTTTTTCTCTCCCCTCGTTCCACATTCCATTCCGTCTTCGACAATCATGAGGGCTACACTACCTTGTGCATACGTGCACCTCGGTAAATTTGCTCTAACCAATCTTCTTCTTTTCGTATGTATATAATACATATACTAAGTTATAGGTATATACAATACTTCGTAAGGTGTGCATATATGTATGTAAAAGTTGTGTATAGAATCGGCAGTAGCAAACAGACAAACGGACGAACGGATGGCGCGTGCCTTACCGATGGATAAAGAAAATGCATAACATTATTTCGAAGTAAACGCATGTATTTAAAGTTACCTTTTTGAAACAGAAAGGAACAACCTATAAGAAGAAAAAGAACACTTTTTTGTGCTTGCCTTTATCCGGCTATTTATTTTTACCATCTTTCGGCGTACTCTAATTGGAAAAAAAAAAAAAAATATAGAAAAAAAGTGCATGCCATTCTCGCGTGTCCGTTAACAATTAAGAAAATAAACAGACATTTTTTTATATTTCACTCTTCTTAAAGTGATACCTAACTTTATTTTTGTCTTTTTGTTTGTTTTTTCTTTTTTTTTTTTTGGCTTTACGCTTTATTACAATTTCAAAAGTATATGGCGAAAGAAAATTTACGTCCGAGTATAATAGAATTATTCAAAGAGAGTTTTCGTATAGTTTAGCTTCTCAAACTTTATTCGCTATTCTCGTTGGTGTCATCGTAGTAATGGTGGGTGGTGGTGGTGGTGGTGGTGGTAGTTAGTCGTCATCGTCGTCCAGTTGTCGTCGCGAAGGAAAGATTTTAGAATGTAGTCGTCCTCCCATCGAGTTAGGAAAGCCTTTTCCACTTCGTTTCTTAGCTACACCGAGCTGCTTTTATACTAGACATTATCATAAATTCTAATTTTTTATCCTAGCTTATATATAACGAAAAACTTTGGAAAATCTCTCTCTCTCTCTCTCTCTCTCTCTCTCTCTCTCTCTCTCTCTCTCTCGGCTGAACTTTTTTTTTCCCTTTCTACTCTTTGTTTATTTTTTCTTTTTAATTTACTAAACAAGTACCGTTACGTTTAAGTTCCAGTAGTCGAGTGGATCTCAATAATAAACAAAAAATTTTATTAGAACGCTTCTTTTTTTTAATCTATCAACTCTAATTCGTTATAATAGAAAATATATTGTTGTGAAAAGATTCGTCAATAGTAAAGGATGACAAATTCGAAAAATAGAAAATATATTATAACATAATAAAATAAAAATATTCTACAATGAGATTTTTTTCTATCTTTTCCGACGCGTTTACCAAATTCCATGTACTTATCTGCTTACCAACACAAGGATAAAGAAACGTAGATCTTGAAGGATAAACCCTTCGTAATAACTCGCAAGACAAGGTAATCCTTGTAGGAGCGTATAACGAAAAGTTAGCCAACTAGTCTAGCTAGCCGTTATCCTTTAAGGATATACGCACGTGCAATAATTTTTCTTTTATTTTAAGACTACATCCCCCCTTTTTCTGGTTCGTAATAGTGTTTAAAAAATAATAAGTTACCGAAGAAAGGAAATAGATTACTTACGTTGTTTGCTCTAGCTACTACTACTATTACTGTATAGAGCTGTTATCGAATGGAAAGAATCGAGAACAATGGAAGAAAAGAATCGGTTTGAATATCCTATCACGAGGAAAGTATTCGAAAGCCATAACCACCTTTATCCATGGTTTCGTGGTCTCCCTTTCTCTATCTTTCTCTTTTTCTGGCACGATGAGGCATGATAGGAGAACAAAAAAAAAAAGAAAAAGAAGAAAAATGAAAAGAAGTTGAAAAAAAGAAGAAGAAAAGAAGAATAAAATAAAGAAAAGGAAAACTAGTTTCACTCCGTTTTTCTCGCAACCGTTGCATACCTTTGGTATCGTTCGCGACACGAAGCGGCACAAAGTATTTCCATTACGCCGCTATGTATTTCACCGGTGCATAACTTCGTTCTGTAATTTTACTCTATTTCAACCGTGAACCCTACCGATTTTCCACCATACCGGTTTTACTTTTTTTTTCCCTTATGTTCATTTCTTTCTCTTCCTTATTTTTCTTTTCTTTCTACCTCACTCTCTCTTTCTTCTCTTTTTTCCCTTACGTTTCCCAAGCTTACCCTATTGAAAGAGTTACGTCGAGCTTTATTCATTTTACGAAAAAAAGACGGTAAGGGCAACATCATCATTGGGTGGCCTCTGTGTTTTCTATCTTATATCTCTTTTTTTTTTTCTTCTCCTTCTTCCTATCCCGTTTTTTCCAGGATAACAGCAGTGCTATCGATAAACGTGGCTATAGTCCGCGTAAAGCAGGTCGTACGTTTCGTTTACGAAAGAGATCGTTGTTCGGTAATATCGATATTACTTTCGATCAAGTTGCCGTAACAAAAGGTTGAAGAAAAGATGGAAGGAAAAAAAGTTGGAACTCTTTTTTTCTTTTCTTTTTCTATCTTACAACGTCTATTACCTTCGACGAATAATTGATTTTCCCCCACCCCCGTTTTCTGCTCAAACATTTCGGGATAAAACATGTTAGATTATCGTCACACGTTTGCGAACGTTATATAACGATATTGCTGATATTGTTCATGAACGTAATAGCATACGATCGATAATTTTAATATAATCGTTCCTTTCGCCTAGATAACCGTACCAACGAAATTCGATAATTAATTAGATATACCTGATAGAAAACGACAGGTTAACGAGCAAAATTTCGCTACTACGATACGCGAAGGTAACATATTAAAGTACTATTAAAGAACGTTAGAAATCGTCTCTTTAAGAAATCGAAATTTAATGATCCTTTAACTTTCCTTTCCCGATCTAGAAAATCTTCTTCTTATTGGAGGCTTTCAATGATAGCAGCACTTTCCTACGTAAGTTAGTCTTATATAGTTGATAAGGTAACTTAAAGGTACGATCGATAAAAGTCGAATAAACTCGCACGACGCAATCTGTAGGAAATTGTGAACCTAATTACAAACCGGAGCAATTCGTTAACAGTTAAGAGATATAGTTTCATTTAATGCATACACACAGATACGTACAAGAGGTATCTACAGATAAGAGATTTATTTTTTTCTTTTTAATATTTCTATTTTTACTTTTTCTTTTTTTTGTGTTACCAATGTTAAAAGAAATAATTAAAAGTAATAGTGAGTCAGTTAGTATCTAAAGCCAGTTAACGCAGTGGGACTCATTAAGCTCTTCTTTCAAAAGAAATTCATAAACTTTTGCTATACGAAACACTTAAGTAAAAAGAGAGAGAGAGAGAGAGAAATAGAAAAAAAAAAAAGAAAAAAAGCCTCGTGCAGTTGGTGCATATAAGCCGAGTGCAGGTGTATAACGCATATATTTTCCATTATTATCTAGACGTTTTATGACGGCCCTTACGTGGCTGATTACCTGTCACGCTCGTGCATTATAAATATACAGATCTACATTTGATCTATGAATAATTCGAGCAGCTTTAAGCCGATTTCGCGCGTTATATCACTCGTGTAATACTTACTTGTGCGGAACGACCATCGTCAGGAGTGAAACAGTGAAAAAGAAAGAAAGAAGGTGAGAAAGGGTTGACGACAATTTCTTAAAGCCGAATAAAGGCGACCAATGGATTATTGTTCTCTCATTATTTGCTACCTTTTTTTTACGGTTTTACGTTATGAATAAGAAAAGATTTGTCGCAGATCGAAGATCCCTTTCATTTCGTTCTCATGATAAACGATAGCGGTCAAGTCGGCTAATGCACTCGCTAATGTGATCGCTAATGCACTCGAAAAGGGTGATGGAAGGGGAGGGGGGAACGGAAATAAAAATTATCACGACTCATTGCCGAGCGGTCGTGCATGCACATCTCGTGCTACTGCCAGCATAAGGGCGGGGGGGGGGGGGGTGTTAGTAGAGGAAAGAGGTGGTGTTAGTAAGTAGGAGAAAAAGAGGGTGAGAATGGTGACCACCACCACCACCACCCTTATCCACTTTTCCTCGAATGCACGCGAGCTTCCGTTTCCTTCGTTACCGCGTAATAATTATTATCTATTGCTCCAACGTTTTTATCCACTCCGGGTACAAGTCGGTTGCATTAGCTTTATCGTACTTGAACTTTGCGTTTTTCGTCCTTTTAACGCAATACCAACGTCGCAATACCTACTACGGCTTTCTTTACGAATTCCAAGCGTCGGCTTTTAACTCTTTCGATCTTTATCACGTACTCTTGATTCCTTTTCCTTCTTTTTCTATTTTCCGTTGGTTAATTCATAGGCTCACGAAGAATGAAATGATAGAAAGTACGACGGGGAAATGCTTTTCTTTCCCTCCCCCTACCCCCTCCTACCCCATCACTCCTTTTTTTCTTTCCAAGGAGTTAGATTTAAAAGAACAATGTGATATGAAAGTAGTAAACCTTTGACGAGATGGAATAACAAATTACCAGTGATCATTAGTATAATTTTTGCGTAATAGAAACTTTTGTGTTGCACTTGAACGCACACGTTGTTGCCACTCGTCGTATAACGTTGACGTTGCTTTTACCATTGTTGCATGGTAAAACGTCCTGCAATTTGTCGAGAGGTAAATATTTCTTCCTCTTCATATTTCGTTGGGTCTCGCGTACGTTAGTAAAACTCGTTTTTTTTTCTTTTTTTTTTTCTTCGCAACGTCTAGCACGAAAGTGTGTTCACATCAACGACGACGACGACGACGTCGTCTTTGCGTTCGCTGGACCCTTTAACAATTTTTTGTTTTTTTTTTGTTTTAACATTTTATTATTTTTATACGTGCCAAATTAAGGTGGCCGTTGTTGGTGCAATTTTTACCGCTACGTCTACGTATATAATGTAGATAAATACAATTTTCTACCGTATGTATCACGACTGTGATAAAAAGAAAAAGACCACATTTTTTTTTCTTTTTTTTTTTTTTTTTAGGAAAGAAACTTTTGTTGAGTATTTTTTTTTTTTATTTTTTTTTTTTGTAACATTCATCGTTGTCGTTTAACTCATCGTGGCAGCTCTTTTTTAGCATTTCTCTTTTCTTTTTTTTTTTTATTGTAAGTTACGTAAACGGATATTCAAGAGTTAAAGCATTCAAAATCAAGGGTAACGCTTTACTTCTTAAAGTATAATCATTTTATCCTCTTGAAGTATTATTACTAAAAGAGAGATAGAGAGAAAGAGAGAGAGAGAGATAAAGAGAAACGAGAGATTTTCACTTTAAAGCTTTCGGAAGTAAGTATCAAGCTTCGAGCGACGAAAGGAAATTCCATAAAACTATGTTCCAAATGAATGCAATAAAATGCTTCACTTTATTTACTCATGTTGTTCCTAGCGTAGCTAGGAGATATTTTGTAACCCGTTTTTTTTGTTTTTGTTTATTAAGTCATTCTCGAGATAGCTCTTTCAACGGCATTTAAATAGAAATATATATATATATAGGTCGTTGGGAAACAATGGTAATAACGTATTTTACACCGGAGAGTAAAACTAAAGAAAAAAAGAAAAAAGAAAAGAAAAGAATGTGACAGAGAGGAAAAAAAAAGTGAGAAAAAGAAGAGAAAGAGAGAGAGAGAGAGAGAGAGACAGTATATAAAAGAGTTCTCCCCTTCGTATTTTCCAAAGCAAAAATCATCCTTTCCTTTTCTTCTTTCCTTTTCGTTTTCAACGCTTGACACAATTACCGAGGTTATTAATCGCACTGCGTGCGGTGTCGTTTGGCACTCGACAGTTCAAAGACCATGAGAAAAGTGCCAACGAAAGAGATGCCCTGCAGAGATGCCATTAGTTATACACGAATGAGTGCGGACTAGGTATACACCTAAAAGCTGGACAGAACCTCGGAGAATCCTCTTCTCTCTTTTACTTTCTCTCTCTCTCTCTCTCTCTCTCTTTATCTCTATCTATCTACACGTGATTTTGCCGAGGGTGTTTCGAAAAGGGCCACCGGTTTATACACCCTCTACACACCCCAATGGTATCAAGTTTCGAAAGGGTATCTCGGTTGGCCGCATGCCCGAGAACTTGAAAATGGAACGAAGGATCTCGTTGTAAACTATGAAGGTGTCCTCAAGGAGTAGCCCTTTTACTCGCCCTATGAGATATACTCATCGTTTCATCATTATATTATATGTTTCTCTCTTTCTCTCTATCTATCTATCTATATATATTTATCTATCTTTATCTATTTTTATCTGTATTTCTCACTTTCAATCGATTTCCATCTTATAGCAGTTATTCTTCATCTCTCCATCCTTATTACTTTCGGGTAAGTTTGCTTACGAACGAAGAAGAAGAAGAAGAAGAAGCTCCGACTCCTAAAAGCCAAATTTAAATAATAATTAGGATTTACGTCGTCGTCGTCGTCTTCGTCTACCTACCTATCTACCTACCTACCTACCTACCTTCCGAGTTTCGACTTTAAGATGCTGTCGTATTCGCGGTTTCCTCGCGAGCACGCTCGTAATCGCTTAACGAAGTTAGCTACGGTAATAAGGTCACTTTTACCGTTGGAGAGAAAACTTTGTTTATATACCCGCGTAATTATTCCGGACGTATTTAAAAGTATAGTTATTACTGTTTGTAGCTCACGATAGTTACACGAAAATATTCGAACTATTTTTAAAAAGAGGAATGAACTCGATCACGAGATGATCAAATTAAAACGTATTTTTATTGGTATCTTCCCCCCCTTCTTCTTCTTACTTTCTTTATTCATTTCCTTATAATTTTTCTACTTTTTTTCACATTCTTAATTTAATGTTTCTTTTTTTTTCTTTTTATTTTCTTTTCTAATGGAATAACAAATTATAAACTTCCTGTCATTCTTTTTTTGATCGTAGTATTCGATTCGATTGATTCGTACGATACGTCTAGAGCCCATCGTTTTTAGGACGAACGTTTTATTCGTTTTCGTTTCCAACTTCCGTTTTCACCTTTGTTTCGCGAAAAATACTCGAGAGACAAACGAGCCGTTACACGAGCACGTTGTAAAATTGCAAATGAAAATTCTGTACGTTCGTCAAGGCTTTTTCATTACAATCGACGGTAACGTCTCTCAAACGATCGACGAGAAACCCCCCGCCCTCCATTGGCCGACGTTACTCACGTTTTTAAAGCTCTATAACTCTTTGAAAGAAATATAATGGTAGAAATATTATTGTAACAGACACGTTGGATTATCGAATTCGTTAAATTTTTACCTAGTGCGAAAGCGAACATTCCTTTCTCTCTTCCGTTCTCCCCTTTTTCTCTCTTTCAAGTACGCCAGACTGCGAAAGGGTTCGAAGAGCAAAGAGGGATGAAAACGTAGAGTGGTTTAACGGGGACCGAGGGGAAAAACGAGGAAGAAGGGATGAGACCATTTGACGATTCGAGTCATTTCGCGTTTCATAGGACACGACGATGAGCCAGCCGCTTTTGCCAATCGAGTAACAATCCATTAAGCTCGATTATCAGATCTGTTTAAAATATAATCAAAGGGCATACGTGTGTTTTCCCGTTGAAAAGGGTCGTGATTGAATGCAGCAACGCTGTTTTACTCCAACAAATCGCTACTCGTTTTTAAATAGAACGGAGTTTATATGACTAGGGAAGAGATTCCAGACAATTATATCCCTTTTTTTTAACCTTTCCCTTCCTCATTTTACAATGAATTTTATATAACGATAAAAAGTGACCATTATAATGTGCAATAATCAGATAGAAAATATATCAATTGCATTTTTCTCGAAGAATTGATGATAATGTTTAAACGCATTATGTACAACGGTCTGTTTGTTTAATATGATTCTGAAATTTACAAATTTAAAATCGTATTTGAAAGGCTTATTGTTAATACGATACAAAGAAAAACTTATTCAATTTAAATATTTATCATTTTTTAAATATTTTTATGTATAACCATTTGTTTTTTTTATTTACTTAAATTTTAATATTATAATTTAATGTGTGAAAATATTATTTTTCATTCGTCGAATCGTTGATGCGTCTTATAAAAAAGAAACAATGTAAAAGACATATTTCGTAACTACGTCTCAACATTCGGTTTACTATGTACAAGAATTATTATAATCCATACGCAATGTATTAATTAAGAATAAGATTTTCTTTTACGTTTAACATTCTAACAGAAAGAACAGAAACAATTTGTAACTCGTCAAATATCGAATCATATAATCGTCTATTCTAACAATTATATTAATCGTGTTTTTTGCAATAAAGTTATATACAATGTTTCGAAAAACATTATCGATTTTTTAACATCAAAGAAAAAAAGCTTCGTGAATCGTATCTTTTATGCTTCGAAAAATTTCACATCAAGAGAGAAAACGTAAGATGCTAGTAGAATAGTAAAGCATATATCCGACACGTTTACAAAGCATACTCTCATTTGATATCTCGTACCATTACTTCGATGTTAAAAGAAAAATTTGTCCAAATCACGAAAACATCGAAAACAAAAAGTGTTCATTCATTAAAGTCAATATTTTATGTTTAAAAAAATTCTATTCCCCCCTCTTTTTTATTTTATTTTTCAAACGTAGTAATAACAATTTTTCAAACGCGTTTAAATTGAACCTGCGAGCAAAAAAAAAACAAGAAGTTACTTTTATAAGCAAACGTTTTACACGAACTACATTTACAAAATATTTATAATTAAAGAATTTTCAGAACAAATTTACGAAGATAGTAAAACATTTTCTTCAATAGTTTTATACGCAAACAGAGAAAGTAATAATTCTTGAAGGGTTATCATTGAAAGAAAGTCACTAGGTATGACCTTTTTTTTTTCTTTCTCGTACTTCTTATAAAACTAGGAAACAATTGGTGCCTCTCTTTCTCCACTCCCTCCCCCGTCCGCCTTCTTTCTTTGTGTCTTTCATTGGTAAATGTCTTTCAACGTTTGCCGGTACCTCTTTACGCTCCGTTCTATTCTCCCACCTCGAAGGTACTCTACTTACATTATCCCTTTTCGCCTACCTTTCAACGATCGAATTCAAACAGCTATTTGTTCGAAGGTGAAATGAGAGTGAAGCTTGCTTTCCTTCCTTCCTTCCTTCCTTCCTTCCTTCCTTTCTTCCTCAATTTCCTTTTCAGTCACTATTATCTCCTCTCACGCGATATACCATTCTTGAACTAGTTATCCGATTCGAAGAAATTTTTACGACTCTGATAAACTCTTGTTTATACGATGATTGGTAACCTTTCCGTTATTTTCCTTCCTTTTTTTTTCTTTTTTTTTTTTTAATTTATCGTTAATGATTAGTTTCTAACGTGGAAAGAAATAAAAGAAAAAAAAAAATTAAGATCGAGGAGTGCTATAATACACTAAGTCATTGTCAAATTCCTGAACAATTGTAGTTTGTTTCCCCCTCCAGCCCCCCCCGCCCTCTATCTTTCTTTCTTTCTTTCCTTTTCTCTTTCTCTCTTTCTCTAATAATTGCCGTTACCAAAGCGGCACTTCGAAAGGAACCGGTTCATTTCTTGACCCCATCGAATCCAACGAATCTCATATTTCATTTGCCGAGCACGGTACTTCGCGGCCAATTAAGTTCGGTACTATAAATAAAAAGGTCCGCCGGCTGTGGTTTAACCAACGGATAACGGCTGGTCCGTGGGCGAGATAGGCGTTTTTTCTCGTGTTCGATGCCACTACTTTTTATCGAAGAAACAGTGTAATCGCTTAATTATAAGCTCCGTTTAATCCCTTCTTCTTCTTCTTCTCTCTTTTTCTTCCTTTCTCTCTCTCTCTCTCTCTCTCTCTCTCTCTCTATTTTTCTTTCATCTCATAAATATTAATAATACCAATCGTACGAATAATCGTTCGACACTAAAATTATCTATAATAAAAATTTTAACAGATTTTTCATTGATTATTCTTTAAAATGATATAGACCTATGGAGTGTAAACCGAGGGTTGCGAGAAACATTTTTTGTCGGGGGAGGGTAGAGGAAGGTGTAGCTTAATTTAAAGAAATTTTGTTAACGACGAAAAATATCAAATTGTTCTTCGACGAGTATAAGAGAACCTGTAATAAAACAATATCAAATATAAGATAATATTATTTATAAACAATTAAAACGTGTACTACTACTATCACTACTACTACTGTTTATTCAAAAATCGCGGGATAAATTTAACGCTTAATCTCGCACATTGAAAATAATAGTTTACTCTAAGTACACCGATATAGATGATAATAAAAACAAAGAAAAAAAAGAAAAACACAGTTGAAAATAATTTCTTTGCTTTTTATCACGCGGACATTATTAGTAATTTTATCATCGGGGATGATAGTTGTTCGACAGACGTTTGTAATCGAAATGCCAGAAGGAAACTTGGATAGATCACTCGACGTTTGAGAATCGTTAGTTTCGAACGCGTAACGCGTTTTCTACCGTTTGCTTTTACAGGTTAGTTCACGTGCAAAATGGACACGAAATGGTTCAAAGGTTGCGAGAACGTCGACCTTTGGCATCGTTGGCTACGGTAAACGGCCGAGAAATCGAACGGTCGTTCGATCGTTCGAGGAAGCGAAAGAGTGGCAGGGATGGGAGGGGGAGGGCGTTGGGGGGGTGTTGGGGGGGAACTTGAGG
This sequence comes from Polistes canadensis, assembly GCF_001313835.1. Lineage (NCBI taxonomy): Eukaryota > Metazoa > Arthropoda > Insecta > Hymenoptera > Vespidae > Polistes > Polistes canadensis. Next base: position 552,857 of record NW_014569565.1, on the reverse strand, counting down.
AAAGGCTCAGGTTAAAGAAAATGTAATTAAACGTATAGTTGTATATGTATACGTACGTGTACCTACTTAGGCGAAAGTAAGACGAAAGTAAGACGAAAGAGAAAGAGAGAGAGAGAGAGAAAGAGAGAGAGAGAGAGAGAGAGAGAGAGAGAGAGAGAGAGAAAGAGAAAGAGAGTAAGAGCCTTCGATCGATCATTATACATATATACAGGTAACCACACGACTAATAATACAACACTTTGGAAACTAACGACTAAAGAAGTTCTTGCATCATTTCTATTACTTTCCCAGTATATATTCCATAGGTATGCACATTTTTATAACTCCACTAAATGTGTATTTAATTTTATTGCATATCTCTCGTGGCTACATTTTTATCACACTTACAAAGATGAAATACGATCCATACGAACACACGACACAGCGTATTCGTATACCGAAGTTTGAGAGATAGAGTAAGAGAAATAGAGAGATAGAAGGACGGGGTGAGGGAAAGGGGTGAAGGGGTGGGGTGGAACACGAGAACTGGAAATGTTCTCGTGGAAACGAGCTTTCGATGTATATAATATTTAACGATAGATTCGACGGTGATAAATTTTAATAAAGAATCTCGGTAAAATCGTGAAATCAGTTGAAAGATAGATAAAGAGAGATAGAGAGAGAGAGAGTGATAACGTTACGGGTGGAAGAGAGAAATAGAAATGAGAAACGAATGACGCGTTATAATAGTATCATAAAATTTAACGAACTTCTGGAAGCATTTTAACTTACGGGATTTATAACTTAACGTTATAATACTCGTTACGTGGGAAGAAGGGGAAAAGGAGGGAAGGGGCGTAGCTTAACCGCTTTGTAATTATTAGAGGAAAATTGATCTTTTTTACCCATAAATAATTAGATTTATCGATAAAAGAGAAAGTTGAACGAAAAAAAAGAGAGAGAGAGAGAGAGAGAGAGAAAGAAACAATGAAGGATAGACAATAGAACGATCGATGAAATGCGATTTTAACGGGTTCATTAAAGTCCTCATTTTCTGATTAACCTTAACGCTTTACACGTATTATTTGCATGCCGTGTTGTACCCTGTAACAACGAACGAACGAACGTTCGGTTGGTCGATCGGTGAGTTTCCGAGCGATTCGATGCGAAGCAATTTGAAAAAAAAAGAAAAAAATGCCAGCCGTTCGCGGTGTACTGGAAAGTAAAATCGGAATTTTTCGTCGTCTCGTCGAAATGGCGATGCAATTTTACGAGCCGGTCAGCCGAGCAAACCGGCGTCGGTTGGCCGCACGCGAACGCACGATTTTATCACGTATTTTGGCTACGTATTGGCATACGTGTGTACACGTGTGTTACACGATCAAATGCATCCCGCTCGAGACGTTGCGAGCAAGCTCGAACCTTCGTCTCTCTCTCTCTCTCTCTGCTTCATTTGTAAATATTATATTATTATATTGATATGCAATATGTATATATATATATGTGTGTTATTTGTATGGATGTGTGTATGGATACCTGTGTTCCCACACATATTTATACTGCAATTGCATTTCATTTAACATTTATAACGTATATAAACATATATCTCAAAACGTCAGTAATAATTGTGAGCTTATTATTATTAGGTGGAGATAATTACTAAAGCAATATTTATTGTTTCCTCTCGTGTAATCAATATGTAACACGTAAATTGACATGCTATCGACATTCTCTTGTGTTGTTAATATATATATGTATATTTTATTTATCTATTTTTATCATTCAACGAATAATTATATCAAGAAATTAGTTTTGTTTCGTTTTAATGAGGATGTGTGTGTGTGTATGTATGTATGTGTGTTTGCTTACACGAATTAATGTGTATATTTGTCCGCGAGCATCATCGATGGGAATATTAAGAGAACAGTTACATTTTTGCGAATACCTTAAAAAAATATTTAAATCGGAATGGGGGTATAGTATTTTTGGAAAATAATCTGTATCACATTGATGAGTATTTACACGGTAAGAATAAAATTTTATGAAACGACATGAAAAGAGAGGAAGGGTGATCTAATCTATCGTTAAACTGGCTCGTTGTCATTAATGTCAATTAAAATGCTTTTATCGATTGTTGTTCATGTTATTTTCCTAGTATCTATATATTTGAAAGCTAATTAATATAATATGTTTAGAATAAAGAAAATTTAGCAATAAATACATTAATATATCTTATTTACATATTTAATAAATTTAACATTAAAACCACATTTATAACAAATGAATTAAACAAATACGAAAATATTGTACGAAAAAAGCTCGTCACTAAAAAATCATACGTATTTGGTATAACTGTAAAAAAAAAAAAGGAGAAATATTCGGTTTGTTCATGTCTAACAATTGGTCATCCTTTGTTTGTACTGTTATTTAAATTTTTAATATCAGAATCAGTTTATTACCCTTTAAAGTAAGAATAATACGAAGTACATTTTTTAAAAAATTTCATATCTATTAATATACATACATATTTCGAATATTAAACAATTTCAATCTGATATTTTATTAGATAAAAATTTTCAATTCGAAATCGCCACTGTCCAGGAACGTTAAAACATATATATTACAATTTAAACAATCGGATATATTAGTAGAGTATATTAAAGTATTAGACATACTTCAAATGATTGTTAATTAATCGAAGGAATTGTATTTTGGAGTTTAAAAGCACGGAATATAAATTCTACGTACCGTCTTCTTCGAAATACACTGTTAGACTGACACATTGTCCTCTATGAAAGTCGGTTAAAATTCTTCTATTGATTCTTGTTTACTTGACTTTCCGAAGGCTACATATATGTATATATATATGCATGTATAACGAAAATAATATTCGGAAAGTCATATAAACAACATTTATTCATAGAATTTTTTACTGACTTTTATAGAGAACAATGAGACAGTTTACTGTTGGATTTCGAAGAGAACGGTACGTCGTATTTATACTCCGTGCTTTTATACTACAATATACGTTGCCTTTCGATTAATTAACAATCATTTGAGGTATGTATAATAATTTAATATACTCTAATAATATATCTGATTGTTTAAATTAAAAAATATTTCTTTTAACGATACTGGACAATAGCGATTTCGAGTTGCAAATTTTTATTTAATAAAATATCAGATCGAAATTGTTTATTATTCGAAGTATGTTAATGGATATGTATTTTTTAAACAAATGTATTTTGTATCATTCTTACTTTAATGGGTATACTAATTGTGATACTAAAAAATATATAAATGACCAAACGTTAAACATGATATTCATGGTTTTCCTGCTTTTACAGTTATACTTACAGGTACGATTTTTGGTGACGGGCATTTTCTTATACATTATTTTCGTATTTATGCTTAATTCACTTATTATATAATATATATAAAAATAACTTTCAAGTTGAACTCATGAAATATGTAATTAAGATATACTAATGTATTTATTTCTAAATTTTCTTCATTCTAAATTGTATCAATGGTTTCCAAGTAAAAATCTAGTATGCGTAACAGTATACGATTTTTAAGAAACACACTCACTGTATACATAATATGAATCAATTGATTTTCCACACAATAATACGTGTTTCACTTCTATCGAGCATATGAAAGGCGTGCTGCACATTCTTTCTTTTCGAAGTATTTAGATCAGTATGTTAGAAATGTATTTAGAAATTTGAACAAATATAATGCATTAAAAGACGACGAATTGCGATCTAAATAAAACATTCTACTTCTTTCAATTATTTCTTTTTCTCTTTTTTTTTTTTTTTTTTTTCATGTGTTTTCACATTTCAGATTACTTTAACGATCTCTAGATGTAAAACATATGTATGACTTAATTCAACTTTTTATCTAACTGTGCTTAAAAATAAAGTAAAGTAACTTCTTTATAAAATATAATAATTTGTTCGTATTGTTCCATGGCGGTGGCGATCATGCGTCAAAAGATTTTCATCTAACACAACACGTATGAAACTCTCTTTCTCTATGCATCTACGTGTATATACATATACGTATGCTTACATAGTAGGAAAAAGGGATAGTAAAACGTGCTTCCTGCAATAAGGCTGAGAACGAGCATGTGCCGTCGCCATAAGTACTTGGAATATATGTCGTTCGCGATGCTATACTACGCGAGAAACACCAGTAAAGTCTACGAAGAGAGAGAAAGAGAGAGAGAGAGAGAGAGAAAGAAAGCAAGAAAAAAGAAAAAAGAATAAAGAAAAAAAGAACTAATGGAATGGTTGGAAGATTGTAAACGACGAGAAAAAGAGAGAGAAAAAAGAGGAAAAAAAATAAAAACAGAAAGAGAGAAGGAAGGAAGGAAGGGGTGGTAGTCTGGCAATTTTGCAGTCCACGTGCCCTTACTAGAAATGAAAAGGGGTACAAAGAATGAAAAAAGGTTTAGAGGCACGCTCGATATTGTTTCCATTGCTTTTATTATTTTTTGTTTTGTTTTATTTTTTTATTTTATTCTCTTTAATTTTCTTTATTTTCTTTCTTTATCTATTTCTATTCGTTTTTCTTCTTTTTTTCTTCTCTTTTTTCCCCAAGTATTTCTTTCAGTTTATTGCGTTCACGATAATACTTTCCTTTATTACGCACAGCACGCATCGGCATAGAAGAGCTGCACCACCCCGTATTCTTTTTGTGATCTTTATAGCTACAATTATAGAAAGAAAATATCCGGTTATAAAAAGTATCTAGACAACGAGATGAAAGTACTTTTATTTCATTCTTTCTTTATTTTACTTTAGTTTTTTTTTCTCTTCTTAAGTGTTCTATCGATCTTGAAAAATCTTCTCGATATAAGAACGGTTTTATTTTTCTCCTTTAAACGCGAAAGAATAAACATATTATAATTCGTTCTCGTTATAATTAATCAACCAGTTCACTTTTATTAATTATAATAATATTAACGAGTAAATAGAAGAGTTTCTCGTTTTCATTTGAAAAATATGAATATCTTATACTTAGATTATTATTCGTAAGACGCGTTAAATGTTTTTCGAGAGTTACTCGTTTAATGTAAATAGCAGTAACATCATTCGAAAACATTTTAAACGAATTTTTCGAGGCCATCAGAGAAATATAATATCAGGGGTGAAAGTACGTAACCGTCTTGTACGCGTTTAATCGTTTCGATCAAAAATTTATACGAAGCAGAAAGAAAAGAAAGAGAGAGAGAGAAAGAGTGACAGAGAGAGAGAGAGAGAGGAAGAGAGAGATTTCAAGGAAAAGAAAGATGAAAGGAGGTGGAGAAGGACGTCGAGTCTCAAGACGAAAACTTTCACAATTTCGAGGGAGGAAGGTAACTTCTTGTTCCCCTTCTACCATACCGAAATTATTTGCCCTACCGTTAATTAAACTCAACTGCCCTCGATTATAACGCAGAATACTCGAGGACACTGTGGAGAAGCAAGATTCCCTCTCCCCTTCCCCTCCTACCTTCCCTCTTCCCCCCTCCCTTTCAAATATAATACCTCGAACCATCCTTTTGCTGTTTCAACCCTTTCTCACGTAAAATCGCCCTTTAACGAGAATAGGACAGAGAAAGAGAGGGAAAGAGAGAGAGAGAGAGAATATCCAGGGATCATTCTTCAAAGTAGCCTTTGAAGTAAAGTTTCAACGCCAGGGGGTGATAACTAAGCCACGGGGGTAAGAGGAAGGAACATAGAGGAGTAAAGAAGAGCATCAAAGAGATCGCGAACACTGACAGGTGCACGATAAATCGGTTCTAGCACGATAATAAGCGGTACTTCGTTTCTGCTTCCCGTAGGGTATCGATATATATCGATGGTCGCATAAGGGATACCCCGAATATACTTAAACTATCTAAATCTTATGAGCTTAATGGGAAGAAATACCACTCGCAATTTTCGACACCTCATCAATTGCAACGATCGTTTTAATTAATATGTTTGTATACGTATCAAGAAATACATCTTTGTATTATATAGATTATCAATCCAAATTTTAAACCAAAATTGAATAAATCCATTAATTACGAAATCATTTATAACGTTATTATGATTAAATCGTTATTATAATGATTTTTTTAAATTGTTTTTTTTTAATATTCTCATTACTGGATGAAAAAAAATACAATTAAGTATATTACTCGTAAGATTTGTTAATAAATAAATTTACCTCAACTATTCTCTGAGAAGGTATTGATTTATTATTATTTTTTTTTATTTTATAAATATTCTGTTTCTTTCCGATTTTACGTAGTGATACCAAAATTTTGATAGAAAATGAGAAAAATTGAAAGTTACTTGACTAGAAAAATGTCGAGCAAGTAAAAACAATATTCGTTAAAGTTGTCGAATGTAGATAAGATTAAAATTATTATCAATTTTATTTATTTTTATAATAATTTTTTGTTAAAACCTGCGTTACGTCGTTTAGAATCCTATCTATAATGTATTTTAATTGAATGTTATTCAATTACTTAATCTAATCGTGAAAGAACAATTATTATTCGGTTCTTTTTACCAATCGAATTCTTTTCTTGTAATAACCCGAATAATTATTATTTTTCTTGACAATCGATGATGAAAAATATCAAAGGCAAATAAATATGACTACAGAGAGATATTTCCATTATAACGGAAGATAGAATAAAACGCGTGCGATATACGTCGATATGAAATTTAATTTCATCGTCGAAGAATGTTTGCAACGGTGTAAAATCGCACTTCAATAAAAAAAATCTCACTTACTGGAAAGAGAGAGAGAAGGAAAGAAACGAAATGAAAAAGAAGAACCTCTCCAACTTTTATTTATAGGTAGTCTTGATGGAAAACAAATCTCGTTTTAAAAGATATTCGAATTTATTCTCCGTGTTGTGTGTACGATAATTCGACAAGATATTAACGCTAATGGATTATTCTGCTCGATTGTTGATACATACAGCGAATAATTATAATATGATCAAGTTAATACGAAAAACACGTAAGTTATAACATTATCGTTATTTCTCTCTCTCTCTCTCTCTCTACCCCATTTTTCATTTTTTCTATTTTTTTTTACATTTAATTATAATTTCATTATGATTATTTCATATCATTAAGAAATAATGATATTACATTGAATTTCTTTACATATATTTTACTTTTATCGTATATTGTTAGAATATTTCATATTATACAGATACATTCGTGATTGCATATCTCTCTCATTGTGAAATATTTATTTATTCCATTTGTACACGAAGAGAAAGAAAGACAGAAATAGAGATAGGGAAAAAGAAAAAGAGTCAGTCGTTTCCATCCAGGACGAAATCGAAAATGCATTTCGCATAACGATGAACGGGGGGATGCGCATACGAGTGCAGCGCACGCGCCGATGCACCTTCCTAGCTAGAGTGGCTGTCACGCGAGATGATGGTCCTTTCAACGGGAAGCTTTGGCAGAGTTGGCAGATTTTAATTAAAAAACAAACTTTATCAGAAGCATAGTTCCACGATAAACCGGTCGAGACCGTCATAATTCAACCCGGCCGAACAGAAACGACGCTAATGATGCAACACGAATAGAAAAGGCGTTACGTTCTCTCTCGTGGGTGATTGTGCGTGGGCCTCGAATCAGCCTCGACGATGGCAAGTACCTACGGACTAAAATTTTAATTAAAATTAATACCGCTTGATAAATGTATCGTTAAATAACCAACCAACCAACCAACCAACCGGCTGTGCCGATGAGATTCGTTGTATTTTCTATGCTTGTGAAATCATGTTATTTGAAAATATCCTGTTAGTCCTCCAGTGTTCCATCTGTGCGCACGAGTTACAATATTAATTAATAATATTTTCGTTATAAAAATAGGTAAACTATGTCTACTAATATCTTTGCATCCATCGATTCTATGATCAAATTTATATAGCTAGGGAATCGTTTAAGATTTATATCTCTAACAGAGTTTTATGTAATTTCTTTCTTGTGTATTCGTGTATGCATGTATGCGCGTGTGTATGTTTTTTAATCTTATTATAATATAAATCCAACTAATATACGAATATATATTTTTCTATAAATTATTGTTACGTTAATATTATTGCTTTGAATTCGTTGAACATAATTTGTTGGTTATTGTAGTAGGTTTAGTACCGTGCATTTACAGTATTAACTATGTATTACGTTTCCGATTAATTACACGAATGGCTTTGTGCATCCAAGCGACAAAACCATGGCGGACCGACAAAACCTAATTACAATCACGTAGGTAGGTATACCGCGTGAACGTTTCGATGAACATCGATAAACGTCGCGTTCGACGTAAATTATTTCGCATGGACTCCTCAGGATATGCAATGGGGCTGACTTGGTGCACGCATGTAGCTTTACACGTAAGCTTACACACGTTTACCGTGGAACGTACATACATACGTATATACGTATACATACTTACATACCTGTATACATTATCGATCAACGAACGAATAACCGTTGACAAACTTACCCGACTCCATTATTCATGTCTCGAATCGATATTTACTTCTTAAGTCTTTTGATAGTTACTCCATAATCTTGAAGCTTTTCCAACAATCACAAAGCTGAAATATAGTCACGCACCATACACAAAGGAAAAAGTTAAGACGATAATATATATATATATATCGATCGTGTACTCAAACTCGTGCGTTTAATCGATTAAAGATTAAACGTATTTTATTGTATTAGTTTCGTGTTTAGCGTCATCATCTTACTCCTTGCTTTTACTTTTTTTTTTCCTCTCTTTTGACTTCATCATATTCTTCTTCTTCTTTTACAACTCTGACCCCCCCTCCTCTTTCGCCCCTTACAATTGTATCTTTCGAACTTATCTCGAAGCTCGAAAGAATTCGTTGAGAATCGTTCCGCGTAGTAACAGTTTATCATTCTATGAAGCTTTTTGTCGACTTGTTCGATCACCAAACGACTAAAGGCATCGTCTTTGTGTTCACGTTCTTTATGGACGAACACGTTTATATGATTTATTTTCTCTCTCTCTCTCGCTCCATTTTTTTCTTTTTTTTTTTATGTGTTGATATATTGGACACGCACGTACGACGAATTCGAAGTTGAAATACGGAATTGGTAGTTTAGGGGGGAGTGATTTTTAATACAACTTGCAGTCAATTTCATTCATCGATTCGTTGACTTATTTTTTCTTTTTTTTTTTTTTTTGTTTCGTCGATATTTGAGAAACATTTTATTGAATAACGTAGCGCGTATATTATTAACGAGGAGTAAAAGAACGAACGAACGAACGCACGCTTCTCCCTTTTTTTTTTTTTTTTTTTTGTTTCGTCGATATTTGAGAAACATTTTATTGAATAACGTAGCGCGTATATTATTAACGAGGAGTAAAAGAACGAACGAACGAACGCACGATTTTCCTTTGGTATTTTATTTTTATTATTTTTTTCTTTTTTTTTTTTTTTTCATTTTCCTCGCAAAAAATGATGTTTAAACGTGACGAAATGCTTCTCGTTATCTTCCAACACTCTTCCTTCACTCTTTCGAACTTTTTTTTATACAAAGAAACTTTATCGTTGCCGACAGAACTCGAGGTGAGTTAAGTTTTCCACGATGGTGAACGAATGTTCGCTAAGTGCGATCGAGCTACGACTATAAGCGAAGGAAATTACGGTGTTACGTGTATAGTAAAGGCAATTTACCATTGTACAATCCTTTAAAGACACGAAGACTCATTCATTATCTTGGATCATCGAGACTATAATTTCCTGTTACAAGATTTTGCAGTTTCCGGACATGTGTCGTTCATATGTCTCATTACACCTGTTGCATTTTACACGAACAGTACGTTTATAGATAATATAGCTTTTAAATTATTCTCTATTCCATTTAAATTGAGTATAATTTTATACAAAACGATCGTCGAATTGAGTATAATAATATCTAATATCGATGTATCTTATAAACAACAATTTGATATCGATTTGTACAAAATAAAGTAATATAAACAAATTCTATATACAAAATTAAAAACATACGGGATCCGTTGCATCATCAAAAGTGTGTAGACAGGAAGAAAGATTTTTTTCTTTAAACGAAAACGTGACAAGAACTGATGAGTCGGTCCAACGAATAAAGAATAATAATAATAATAAGAAAAAGAAGAAGAAACAGAGAAAAAGCATCGCAGCATCCCTCGTAACGTATGCAGTGCAGCGTTTTATGCACCAGGTGCCGGTAGTTATGTCGTACGTGTCCTGTCCCAGCATCTTTCTTTCTCTCTTTCTCACACATACACTCATTTACTCGTTCACAGCAGACGCCTGTCACGCGTCCTTGTGTACATTGTATATACATTACTATATATATGTATATATAAACGACAAACAGTGTCGCGAAGGCCACGTTTTCTTTTCACGAACCGTCTAACGGAGGAGGAAAATAAACGCATTCGAAAAAGAGATAGAAAACTATGGGGGCAAGAAAGAGAGAGAGAGAGAGAGAGAGAAAGAGACCGAGGGAACAGGTGCAAATCTTCGCTCAATGCTGTAAGGAAGCGACTACTTTTCTCTCTGGAGCATCTCCGTGGAATCTTTAATGAGTCTACCCGTCTAGAGAAACACAGTCGTGATTTTCTTCTTTTTCTTGTTGTTTTTTTTTCTCCTCTTGTCTTTTTTCTCTCTCTCTCTTTTCTTTTTTTTCTTTTTTTCTTTTTTTTTTTACCCTTTCTGTTATACGTTTTTCTCCCATCTGCATTGGAACCTTGCCCGAAATATGTTACGAAAGGTGGCTCGTAAAATTTCTCGTCTGAGACCACGTCTGAGGGAAGACGTTTTAATTCTTTTCTCATGTCATATTTATTTTCTAGATATATTTTCTTTTCTTTCCTTTTCATTTTCATTTTTATTTTCAATTAAATAACACATTCATTTATTATTATTATTCATATGTCATTTAAATATCAAGCTATTTCATATAGTCGGAAGAATTTAATGGAAAAATATGTATTTACGTAAGATAGGTTTAATCTTTTATATCGTTGAAATAAAATAATTAAAGAAATTTATTTATGTTCGTCGTTAATTTTTACGAGATAATAATATATATGGAATTACGTTTGATATTTGAAAAAGAAGAAAAAAAAAGGAAATAATATATAATAATAAAAAATAAATCTAAACGACGTGTGTGTGTGTGTATTTTCCATCGTAAACAAGATCGTTTACGAACGTTTAAATTCTTATGACAGAATTCGAGGAACGGTGCAAACTGAGAATAGTTGGATTATGGGTAAGGAGAATCATAGTGAATTGAACGTTCCCATTCTGAAATCGTTCGGACGCCAATAGTCGTCCTGTGTAAAGCTGGATAAACGAGATGGAATCGTCGTTGTCAGTGTTGTCGTCGTCGTCATTGAAGGAAGATGAGAATGAAAAGGATTGAGGATGAGAATGAGGATGAGGATGAGGAAGAATAGAAGGAACTGTCCATTGCCATAGAAGCGAACTCATGACATCGCGTATGAACCCGTGCCTAACTTGAGCTTATACATACATATATATATATATTATATATACAAGTATATAGGTAAACGTGTGCGCGCGGGCGCGGAAGACAATCACAGTGAAACCCTTTGGGCCAATATTGACGCAGGCTGCTATCGCAATAATGGACGGACGAGTAGGCATAACATGAACGTACACCACCGGTATTGCACGAACGTATATTATAGCTAAGTTTTGCTTGTGCCAGTGTTTATACAGTTGCAAGCGTTTATCCACTTCTCTCTTTCTCTCTTCCTCTCTTACATACGCATTATTCTTCATGGATTTATACGTATTCCAAAGGAGTGTGTGGGCGTCACGTACGGTGTTATACCTCTAATACGTGTATAAGGAAAGATAGTATAAGTGGTAAGGGTTTCCTTTGAAAATGAACGTGTGCGTACTCTCGAGCCGTCAATCTCGTCACGTTTGGACAACGACTACTTGAACGAATCTCGTTCGGTAAGGGATAAGAAAGGAAAGGGAAGGAAAGGGAAGGAAAGGGAAGAGAAAATGAGAGAAGGGTAAGGGGAGAGAAACACTACTGTTTTCCCTTCTCCTGAAAGATCCGAGATTTTCTATCCGATTGAGATGATTGAGAAAGGGGTAAAACTCTATTCGTTTCGTTATTTTCGATACGATGACTTGTCGTCTCGAGGAAAAAGGCGTAAATGGATTTTTTCCTTGTTTACCGAAAGGGGATTAACCCATCGCGGTAAGAAAAATTCTGCGGATTCGTAAACTAATATTTATTATTCGCGTTTATTCATATTTATTCCACGCGACTAACGCTATAGTCTTTTCTCTTCGATTTATCCCTCTTTGTCCTTAGTATTATTATTATTATTATTCTTCTTTTTCTTATTCGTGGGATTCTTTTTCCTTTTAGCTTCTTGTACTGCTACTGACCGTTCAATATTTTATCGAATACGATCGAAGATATTTACATCAAACTTTAACGTATTTCTTCGTCGCTTCTTGTTAAAGAAGAAAAAGAAAAAAAAAAAAAAAAGCAAAAGAATAGAAAATACGATCAAATATGGCAAGGAAAATCGTTTGTATATCAACGATGTATGTTATCGGCATCTTTTATCGGATAAACAAAAAGAAATGTATAAAAATAGTTAACGCAAAGAGAACGGTTGAAATCCATCGTGAAGATTCCTCTCTAAACATCTTATGCAATATCGAAAGTACGTACTTATTCTTTTCTATCTATTCTCTCGTATAAACGGTAAACTCTATGGGTGTAACACTCGACATCAACGGATACATCTATCGAAGTCAAGGAGTCGATGTCGAGAAAGATGAAAATAAATCACGTCTATGTAAATTGAATTTCACCAAGGATTGAAATAAGGTGAAAAAGATAAAGAAGAGAAATGACATAAAATAATAATGAATTAATAAAACGTAACAAAATTTATCTTTTTTTTTTTTGTTAGCTTTCCAAAATCGTACGTAAATATTTCCTAAGTGTTTTTCTTTATCTTTCTCTTTCTCTCTCTTTCATTCCTTTATTCTTATAAAATAATAATGAATTAATAAAACGTAACAAAATGTATCTTTTTGTTTCTTTTTGTTATCTTTCCAAAATCGTACGTAAAAATTTCCTAAGTGTTTTTCTTTATCTTTATCTTTCTCTCTCTCTCTTATTCCTTCATTCTTATATTATAAATAATTTTGTTCTCTTTTACGATCGCGAAACGACGATTTGTATCAATTTTCTTCGTTTTCATCGTAAGTGAATGAATACGATGGATAGATAAAAAGAAGTAGCAGTGGGATTCATTTCTACCGTCAAGTCTCTCTCTCTCTCTCTTTCTCTCTCTCTCAAATCTATTTTCATGAAGGTGGAAACAAAAGGTGACGTCGAATGACGAACGAGCACGATCCCTTTTGCCACAGTTTGTCTCCTCGTTTGTCTTTATCGCGTGTTCACTTTCTCTCTCTCTCTCTCTCTCTCTGTTTCTCCCCTACCCACTCCCCTCCCCCCTATTCCTCTCTTCTAACATCGTCGGCGCGTGTTTCAATGGTAAACTCACGTATTTCACTTTTATCTGAGGCTCGTGACTCTGCTTTAGACGAGCGCGCCGGCTCTCGAACGAAGAGAGGAGGGTTCTCGCCTTGAAATATGAATTTGTTTTTGAAGGGTGGCTGCCGGTACTCGTAGAAAGACAGAGAGAAATAGAAAAAAAGAGAAAGAGAGAGAAAGAGAGAGGGTGAAGGTCCCGTGGCGGCTATGATGCACCTTCGAAGATTTCGTTTCTTCTTCTTTCTTTTTCTTTTTCTTTTTCATCTATCTCATTCTTACTTACGTTTTCTCTTCTTCCAAACTCGTCGAACTTCCCGAGCCCTCCGCGAACACAGGAGGATCCATTCAAACGAACGACATTTATTACCGTTATTCATGAGGATTCGTCGTCGTCGTCGTCGTCGTCGTCTCGCGATTGTACCAACGCGAATTTATGTCTCCTTTTTTTTTTTTTTATTCCCTCAGTCCGATACTTAAAAGCCGGCATCGTTATTACGCAACTTCTCTTTCGTCTATTCGAAATAAATTTACGAATAAGTTATTGGCATCTCATGGGGTACGGTTAACCCCGATATATTCGCCGTTTTCTCTCGGTATCTTTTATTCTCATTTGTCTTTTTTCTTATTTTTCTTCTTTTTCTTTTTTGTTTTTCTTTTTGTGTGTGTTTTTTTTTAACGATTTATCGTAAAATACGGTTATACTCTATTTCATCGTCGAATTCATTTTTATCGAACGGTGACAATATAAATATAATAGCAGTATGTTTATTAAACTTTGATATCTATTTTCGATATTTTATCTATTACTCATACTTTGAGTATTTTTGTAAAATTGAAAAGTAGAACGAATCAAAATTATTTTCTTCTTTTATTTTATTATTTGTGTTTAAATTAAAAAAAAAATAATAATAATAAAGAAACAAAATCCTTCTATCCGACAATGAGATATCTAAAAAAAAAAAAAAAAGAAATGAAAAAAAAAGACATAAATACAATAAAAATGTCGTTCAGTCGGTAATCTCTATCACGTAAAATGGGAAACAATTAAAATGAATTATTAATCCCTGTCATACGATCATAGGAAAGTTATTAAAGTCTCTCTCATGATAGTTCAATCAAGAAAGAAATATTTCTCGTTGGAATGATGGCTTTTCGATAATCGTCCTTGGATAAAGGAAATAGTTATAAAAAGAACGTGGATGAAGTGTGGGGGTGTGTGGGGGGTAAGGTAGTCGAGGGTTTGCCATTGGATTCATAGAAACGACTTCGATTTCACAGTGAAGCTTTTTCTACGATTGTCGTAGTCGTCGATCTCGGATGTCGATGACCTACGACAAGTTTTTCGTTCATTCCTGAAACGAACAAACGTACGCGTACACATGTTCCATCCATCCATCGATCGATTCATCCATCCATCCATCCATCCATGCATCCACCCACCCACCCACCCACCTATCCATTCAACGTCGATTGTTCTACTTTGTATTATTTTTCCTCTTTTTCTTTCAAACCGTTGTCTCTTCTTTTGTTCATCATTTTGCACCATAGTAGGTAGAACCGATCGTAAAGAGAAAGAGAGAGAGAGAGAGAGAGAAACGTAGTAGTTCCCCAACTATACCATTCAGGACTTGTTTTCCCTGGTACGGCACTGTCGTGTCCTATCAGTCTCTTCCTCTCTCTCTTTTTTCTCTCTCTCTCTCTCTCTCTCTCTTATTCTCTTTCTCTGCCTTTCGCTCTCAGTGATCAGGTCTCGCGTTGCGAGTCCCAATACGGTTCTTCTCGATCCGCCTGAATAGTGATTAAAAGTGGGTTGTGTTGGTGTCCATCAGAGTACGGTTGAACGAATCCGTCAATGCATAATAACGATAGGTCTAGGTGTACCGGGGTAAAAAAGCGAGAAAGGTAGAAAACGCAGCCGAGTGAGTGAGAAATAGAACGAAAAACGGGATAAAGAGAGATGGAAATAGATAGATAGATAGATAGATAGATAGAGATGTAGTCGATAGAACGAATTACCAAACAGAAATTTGCGCGTACGCTCAGCTAGGATGCAATTCCGCTGTTACCTTCCCATGCTAGCTAGAATCGAGCCGAGGTCGACAGGTTTCCACTGAGATTGCTTACCTGCGATCGCTCCCGGGCTTCCGGGTCGTGGGATTGTTCCCGACTAATTGGTCCATCGGGCTAACCTGGAATTAGGTATTGACCGTAATGAGATTATACGAGGATGGAAAATTGAACGCCGCGTAGCACGGTTTAGAGTACGTGTGACTGAACGTGAAAGAGAGACATATATATATATATGTAGAGAAAGAGAGAGAGAGAGAGTAAGAGAGAAAGAGAGTGAGAGAATTATGAAGAAAGGGGAAAGGGGAAGCGCAAGGTTGCCGTTGGAAATGTCGTGAATGGCGGATATGCCTGGGAATTGCACGTGGGTTTTGAGGCATCCCTTCGCGTCTAAGCGACCATCCCCGTAGTACACCGTGCACGCAGTTATTACTGGATCGTTAATAGCCGGCGGGACGGGGCAGAAATTATCGGCGAACGAGGGTTATTTACGCTCAGAATGCATCGCCGATTCTCAATTCTGTAAAGTCATTACCGATATTCGACAGATAATTGTTCGCTCGTTCCCTCGTCCAACATTTGATCCTATTACCCCTACATACCTCTTTGATTTTATCAAATTAATGCTTTTCATACTGTATATATATATATATATATATGTATGTAGATTTAATTATATTTTTTATATTAATTTGTTTCTTTTATTTTCTGTTTCAGGTAAGTTTCGATGATTATCCAGGATCTTCTCTATATTTATCGTCTCTCTATTGGTAATTATTATTTAATAATATTTATAATTGTGTAATATAACTTACAAAGGTTTGATTATCGATGATGATTCCTAAGATAAGAGATTTCTTTTAACGGAAAAGAAATTATTTTTAAAAACAACTTATATATATTTCAAACTATCTAATATCGACATCGTCTTTATTTTTTATCCCGATCGTTTAATACGTATTTTTAAGACGACAAAAGGGGTTCGGCTGAACGTCAATGTTAAAGGGTTAGTAGGTGAAATGAAGTGATATCGATGTTGGTCATACGGTGAATAGAATTATTCAAGGAAAAGAGTAAACATGCTCGAGAGAAGAGGACGTATAAAATCTTTACTCGCGCATGATCATTTACTATCGATTGATATATAAAACCATTGACGTCTGACAACATCGGTAAGTTCACCTTCACTCGTGAACTTAACCTTACAGAATTTTCATCCATGAAGGATACGATCCTTCATGTTTCCTTCGATCCTACGAGACAAACCCTTCCTTCTATTTTTAGTCCAGGGTAAGTAGCAACGGCTGCACGCAAGACATTAGCATAATATTGGTTCCGAAATATGAGAGAATAAGGACAACCAGTCGGGGGATATAAAAAGGGGGTTGGGTGAGTCTCAGCCGTCGATAATGCATAAAAGATAAGAGTGGAGACTGCGTTCTGGGATCGGCCAGAAAGAGGACAACGGCTTCTGAAACTTATGTTCCAACCAAAACGATGTTCCAAGCTAGACGTTAAAGTAAAAGAGGAAGAGAAAGAGAGAGAAAGATAAGATCGAGAGGAGGAGGACAAGAAGAAAAGAAAGACGAGGAAGATGAAAAATAAGGGAAATAAGAAGAAGAAGAAGAAGAAGAAGAAGAAAGAAGAAAGAAGAAAGAAGGAAATGAGAAAGCAAAGACGAAGTGGAAACTTTAGGCGAAACTCGGCTGGGGTAGTCAGTCTACGCATTTTCCAAAGTTATTCTGAAGAATTATTGAAAGTCTTCAGCCTCTCCCAGTCGGTGCTTAACTTGCTTCCTCCTCCTCCTCCTCCTTCTCTTCCTCCTTCTTCGTCCTTGGAGGATCCTCTGTGAGTAGTTCTTAACCACCTGCCTCCTCTTTTCCGGGCTACTGCTCGCACGAAGAAAGAATGAAAGGAAGTGAAAGGAAGGAAGGAAGGAATGGAGGAAGGAAGGAAGGAAGGAAATAAATAAAGGAAGAAAGAAAAAGAAAGAAAGAAAGAGGGAGGGAATCTTACCTGAGCCCACTTCCGGTGTAATGAATGGGATCTTAATGGACGGCGCCTTGTTTACGATCCGAGTTTCTCCGATTAATTACCACCGTTTCTAGACGAGATGAGAGTGGGAGGGGTGTGGGGTTGGTTGGTGGGTGGGTGGTGGAAAGGGCACCGGTTAACGCAGCGGTAATAAACGACGAAGTTTCTCGATGAGAAAGAGGGAGGCATACCTCTAACCTCCTCCTCCTCCTCCTCCTCCTCCTTCTCAAACTCTTCTTCGACATTCTCACCGTCAATGGAAGGAAAAAGACACCCGTTAAGAGAAGACATCCAGTAAAAAACGCCCATGGCGCGCGGACTCCTCGAAACTCATTCATCGAAATTCCACTGATGAAATTCCTAACAAAATTTTGTTTTCTCCTTTTTTTCTTCTCTCTCTTTCTAATTCTCTTCTTCTTCGTTTTCTTCTTCTTTTTCTTCTTCTTCTTGCTCTTATTTCATTCCAACATCCCTATCGGACCACTCACAAAACTAAAGCGACAAACGCCCCTGGTCAAATCGGAAGCAGTTCCTGTTTCTCGGACTTGAAGTAAGACTCCAAAAGAAGTTGTGTGCACAGTTCTTGATACTTACTTTATTCTTTGCTTATTCCATTTCGTTTTTCTCCGTTCATATTCCTTTACATATTTCTCTTCTTTTTCTTTTTTCTTTTTATAGTTATATACATACATACATTTATACATATATATTTATGCGATGCATACGAATCTTTTATAATTTTTACATCTATATCTAACCTTACACGTATACGTAAATTCAAATTTTAAGATAGAAGAAAGATAGGATGATCGATATACTTAACCATTTCTCGTTTCGAAGAATAAGGGAGTAATCTAATAATTTAAATCTTACTTATAAAACAAAATGTTTTTCCTAGTATGTATGTATGTATGTATGTATGTCATTCGGAAGCCACGCAATGATACTTCACGTTCGAGATATCGAAAGGAATTTCTTATAAGGGCTCTCGATTTCTTCGACGATATGTAACCATCGATACTGCAGGTAAATTTCAACCAAGCATTGAACGTCGTACTATTTGTCAGTCAAGGAGCATCGATCGGAAAAAGGTAAAGTACTTTTCTTTCGAATTTAGGTTCCCCTAGGGAAGAGAATAAAACGGAAGAAGTTGATATCGGTTAATATTATGTGGAATCCGTTTCAACTCGTTTCCTTGCTCTAGCATACGAAACGGAAGTCCGGCATACGATAATACTATGCTTGTATTATTTATGAATATATACCTGCCTGATATTTCGTTAAGAAATGGGATGGGGTTGTTGCAATAGGAAAAAATTGACGAAAATAAACCTCCTATCGAACATTTTTCTACATTTCCTTTTCCTTCGAAAATCCAGGACCGATTCCCTTGAGCATAGGTTTACGAAATTTTCTAGCATCTATCGAGCTTTCTGAACAGAAAAGTAGTTTCTATATAATCGGATAGAAGAGCCCACTGCATTGGCTTATTCTCGAACATAAAGAAATATTTGATATACTCGTATAAATGATCCGAGTATCGTTGTATTGTAACATTTTCCATCGTGGTTACTTGAGTAAAAGATCGAATATAGAACGTTTAAATTCTCAATTGTTATAAGAAATGCGCGTAAAAATACTTGGAGAAATAACGATCATCGAACAATTTAGCAAAATAATAACTTTCCAATCGTTCTTCGTCCGTTATTCGCGTTAGGATTTAATGAACGTTCTCAAGAAGTAAGATTGGACGATCTTAGAGATCGGCCAGATCGATCACGGTTATCATTATAGCTTCTGTAATAATATACCTACTCGTATTGGCAAACGATGAAATGCTTAGAAAATACTCGAATATCAATATCTTACCGATCAAATTATATCGTTTTTTTCGCTTGATCGTATTCCGATGTAATTATTTCTGTATAATTTTATATATATATACGCAATGAGATATTCGTTTACAAAAAGTTAGTTAATATTCATTGAAATTTGTGCGAAAACCTATCCAGGAAATATCAAAGACAACACTGAAAACAATTTTCCTGACTCAAATGAGATTCGGACGAAACCTGGAACGAGTGAACAAAATCATTTTCTATTTTCTTCTTTTTTCAATTTTCGCGATTACCGGACAACAGACTAACGCTTGTATGAATTAATATATATATATATATTTTCTGAACACGTTCGAAATTATTCGATACTTCGCAATGGGGGAAGAGGAGAGAAGGGGAGGATGGGGCGAGTTGAACGATTTGGAAAACGTTGCCAGGTACGAAATTATTGTAGGACACACAAAGGATAACGCGGGGTCGATGATAGGTCCTCCCTTCGTCGAAAGGGTTAGCAGAGCATACTGAAGTGGTTTCCCATTGGTCCAGGGGAACACGGTTGCAGCGTGTTTGCAGTGTTCAGAATGGACGAGGGAGCCCATTGTCCTGGCGAGCTTGTTTCTATGCAGATGAGATATACGCACACGCGGATCGACCAACCGACCACTGGATCAACTGACGAACCGAATCTCTTTCTCTCTGTATACATATATATGTATATATTCATCATTCTCTTAATCTCTATCTATCTTTCCTTATCTTTATTTAATAGAAAATTTCTTATTAATCTTAATCCGTAATACACATGGAGAAGATTTTCTTATATTATAAAATTGCACAAAGTTTTATACACACACAGACACATTCGATTAATATATAATATATTATTACCATAATCACAAAATATGTCGATTACGTTTTATAAAAATTTATCTTTTTTTTTTTATCTGTCTCCTTAATATTTTATAACGCTTTAACATTTCTTTTTCTTTTTTTCTTGCTCTTTGAATTTGCTCGAAATGATGGCTCCCTTTTTCGAGCCATCCCTTTCCGTTCGTTGTTCCAGAACGATGCCCTCCCTCCCACATCCCGCGTTTGGTTTTTCCTAAACGCCGCTCTGCTCTAAGGTTCAACCAAAAATATAGAAGTATAGGTGGAAATTTGAAAGAGGGTACAACGTTGTAAGAATTTTCTCGCGCAGTGCTTTCTTTTTCCTCTCCGTTGACTGGAAAGAACAGAACGGGAAAAACGCGAGGAACCGTGACTGTCGTTTCGCGACATTTCGCTAATAAGGAGATAGGGACTAGAAAACGACGTTACGCCCGATTTCCTACGAGATATCGCGAATTTCCTCGCGCTAACACACGAGAAAGAACCAAAATAAAAAAGAGAATGAGAAAGAAGAAAGAGAGAGAGAGAGAGAGAGAGAAAATAGAGAAATAGAAATAGAAATAGAAATAGAAAGAAAATAGCAGTCCCGTAGTTCGCGACGTAAAATCATCCTGACGGTTGTTGAAAATCATTATTTCTTTGTTCTCGATACGGTGCGAGAGCTTTCATAGCTCCCGTTTCCCGGTTTTACGTTCGTATCTGCTTTCGTTTTTTACCTAGCAGCTTGCTCGTAAAAATATCAACGTCCGTGCAACACGGTGGTGCGTAGCTAGCTTTCTTTCTTTTCGTAAAAAGCATACGTCGTCGTCGTCGTCGTCGTTCGTGTGTAAAGTTACATCTCGATGGAAATAAAAAAAGAAAAAAAAAATAAGAATAGAAGAACAGACACATATATATATATATATATATATATATATATATATATATANNATATATATATATATATATATATATATATTTACGATATAACGATTCCGCAAGATTTATAATTTTTCCTTTTTTTGGATTTATTTTCTCTCTATCGTAATATAATATTACGTATTACGTAATATACCTTGTTTGATAAAGTTCTTTGTGTAACATCGAAAAATCGATCATTTCCTATAAGACCATCATCTTATCTATCTTGATAAAAAAAAAAAGGTACGACACGTGGTATGTCGAATATACTCACACATTTCTCAATATATTTTACGTGTACACGCTTTTTATTCTCTTTACACTCTTTATATAATACATACTCAATATAATATATATATGTTACCGTCAAAGCCGGAAATCAGTCAGAGAATGCAATGTTGTAAATTGTGCATCTTTGTAATTTCTTCGAAAAGTTTTGATTAATATTTTTTATACTAAAAGTGAATAGATTTTAATAAAACTTGTATTAAATTAAAGTACACAACAGCAACAATGTATTCTTTTCAACGTTGTTTAAATAGTAATTTGATATTTTATAGAATATCAAAGTATTATGTTCGATGCCTAGGAAAAACTTTGTAAAAAGTCTTATCTCTGACTTCGTCGGAAGGCGCTTTGCATTGATAACAATGCCGAGGAATTACTAGCAATGACTGATTTCTGGCTTTGACGGTAACATATATATTAGACACATGTTCTCTTGTATATAAAAGGACACGCGTTACGACTTGCGTGTGTGCTCGGAACGATGACAAGGATGACAATGGTGACACAAAACGAGGATACCAGTCGAGTATGACGAGTAGAAGAGAAGGAAAGTTACACAATGGTTAGTCGGAAACCTCGTCGAGACAACGACGACGATGACGACGACGACAACGACAACGAAAACGTCAATGACGCAATTTTTAGATCAAACAATTTTCATTATTCCTTTTATTATCGTTAGATCGTCAAGGTCGTTTTATTATCGATTAGCTTGTTAAATTAATACGGTCGAATGCTCGTGCTTTTTATAATTCTAAAGCTTTTTATGTGAGATGATCGTTCGTTAGATCCTTTTTTTCAACCGGACGTTAAAAATTCATTTTTATGCTTCGTCGTCCTCGTCCTCGTCCTCGTTCTCGTCCTCGTCCTCGTCGTCGTCGTCGTCGTCATCGACGTCATATTGACGTTGGAATTTGTCTATTTTCCCCCACATCTACATTCCGATATCTCCTGTTTCATATCTATCACTCTGTTTGATCGGTGGTGTTCTTTATTGTTCGTATAAATCGATAAGCTCTCGTTTGTTTGCACGTTTGTTCGGGTCCATGCAGATTTTATGTGCTCTCGCACGATCGGTTGCATTTGATAAGTCCTTCCGTTCGTTCTTCCTATTCCTCCCTCCTTTCTCCTTTACCTCATCCTCCTCTTCCTCATCATCCTCCTCCTCCTCCTCTTCTTCCTCTTTCTCTTTATTCTACTCATATGCTTTAGTCTAGCGTGAGTGCAATAATCCGGTGCTTTTTTATTAGCCTGCACGTGATTGATGGCGATGGATTATATTTGTTCGATGTAGCTCGCGAAAAATCTCATGAAGAGTCGAGTGTTATATATATATATATATATATATTCTCATTCTATTATTATTTCTTTTTTATATTCACAATATGCGTATCTCATGAAGAGTCGAGTGTTATATATATATATATATTCTCATTCTATTATTATTTCTTTTTTATATTCACAATATGCGTATCTGTATATCTCTTCGACCGTAAACTATAATTTCCACATTTTCCATGAAAACACAAAAATACTAACCAACATGTTTAAATACACATATACATATATATCTAATAGCGTGTTCCTTCGAATTTTAACTTAATTCCAATTTCTAAAGGAAGTACGGTCTAACGCGGATGTGTACATTACTCCTGTTCGAAGACAAATTTAATGAGTTCTCGTTGAATGTTACATTATGTACGTCAAAGCTTGTGGAAATTCTTGTTGGATGTAATTTTCACGAGTAACGTTTGAAATTTCCTATGATACCTCGGGTATAGATAGAGAGAGAGAGAGAGAGAGAGAGAGAAAGAAGGAAAGAAAGATAGAAATAATGAGTGTAACTGAAACGAAACGAAACATCGCGTATTATATGAACCACCGCGATAAAATTCTATCTCGTTTTTGCCAGCTCCGTGGCTGAAGCAGCAACCATCGAGAGCGATTTTAACGCACGCGAGTTTTAACCAAGTAAACATAGAGAGAAAGAGAGAGAAAGAGAGAGAGAGAGAGCAAAGTCGTCGAGTTTAAACGTAACGAGCGACCGTACGCGGTGCGGAAAATTTTCGTGAACTGCAAATTATGCACTACCATAGCGCGCAATAACGAAACCGTAGGTAACGTTTTCTTCTTTCTCCCTTTACTCGTTGCTTTTCCCGACACGCAAAATGTATGTAGATATGTTCGTGTATACCTATGCGCATGAGTAGATACACACGTACGATGGACATTTGCCAAATGAACGCACCGCCGCGTGGTTCGTACATTTAATTCGACATTAAATTCCTTCGGTCAAATATTATCGGAACGCAAAACCGCGCAGATACCTACTATTCCCTTTGACAAATATTCGTTACATTTACAAATATTGAGAGATATCACTGGCTAACAGCTTTTATTCACGCGTGAATATATATGTATATGTATATGTATTTTATATATCCGCTTTGCAACGAATCTCAAATAATCGCGCGGTTCAATTGTCTTTCTCCAAATGGCTAACCATTACTTTTAAGTTATTTACTCTTTTAAATCGTTCTCTCTCTTTTCCAAAATTTAATATATTCGTCGTTGGATTATATACACGCGTAATGCGAATTTTTTTAATTGATTTTCATATATTCATCTTACAATAAATGGCTACAAAACATTAGATTGAAAATCTCTGATAATTGGATTTTCTTTTTATTACATTCTCAAAAATTACAAAAAAAAAAAAATCTTATTCATTTTCAAAGTTGTACCAATATGTTTCTAATGTAATTGGATTGAATAAAAAAGCTTCGTAATCTTCCCACGATCGAAATTTTTCTCCCGGCACGAAACGCGTTTTAACGTTTCAAATGTGTTAGAAAAAGGAAACTTTCGAGATATTCTTACAAATTGTTTTATTAAATTTGAATACTTTCACTGTTTTTTATTTCTTATACAAATTAAACAATTTTCATTCCAATTATAAACTCAGGGTCGCTACCCTAGGAACAATAAACGTTTCTTTATTTACATTTTCTGTTCCCCTTTACTTCACTTATTAACGAGAAACCAAGAACGAAAAAAAAAACAGTCTATATATATATATAATATGTATTATATTATTTCTGGAGAAGGTTCGAAGCTTTTGCTTGTAAACCACCTCGAGAAATAACGTTCGGTTGCATTGTCGGTTTCTCTCTTGGACGGTGGATGGAGGGTAGTGGTAGGCCTAGGGTGCTCGAAGAGGGTGAAAAGAGGGGCGGGGTAAAGGGAGGGGGGGGCTTGAGCTTCGAATGCAAACTAAGCTTTTCGCCGCGGGTCTAATAAATGTAAACCACCGTTCCCATTGTGATGAAGGTCCATTGAAAAGTTTCGTATGGACCAACCAAAGTCCAACCCACCCCCGCTTCATTTCTCTCCTTCTCAACCCCTCCCAACTTTTCCTCTCCTCTCTCTTTCTCAAGCGTCCACTCCCTTGAAAAGCCCCGAGGGAACTGACCAGAAACCCCCTGCAACCCTGCCTGCCTTCATTCCTTGCAATCTCGTACTCGTGTCCAGTCTCGGTGGGCAACGAATGGTATCTCGTGTGTACACACTGAGGTACCCCGCGAACTTTGCAATTTTCTCGCTCGCTTTCGTCCTCGTTGGTCGTATCGAAAAGCACGGCGTGTCACGCTACCGCGTAATGCGTCTAATGGCTTCAACAAGGAAGAAAGGGGTGAAAGAAAGGGGAAAGAGAAGAGAAAAGGAAGGAGAGAAATGAACAAAAAAGAGAGAGAGAGAGAGACATATGGGCACGTTTTACACGTAGGGGGTTATACGTATCTCGTTATACGACATAAGTATATATATGAATGCATTTCTATGTATTGTACCTATAATAAAATACGTATCTACAAATGTAAATAATTGAAATAGTAAACGATACAATATAACATCATATAACCGTAATGCAATTGAAATCGTCATTATTTATGAACGAGAGGGATAAAGTACATTACGCGTATACACACACTTACGAACTGGTATGTGGCAAACGGGGAAAAGGGTTAAAGAAAAGGGGTTTAAGAGAAAAAGAGAGAGAGAGAGAGAGAGAGATAATATAATAATTCGCGATAAGTTCCGTGGGAATTTGTAAACAAATCCTATGTTCATTATATTACTTTCTGTCGGGTTACGGTCTTGATCGGTATTCGAGATCTTTTACAAGTGCACTCGTCTTTCTTTCATTTATCGTTGTCATAGTTGTGTCGTCGTTTAGAAATAAGAATACATAGCTCGGTTACACGTTGGCGAATAGCGGTGCACGTCTACTCGTGGGTCAAGTACGAGAGACCGTGCACGATCGTACGTGCACATTAAGTTTCCACCTGCATCGTTTCCGTCTATAACGGGTGAGGTAAAGAGAAAGCAATGCAAAGAAGGGAATAGACTTAACGAATGAACGGACTAACGTATATGCATATATATTGTACATGTATAAATATATATGTACAAGAGAGTGAGGGAGAGAGAGAGAAAGAGAGGGTGATACAGCGCGTAGGTTGTTCTAGTTAGCATTTAATCTAATTAGTAGAGGACTCGCGCTCATTGGAGGATCCGTACTTTCGGTATTGTTATGGTCTCTCTCTTTCTCTCTTGTGGAGTGGAACACCTGCGGTACGTTTTAGCCGTCCCGATTCTAATTCAGACTCAAGTTCGGTTTGCATTCTACACCGAGTGGCTCTAACTTCGATTCCGAGCCTCTACGTGGAATAATTCGAGTAATTGATTTCTCTATCGACAACCGAACGTCCCTGTTCGTCCGTGCAGCCGCATTAAAAGAAGGGAAATCTTCGTTTCTTCTCGCAAACCACCAACGGAGAAATTGCATTATTGATTTCAATGTTTCGCGCGATCGTTCTTTAATTATAAATTTATTTTAAACGCAATTGAGAGAGTACTTTAAATTTTTTAATTCTTTTCTCTTTTTTTTTTTCCCCCCCATGATTATTATCATTATTATTTTTCGTTTGCCTATAACTATGCCTTTCTTTTTTTCCTTATCTTAAAAATGTTCAAGATGTTTTTACATGGTTTTAATTTACCGCGGTATATAATATATATAACTTGCTTGCTCTTAGCGCATAATCTACCAATTAATCTGTTTCTTTTTCGTTCTTTCTTTTTTTTTCCTTTTTTTTTTTTTTATTGTCCTCAATATGAATCGTCAGAGAATGGAAAGAGGAGGTTTTAAGGATAATCCAGGAAAAAGTTTCCGACTATTATCGCGCCGTCCTATCTACGAATCGTCGAGATTACTCTACGGTGGCCTCTGGCGAGAAAGAAAAATGAAAATGCGAGAGAAAGAGAGAAAGAAGATAACGAGTCTAAGGAGGAGGAGGAGGAGGAGAAAATTGTATTGGCGAACGAGCATAACGAACAAGATTAAAGGAGTAAGGGTTTAAGATGTTTTATGACGGTGGACGTGTAACTAGTTTGTTGTAGCTGGCTCGTAAAATTTTGACAGAGGATTATGATACTGATTAGGACAGTAAATAGAATTAGTCATTTTTAGATATTAGTCGTTTTCTTTATTTTTTTTTCATTTGATTGACGATAAAAATTAAATCAAAATAATATGCAAAAAAAATTAAAATATATTACAACGTTATTTTCCTATTTTAATACGTAGATAATTGTGTTATCTTCAATCGTTTGAACAAAATAGATCTCCCTGTTCATATTTTATTTCTAAGTCTCTCTCTCTTTCTCTTTCTCTCTTATGACGAATGAAAACGAAAAGGTTGTATCGTATGGGGCGCGTGCGCTCACGCATTTGCTGGATTTGCTTTACGAGCGGACGTCAAAGACGCAAAGATAAAACGATCGTAAATACAATTAGTGTCTTGTAAAGGAACCAACGTGAGAGCCCCGACCAGCCCGACATTTCCTTTCGTATTTACTAAAATTTAAGGCCCATAACTACGGGCTTAATTCCCTTTAATTAAAATTCTGTATGGCAGTCGACAGCGTCGCGACGTTTCGAGAGGGCATTCTTTTTGCTTGGTGTTTATTCTTTTTAAGAAAAAAAAATATATATATATATATGTATATGTATAAAACGTTACTGAGTCGAGGACCACCACGAAATCTAAGAGAAAGAAGGAAAAAAGAAACAATTTATAAAGAAAAAAAAAGAAAAAACCAGTAGTCGAATTTTAGTGTACTTTTTAAATACACGTATAAGTATTATATTATACGTGTATATAGGGAAAAGAGAAGAAAAAAAAGAAAAGAGAGAAAGAGAAGTAGCAAAAATTTGTGTAAGTCTTCTTAAACCACTTATCGGATAAAAATATATCCTCGATGCATTTACAGATTCACCGTTACAGGTTATCTCTTTTCCACACCGGATAAACACGAACGTTTGCATGCACACATATATATTTCTCTACTCTTCCATAAAATAATTTGCAAATTTTTGAAAGTCAATAAGTCGTCGCGGAAAGTATCGAGATCGAATCGTTGAAACGACTGGTGTCGGATCTCAAAAGAATTCGTTGAAATGATAAGTTATCTCTTAAGAGTTAGTGGTTGGACGAGTTTTAATCTAGTTAGATTTAACGTCTCCATAGAATTTGTTAATAGGAAACGAATGATATAAAGTTAGATAAAATAACATATAGTTGAAAGTATATGGATTGAAATCGTATTGCATAGATTAGAATAAGATACGTAGAAAATGTTCGTCTAATTAAACTACTCTTCTTATGTTAGAAAATCAAACAATTTAATGAATCGTATCTCTCTTCTCGTCTTAGGATGCGTATTAGACTTTAAAAGAAATACTTTCAAATGTGGCATCTCATTCGTTCATCTCGAGCATTCCAGGATCGCGGAACTTGACATTTTTCACATACCTGATCGATCATTCTACGAATATTTTTTCGTATAAGTCGTAGCATTCTAGTATGTGTATAGGTAATAAATGGTGATGGGGAGAGGGTAGGAAAAGGGGTGTATCTATGTTCTTGTCGTAAAACTTCTTTTCCCACTTTCCTTCTTTATTTTCCATCATTACCATGATTCTTTTTTTTTTATCTACTTGAAAAAAAGTAAAGATTACTTTTATCTTCTCGAAGCGATGTTAGGCAAGTAGGTAGGTAGGTAGGTAGGTAGGTAGGTAGGTAGGTAGATAGATAGGTAAAGGTACGTTCAAAACACACATTATTTCCTTCCCATTTTTTTCTTTCCCCTTTCACTCTCTCTCTCTCTCTCTTTTTCTCTTCTCTTCTCTTCTCTCTTTTAGCTCGAAGCGATATCGTCTGTAAAACGGTGCGCTGTGTTCCGCTTCTTGAAACACGTAGTTTATTCTGAAACATTGTAGCCCGGCGATATGTTCTTACGGGGGTTACATTCCGCGATAAGAATTTACCGGCGGTCGTTTCAGGTATGCCGAAACGGAGGGTGCCACCCGGTAACGGCGTATTCATCGTCCGTAGCTCGGGACAAATTGTTTCTCCAGAGGTAGGAACTTTTTTCCCTAGGTACCATCTACCTCATTCTCATTCTCCTTCTCCTTCTCCTTTCCCACAACCTTATCCTCATACTCCTTTTTTCTTCTCCTTCTTATTCTCCTTCCCCTCTTGCATTTTTTCTTCTTCTTCTTACGTCGAGCCGTGTCTCGCTTTCAAAATTCCTCCGAGACACGGAATCTCGGTTACGCGGTGTCGGTGTTTTTCCCTTCTTTTGAACGCCACCCCGAAGAAGAAGAAAGATAGAAATAGAGAGACAAAGTGAGGAAATGGAATGAAAGTGAGCAAGAAAGAGAGAGAGAGTACAAATTTCAACGGATATATTTCGACGAAGTGTTCTCGAACTCTTCGTGAAATTCGTTTTCATTCGAAATCCTTCTTTTATTACGGTACTGTGTGATCGATAAATCTCTTGACTGTACGATCTTTTTATTATCTTTTTGTTTTTGTTGGTCATCTAATAATAATCGAAAGTTGTTGTCCTATACGAAATTTTAATGTAGAATTTTTTTTGTAATTTTTAAAATTCTTTTATTTGTTTTGATGTATATATTCTTTTTAAGTATAATTGTAAGTAGTTGTTACATTTATTGATTTTATACGCGGTTAGTAATTTATTTTATTTAAAGAACAATGTCTATATTCCCCTGTGTATCTGGTTTTATTGTTAATAATGATTATTATACATGGAAAAAGTAGATATGTAAATAAGAAAAGTAAATATATATTATTATTCGAAATTGTAA
This sequence comes from Polistes canadensis, assembly GCF_001313835.1. Lineage (NCBI taxonomy): Eukaryota > Metazoa > Arthropoda > Insecta > Hymenoptera > Vespidae > Polistes > Polistes canadensis. Next base: position 523,032 of record NW_014569565.1, on the reverse strand, counting down.
TGTATATTATATATACCTGTACGTTTACTTCTCGTTGAAAATCTCTTTACATATCCCATTATTTTCTTCAAATAAGTCTACTTATATACAGGGTATTTCAAAATATGCGCTCATAAATTCAGGAATTGTTTTAATACTCTAAAAATAGGAATTAAAAAAAAGTTCATATAATCGTGCACCCGATATGATTTTATTTCCAAATTATAGTTTCTTTTATCTTCCAATAATTCATAAAATGTTACACTAATTGTTTACATTAATTTACAACGCACCAATAAACAATGTCCATCTTATTCATTAACCATTATCGACAAGTTTAAATAACACTTGGTACTTTCGAAAAAGCGAAAAAAAAGCATCGATGTCAGAAATAATCACTTAAAATAATTTCTATGAAAAATCATGTAATAACAAAACGATTATAATTCTCAGAACTAATGTCAATTTGGTATATAATTGTATGAATATATTTTATTATTGATTTCCTATCGCGAAAATCAACTCTTAAGTTATGCCCAGATGTTTTGAAACATCCTGTATATTAAAGATACTCGATCTTTCATATATACATTTTATGAAGTTAACGTTAAGTATCGAAAGAAAAATTATTTTTGGATCGTTGGGTTCTGGAGAGGTACGCGGGATGGTTCGTGAGCAACCATGAATCTTTTAACGCCGTGCCTTTTCCCGGTAATTGCACGGTGCCGTGGGTAATTGACGTCCTCTTTCTCTGGTTTTCTCTCTCTCTCTCTCTCTCTCACTCTCTCATACACTCTCTCACACTCTCTGCTAGAAGGACGCTCGTTCTTCGTTTAATTGGCTACTTAAATTCCGATCGTAGGTCGCGAGCAAGCAACCAAGAAGAGACCGAGTTTGCTGGAAGGAACGGGGAAAAATAAAAATTAGAGTAAATCACAGCTGTTAATTATCGGATTACGATGGATCGATGATTTTCTTAGTACTATCTTTCACTGACAGTTATATAGAGTTACTACGATGAAATCTTTATGATCTACTCGACGAATTGATTTCCGTTACAAAATCTATGGATATTAGCTTACAAATTCTATATTTATAATATATGTATATAATATAAAATAAAATAATATTGTCAAAATATATATATATAATATGTGTTGGTAATTATGAAAGTGAATTAATTGCAATTGTTTAATTTACAATATTTCCACTGTCACAATTATCGACACATAAAATGTTCAAAAAACAGATACAGTATAATTATTTTATCTTTAAGTAGGTAGATAATCTTGTGTTAGGTAAAATTAATAAAACGATGTGAAATAACAAATGGAGGATAATTGTTCGAAGCTCGTCTCGAGACCTTTATTTTTGAATTTCTCTTTCTCTCTCTCCAAGTTTTCTAAATGGTGTTATCAACTGTGGTTTGTTAAACAAGTAAAAAATTAAAATTTATGTACAATTAGAGAAAAAAATAAGAAACGTATAAGTTATATGTTTTTACGTATATATATATATATATGTGAGATCGAACATACATAATAGTAGTTGTAGAAAATAAGAGGTCTGTTCCAGATACGAAATGTCGTGTTTACAAGTAAAAGAGAAAGCAAAGTTTGAGATATGTCTTATAGAAAATAGTTGTAAGCGGAAATTTAAAGAGATAGTACGTATGTATGTGTGCGATGGTTACGTCGAATACATACTTATACAAACATATCCATATATATATATATATATATGTGAAATAAGTACATAAAAGTAAGTACTTTGTAAACGATCTTCCACAAGTTTTCTTAATCTTTTTGATGCGCGGAAGTTGGTAAAACGTATATGAACTTTTCTTGCGGTTGACCAAATTGAAAGATCTATTTTCTTTTTCTCTCTTTTTCACATTGTTTCTCTTTTCTTTTCTCGAGGGTAGTAAAACGACAAGTGGATAGTATCAAAAAAAACGAAAAAAAAGAAAAAATACGATCGTAGGATCGTAGAAAAGTGGGAGTAAAAAGAATCGAAAAGTCGACCCTGCTATTACCACGTTTTCTACGAAGGGATCAGCGTGCAGCATTGGCTCCACGACGGAATCTTTCCTCTTTTATCTTTCTCTCTTTGCCCCTTTTTCGTTTTGTCTCCTTTTGTCCCTTCTTCTCTTTCTCTCTCTTTCCCCCTTTCTCTTTTTTTTGTCTTTGTCTCGTTCTATCTCGAACAACGTTAAAAAGGGAGCATCTCTCCTCGGCACCGTTCGCTGTTTTCTCAGGAGGGAGCAATTTGAAAGGCAATTTGTGCGTTCGTAAGAACGATCGCGATTACCGGTAGAGCGGGACTAATGATGATGGCGAAGGTTCCTCTTCTTTCTCCCTTTATTTCTATACTCACTTGATGCTCGGTTCCTCGCGTGTATGAGGTAAGAAGAGACAGAGGGAAGAATTTCGGTAGGTATACGGTTTATTCGTTACATTTTTTCGAATAACTTTTCATACGAGATCTACCTACAGTATTATTTTGTACAATGTTTTTTTCTTTTTAATCCATTTGATTACTGGCTACTCCTTTCTTATTTGATAATTATTGCTATCGAGTATTTTTGTTGTCTTATGTAAAAGTTTATTTTTAAGTAGTCTCATTTAATAATGAAATCATTAACGATCACTTTCGATAAATAAAATCATATAGAGGTGTTGACAATATGATTATACGATGATTAAACAATACATGGTTATTCGTTTTACAAACAAAATTTCAGTAAATTTATATTTTTAAAAAAGAATAATACGTTTTGAGGATGTTGTTACTTTCATTCAGATTACTTCATAAGTTTTCTTTAATTCGATATTGATTTTCTATTGCTAGTTTAATTTTGTTTCGTGACGATAAACATAGAAATGATGACAAAGATGATGAGAAATTTTCAATTTGTATTAGTTAGTTTTAACGAAAATTACTCGTTTGTCGGAAGAGACTCGAATTAGTTTTTATATTCGTATCTATAGATCGAGAAAACCAGTTTCTTTATAGAATCTCGATGGTATAACATGTACGCGAAAGGGAGCAGTGAAATTAATAATCGCTATGGAAAAACTTGCCGGATTGGTCTTTAACGAGTTATAAACGCCCCGACCAAGCAACAGCAATAACTGACCAATAAGAATGAAGTACGAGCCAAAGTGTAACCGAGCATTAGTAAACGATGTTATTTATGTGTCCACTAGTACGTCGTTGTAAATTTCACTCGTTTTCGTCGAACCAACTAAACGTAATTTCCTTCTATTTGCGAGAGAGTCGTACACGAGTTCTCTTCTTACTAAAAAGAAAAGAGAGAAACAGAAAGAGAGAAAGAGAGATAGAGAGAGAGATAGAGATAGAGAGATAGAACTTTAACACACACCTGACATTATCTCTTTCTTATCTTTTTTTCTCAACCCTAATAGAGGCAGGTCCACTTTTCGTTGTCGCTTTCACCGTTATTATCATCGAACGATTTATCGAATCGCTCGGAGTTATCGGCAAAGCCGTCGCGTAGCCTTTGTAATTGTATCGGCTTAACTCTTTAAATTCGATATGTCTGTATGCGAGTGTGTTAGGTTTTCTTATGTTAAGATGAGCTTCGGCAGATAAGAAATATAAAAGACCCTTCTTTAATGAAATTATAAGCAATGACTACGTCTCTTATCTTTTTAGATTAAACTCAAGTCGATGTATCGAATTATTTTGTTATCGAAGAGCTTCAATATGCGTGCTAAGACTATTAAGTATTGTTATCGGATATTATTTTTAATCAATTTATTATACAATATATACAGGATGATTCTGGGAACTGGGACGATATATTTCTATTTTGTTTTAAATAAGAATAAATCATAACACATCATAAGTTCCGATGAGAAAGTTGCTTATTTTGTGCACGAATGCACCGGATGCACCCGCTAGATGTAATTGACTTTTGGTTAGTACTTCTATACGCAAAAAAATAAAAGATATTAATTAATTAAGAAAACAATTGTGGATACCATTAAAAAATAATGTCCAATTGTATTTGCCGGGTGCATCGATGCATCCAGGCAAAAAAAGAAATAAGATAATAGAAAATTTAGTTTTGTCTATTTTTATTTTAAAAACAAGAGTAACAACCTCGTCCTAGTTTTTCTAAATCATCTTGTATATACTGTCTGTGTGTGAAAAGTTAATAAATCATAAAGAAAAGATAAATAATAAAAGGTAAACATTCGAGCTTTGAAATTCGATCGAACGAATACTCACTCCATCTTCCTCTTCTTCTTCTTCTTCTATTTTCCAAACGAATTGATTTTAACACATACTTCGCTATTCGAGTCTTCTCGAATTGCAGGTGAAAGTAGGAAAAGAGATAGGAAGGTATACGCGAAAAGATTGGTAACTTTGTTTGATGATCATTTCGAGTAAGAGAAAGATGTACGAGTTAAAGTAATAGAATAGAAGAAAGATTCTTTCTTTCAGTTCGTTGGAGAAAAATCATCGACGAATTGGGAGCATTGCCCGACCCGACGACCCACTTTCTTCCATCGTCGCGTTTCGTCCGTTTTTCAATTTTCGATTTAACCGTTTTCACCGATAAAGTAATACTGGCCATTCATCCTAACTCGGGGTGGGAACGGGAAAGGGGGTAGAGGGAGGGGTGGGGGGTTTTAAGGGAAAAATGCAGAAACGACGTGCGAGGAGAATGAGAAAAGAGAGATGGTTGGAGATGAAGGTTGAGAATGAAGAGGTGGGTTCTTTCATTACGCATCGATGCTCCGCCTCTTGTGCTTTCTCTTTCTCTCTCTCGCTCTCACGTCAGTTGAATTTTTTCGTTCCTCTTGCACACACCTATCTCAACGACATGCAGGCCGGTAGAAGAGGACTAGACGAACAAAGCTCGGCGATTGGACCGATTGCCATAATGGAAAAAGCGAGGACATATGAGATAGAAAGAGAGAGAGAGAGAAAAAACATGTGTGTGTAAGAGAGAGAGAGAAAAGTGAAAAATGTGTGTAGGAAAAAGAAACGATATCTCGTTCCGTTTCACAGGAACGATTCTTTTGTCTTTCGTATTTGCAAATAATCTTTCCGGCTGCCTTCGTTACTTGTCACATCGTTCATACTTGGATATGTGTATCGAAGTCCTACGTTCTTCGTAGAGAAAGAGAGGATAGGTAAAAGAAAAAAAAAACAAATAAGAGTACACCCCGATTTATCCCTCGTCGTCGTCCGTGAATTTTCCATCTTTATTTTCCGTTTCTTCTTTCCCCCATTTGTTTCTTCTTTTTTTTATATTTACAAATTCCTTTCTTCTTTCGATATAGGATGAAGATAGTACTAGGAGTAAAAAGAGAAAGATAAAGAAAGCATTAAGACGCGTAAAACGCGAATGAGGAAAATACGTTCATCGAGATAGAAAAAAATTGGAAGTAAGAGGAAAGAAGGGTAAAACAATAGTCGAAGTAAGAGAGAAGGTCTGCCAATGGTGGTGGTCCGCCAGACACGTGGGGGAATACTTTGAAACGTGAGGGAAAGAGAAAGTAGAAAAACAAAGAAAGAAATAGTGAAGGAGGAGGAGGAATAGAGAAGAAGAGGATTCCAAGAGACAAAACACCCTGTTCACGTTCGTACGGTACCTCGCCGGTGAAATTGTTTTCTTTCCTACCTTATCCCTCTCTCCCCCTTCCCGTTCCCGTTCCTTAGACATCCTAGGTGAAGATGGTGTTTTTCGCAAAAAAAGAAAAAAGAGGAAAAACCTACAGGGGAAAGTCGACTAAAGAGGATAACGTCGCGAAGCTTCTCGAATCTTATCCTCTATTTCATTCTCACTCATTCTACTTTTTTTTTCTATCTCCTTTGTTCATCCCATACAACTTTTTTTTTGTTCCCTCCATTTCCTTTCTACGACGTATAGGAAAAACGAGACGATCGAACAATATGCACCTAACGCATCCCGTCGAAACCGAAGGACGCGCGCAATATCCAGAAAAGAGGAAATGAGAGACGAAGAAGGTGGTGGAGGGCTGTTGAGGTATGGGGAATGGTGATGCTTAGATTTTCGAAGGAGGAAAATATCCGATAGTCTCGGACGTGAAAGCAACTTTCAACAATTTTTCGGCAAAATGTTCTTCCACGTTTTTGTGTTTTTTGTTTTCTTTTTTCTTTTTTCTTTTGCTTTATTTTCTGTCTACGTACACGCGTTTATTCCTTTTTATCTCTATTTTCGATAGACGTACACATACATATATATATATATATACACATACACATAGATGTACGTGCGTACACATATATACGTAGAAAGATATATCCGCCGACTGGAAGACACGAAAGGCACGAAAGAGGATGCCCATTCGCACGGATGCACGTTTTATGGATGTAAATGGTGGCGTATGGGGCTGAATTTAAAATCGAAGTATAAGTTACGCTCGTTGAACGTAAGTCGATAGGGCCAAAGTTCCTTTCCTTTTCTCTCTCTCTCTCTCTCTCTCTTGTTCTTCTAAGAGAAAGTGTACTTTCTATGCTTCTCTTTCTCTTTCCCTTTTTCCTTTTCTTTTTGTTTTTACTCCTTGTAGTCGTTCGTTTTGTTCACATCCACTGCATACAAGAAGAAAGAACCAAAAAACAAAAAAACGGATATCGAATTTACGAGAGCTCCGTTCGAAGCTTAGCTTTCTTTCTTATAGCGTAAATTCGATCGATTTCCAACAGTGATGGTGATATCACATTTATAAACGAGTCTGCGTTTTACGATTATTTCGCGATTCGTGTGATCTCTTAAAAGATCGGGAAGAAGAAAAGGATAAACGATTTGTAAGATCTTCCACGTGTTTTCTTCTATCAACCCATGAGCGTGTTTTGAAATTCCATCGGGAGAGAAATTATTCCTTCAAAAAGAAAAAAGAAAGGAACGAGTATGAACGAAGTGGGAGTAGGGGGGGGGGGTGAAGGAGAGAAAAGAAAAAGTAAATTTATTCAACTACTTTCTTGTCTCTCTTACATTTTTCTCTTATTTTTTATTTTTTTTTTTTTCTCGAATATATTTACATACCTAGGAAAGACATAAAGTCAGTTAATGTATTCGGTAACACGTAGTTTTTAATCCATTCTGTAATCTATGGGGATCTTACATGCAGCTGTATTATACGAAAGGAGGAGAAAAGGAGAAGAAGTTTCGAAAAGCTGGATCGAGATCGTAACACAAGAAGAGAGAGAGAGTGAGAGAGAGAGAATCATAGAATTTCGAAGTTTCAGGGTTTTACGCGGATGAATTTAAACGGATCGACGTAGGGTCTCTGGATTTCTTCTCTTTGTCCTTCGAAATTGCGGTCCACGGAGCGGATTTCAGTTCGGTTCGAATAGGTCACCAACGGCCTACATGCTCGACCCGAGTCCTGTTCAGGACCGTAGATCTCTGCGTCTCGATTGTTTTATTTCCGAGAGAGGGTGGTCGTCGAAGCATCGTCCAGAACAATAGTCCATTTCAGTGGATACGAGGCACACATTGAGCTCGTTCTTCCACGCTATGTTTCTTCTCTCTCTCTCTTTCTATCTATCTTTCTTTCTTTCTGTATCGTCGTTGTGTCGTGCTTGCACGAGAACAGTTCTTCTTCTCCTCGTCGTAGTCGTCGTCGTTGTCCTCGTGCATCGCGACCTCTTCTTTCCTCTTTACTTTTCTTTTCTTTTCTTTTCTTTTCTTTCCTTGTCTCGTCTCGTCTCTCGCATCTTCTCTACTTTCTTTTTCTTCTTTTTGACTTTATTTATTTCTTTCTTTCTTTCTTTCTTGCGTGCGACAGAAGGAACGAGAGGAGACAAGCAAGCAAGCAAGCAAGCTTTCGCAAGTAGTGCTTGCGTGGGCAACTCGTTCGTTCTCTTCAGGGCCCCGATATCGATCGGGGTCAGAGCGAGAAAATGATCGTGAACGTTTCACCGTTCGATTTAGATCGTAGGTTCGTTCGTTCGTTCGTTCCTTCCTTAAGCTTACAATGTACTTCTACTAGAGAACGGTAAACATTCTTCTATCCTTCCTTCCCTTCTTCTTATTCCGCTTTCTTCTTCTTCTTCTTCTTCTTATTCTTATTCTTCTTCCCCGTTTCTTTCCCCACTACTTCTTTCTACTCTTACACCAGCTCCTTACTTCCAGAAGATTCTGCAAAGCATATTTCGAGGAGCTGGTGGTCTCGGCACGAACCCCGACGCGTTTAGCATATTTCGAGAGACGAAAGAGAAGAAAGTCGATCTCTACTTATACCTCTATCCCTCCCCCTCCCCCTTTCTCCTCCCCTCACGACCCGTTATCCTTCTACGAGTCTATTTTCTTCTCTCCTCCCAGAGTATCTTCACTGCATGCTCACGATCGTCGATAGAACGAAGTTTTGGTGTTTCTTAGCTTACAAAGTCAAACAAAAGTTAAGCGATATATCTATCTGGCAAATAGAACTAAAGAGAAAAGGGTGGTGAGGTATCTATCTCGGTTTCGATTCAAATAGTCTCGATTTAATTTCGAATGAAACGAATGACGAAGGAAAATGAGATTTTTTATATTCTATTGTGTCCGAGAAAAGATTTCATTTGGTTTTTGTGTAATATCAAACGTCCGGTTAAAGGGAAGGTAACATAGAAAAGTAACACAGAAAGGTAAAGAAAAATATAAAGAAAAAATGATATGTTAAATATTATAATTACGAATCACAAAGGTTAGCTAGTCTTTTCTGAATTATTCGTTTGTTGTTTCTGCATTTTACATTTCTTCTATTACGAAATTAATTATGGAACATTATATACAAACTATTTACCGCGTATACAACGCAAGCGTGTAATTTTTATTATTTATTAACTTTTTCCTTTTTTTTTGTTCGTTCAATAACGCGTCCGATTTTTTTCACGTTGCATAGGAGGATAAATCCGTGTTGTCAGATTGAATATAGTAATCGTAAATATTATGCAGTAGAATGGTGGCGGGAGGGAATTGTTTCTTCTAACGAGTCCATTTATTTTTTCTTTTTCTATTTCTTTTCTTTTCTTTTTTCGTTCTTTCTTTTGCCGTTTGTTTCGTTTTGACTCGTTAGGTGGGAAATATCATTTACATATACGTATGTAGGTAGGTATGCGGAAACGAGAAAAGGAAGGAATGGTTAAACGCATCTGGGTCAAAATTTCATAAAGCTCGGAGAGCAGTTGTACATCGTAGGAAAAGAATGCCAAGGCCCACGACGATGGTGGTAGCAAATTTTCGAGGATGAAAGTGGTTACTTGGGCAAAACAACGGCTTCTGGAAAACAACTGGGTCAGCGTGGTGGTACGTCGTCTTTTCGTCCCGCTACTTTTCCTTCTCATTCTCTCGTGTGTTGGTTATATTACACAGAAAAAAAAAAAAAAATAAAAAAGTTAAAAAAAAGAGAAAGATAAAAAAAAAGAAGATGAGAGAGATAACAGATTTTACCTACCTTTCCTACCTGTCATGAGGAAATCCTTCTCCATTTTTAACCACAGTTGCTAAACTATTATTCCAACCGAACTTTCGATATAAGGGAAATTATATTACGAAACCGCTAGGAGTTTTGTTCCACTTCCGTTATATTATCTAAAACTCGGATGGGAAAAAAAATTCGAAATATTCGAGAATACCGAGAAAATGTGAAAAAGATCGATGACCCTAATTAATATTTTCATTTTGTAGTATGCCGAGTAAATTTAACCGATTCCGTTATTCATTGCATTCGCAATAATATTCACCAAATATTTCGATACGTTTATTGAATATTTTATTATTTCTCGGTTATCAGTTTAAAGAATCGTATTTCGACGTACATTCGTTACGATTATTCTCTATCTATCTCTCTTCCTCTTCCTCTATTTATCT
>NW_014569565.1:498600-513103 GCF_001313835.1 Polistes canadensis | reverse complement strand
TATATATATTATACGAGAAATAATAATCAAATAAATAGAAGGAATTTCATTAAACAATGCTAAAAGGAGGAAATAATTATTAATGTATTTTCAGATAATCAAGATAAATGTATCTTTTTTTTTTATTCAGCAATTACACGTCTCGTGGAAGAATTACTTCAGTAAAGATAACGATATTATAGATCGTAATTACGTTGAAATCAAAGCTACGTATAAATAAGGCACCTTATTCGACCCACGTTTCAAATTATTCCGAAATCACTCTTTCTCGATCCTAGTGGGCTATCATCGATTTTTTTCCCTTCTGGTTTTTCTTTCTTTTTTTTTTTTTTTTTCTAATAACGAACCATTTTTTCATTAGGACAGATTGAAGAACCGAAATGGACGAACGCTTAGCCGATTATGAACGCATTCCGAATCGGTCGAGCCAAATTAGAACGAATCATGGGATGGTTGTAATAGTAGTAGTAGTACTAATAACAGTGGTAGGTACTTTTGATGGCAAGCATCGATATTTCGATTAAAGCATAAAAGGTATTTCCTCTTCACATATCATTCAGCGATCCATCACCGACTTACATATTCCACAATACGATTATTAATCATTTTTGTTTTCCGTACTCAAACATTTCTGTATATTTTTCTATGTATATATATGTATATCTACATATACAATACGTAGATCTATTATTTATAACATTTCGAAAAGTACGTTTGTAAGTCCATTTCAATTGATACGTATATATTCCGATTGTGATTTTAAATGAATACTCTGACAGTCAATGGCATTGCAATAGAGGAAATAAAAAAAAAAGAAAAAAAGAAAAAGAAAGAAGAAAAATTCTTTGAAAAATCGTCGAGACACGAGAACCGGAAAGAGAGCGTTATAAAAAATTCACGAGGAATGGAAGACCCGATACCGATGTTGGGGTGGTTTCATGATGTAGCCACCGATAAGCGATGCCATTTAACTTTTAAATATCGTTCGTTAGAGGATCTCGAGAAAAGCGAGCTCGCAAATTTTAATGGTTATCCAAAGGATGATAGAAACGATGAGAGAGAGAGAGAGAGAGAGACAGAGAGAAAAGATGAGGGTGACTGAAGTGCAGATGTGTAGAGGAGAAAGGGAAGGATCGATTTACTAGTAGTAGTACTAGTACCAGTAGTGCTAGTACTATCAGTAGTAGTAGTAGTAGTTAGGCTGCTACGCTGATTGGAGGATAATCGTGAGTGAGGAAGGAGATCAAGAGCGACGGAAGTCGAACGCGAGCATCTGCAGTTCATTGAGCTTGGTCACGATTCTCAAGTGGCCCTTTCGTGTTCGATCCGTGGACTTGGTCCGTCCGCGAATCTCTCTCTTTTTCTCTCTCTCTCTCTCTCTCTTTCTTTCTCTGTCTCATTCTTCCTCTCTTCTATTCTATCTTTCTCTTTAACCGACAAAACAATGGCGTTTTCTCGGTGCCGCGGAGTCACTTAACCCCGCGCTCGCGCGCGCGTTCTGTGCATTGGCTCGAAGCAATCTCAGATAATTAATAGCCCCCCCTTGTCTCGATCGATCGGATACGACACCAACGTTCCTTCGAACGGAACACAATGCTACGGTAATTGCTTTATACTTATTACCCGCTAGCCCGTTTACTCGGCCTCCGTTTACCCTTTTATTCTCATTCTCTTTTTCTCTATCTGTCTTTTATATCTATCTCTTTCTACATTCTCTATTGCTCTTTCTCTCTCTCTTTCTTTCTTTCTCTTTCACTTTTGTTTCTCGTTGCCACCGTCGTTCCTTCCCAGTCAAACCAACCTAGGTAGTTACATTGTGTTCCATAAAGAGCGGAAGGAAAGCCTGTGCATATACATAAATCCGTGCCTTGTACGAAGTGTCTCGAGACACGCGTTAAACGACACTAATATCGATCTACGATATCTCTTATAACCACTTTTCTTCGTAAGTGATGTAACATGTTCTGTCTCGTAATCTTATTCGAATAAAATTAATCGTATCTGGACAATGCGACTATCTATCGTTCATATTTTAACCAACGAATTATGATCTCTGACGTAGGTGTATTTTATATTATAATAACGTATGACCGGTGCCGAATCTTTGTTATATTATCTATAGGTTTCGATAATCGTTAAAGGTCATTGTAGATGGTCGTCTCGATTATCTACTTATTGAAATTCTAATCCTATCGAATATCTATCTATCTTATAACCACATTCGATTTACATATAATCGTATTAATTAGGGAAGATATCTATCGACTATTATCGTGGGAGTTGTACAAGATCAACGAGATTCGAGAGAATAATATGGAACTTAGATATATTACTCGTTTGTACTTTCGTGACACCCCGTATATGCATAGATATATTCGTGCACCGGTACGCCCATACCGACGGCTCCCACGCGACCATGGAAAAAGCTCGTTACCGTGACTATCCACCTCTATTCTCTTTCTCTCTCTCTCTTTCTATAGACTCGGTCCTTCTACTCCTTCATCTTCTTTCTTCCCTTTCTCTCTTTCCTTAACCCTTCTTCGTCTTTCTCTCTTTCGCGTTCAATTACACGGCTAAGGTAATGATTGATACGCGAGCTTATCGTGAGCGTGCAATAGCCAAGATGCATTTCATGCCTCTCTTTTTCCCTCTCTCTTCCTCTTCCTCTCTTTCTCTCTCTCTTTCACTCTCTTTCTCTCTCTTTCACTCTTTTGCTTCCCAATATCCGAGACGAAGTACATTCATGCTAGAAATGTTCTAACTTACACGATTCGTCTATGTATCTTCATGTACCATTACATAACCACATACATCTATACGTATGTAATACATAAATACGTTTAACATCGACACATAGTGATAGCAAACGAACATCGATCTTCGATTTATGAGCCAGCCACTCGGTTGCTTTTAACCGTGCGAGAAAATGTGATAGAAGTAAATTTATGTCTATTCGTATGTGCCCTAGATCGTCAACAAATACTACGAAGATTCCAGAGAATAACACGCAGTTAATCATTCTAATTGAAAAAGTTATCTTTTCTTTTATCTTTTGCGTACGTATTAATTTTTAATTTTTTTTTTTATTGAATATTATTATATATATACGCTATCTGTTATCTTGTCAACGGCCTAGTCCACGTTGTTGGATTATTAGTTTCTGTCAGATTACTAAAGTCAAGCAATGTGGGTTAGTAAAATGGATGGGGTGACTCTTTTGGAAAAACAAAAAATTGTATGCTTGTTGACTCCAGAGAGGTGGGTAAATAAACGACGAACCTCTTTGATAGTATTGGATAGGTATGAGAAGGTGTTCGTAGAGGAATAACCCAAACTCGTAAAAAGGGAAAGCAAAAAAACACACGATCCGTTATTTATTTTTTAGTTTTCTTTTTTTTTTTTTTGGACGGTGGGTAGAGAAAGAGGATTTTTTTTTTCTTTTGTGAAAAAAGAAATATTTAAAGCATTTAGTCTCTTGCTATTTTTTTTGTTTTGTTTTGATCGAAAGAGCTTTGATCGAAAAATAAACACGTCGCGACTTCGATTCGATTATTGAATATACTCAATAAAGATAGAGAGAGAGAGATATATATATAACTTTAATAAAGTTTTCCCTCGAAGTATCTCACAATTAGAACCCCTTTCAGGAACAATAAAATAATTATTTTAAATGCATATTTATTTTTTCTTTTGATAACGTTACTTACATCTTCGAAAGGTACGCAAGAAAGGAAGAGTGAGAGAGAGGAAGGGAGGAAGAAAAGAAGGGAAAGGACAGACAAGGAGGGGAACGTAGGCAGATTAAATTATAAGTCCACTTAACAAAGTTTGTTCCGAATAAAACGGTAAATAAGCCTGACAAATCCAATCGAACGATCGTAAAACTAAGTTTCTCGAAGGTATTAAGAAGCGTTTCCATCCCTTCCCTCTCTTTCTCTCTCTCTCTCTCTCTCTCTCTCTGTTTGGGTCGTTCCTTTCTAGACTTCATTGGTTCTCCTCTTTCTTCTTTTGATTTATCTTCGTCTCTTTGGTCTTCTTATCGATCCTTTGAAAACTATTTTGACGTATATTGTAAGTTCAGTTGGCAAACATTCCTATCCTAGCAGTGCGTGTTCTCGAGAAGTTTTCCCATAAGACTAGGAAACACCTGGTAAATGGTGCTTATCCGAAACCGTAATCGGTGTAACCGATTCGTATTTAAACAAAATACACACTGGATCTTAGTAAGACGAGAAAAAAGAAGTTTCTCGTAAAGTTGATCGTTCAACGAGCTTCGACACGACCCTATGTGTTCATGCGACCTCCTCCCTCCCATAAAGGGCGATTACTTATGTACCCTTCTGCTTCTTTTACTTCTACTTTTATACGTCTCCTTTTTTCCAACTTTGTGTTCAAAGATAAAAAGAGAAAAAGGAACGATGGAAAATAGTGGATAGAAGAAAGTAATAAGAAAAAAAGAAAGTAAAATACCGAAGAAGAAGAAGAAGAAGAAAAGAAGCAACGAGTTTCAAAGATCAGTATTTGTCGTCAGACTTTATTGCACGTTCCTTCTTCTATCTTAATTTATTTTCTTTCTTTTTTTTTCTATCCTTTACTTTAACTTACCTTACGAACGAGATTATCGAGAGTAAGACTTAACTCGAGTTAGCGTGCCCTACGTAAAACCTTTTTCCTGCTAAATAAAATGAATCGTCGTTGAAAGATATGTAAATGGGAGAAAACAAATGAGAGAAAGGAAGCAACAACCGTTCGAATAGCAATGAGATGGATTCATGGTGTATGGCGTCATAATCAGTGGAGAAGGGTACCGCAATTACCGTACCTGGTCAGTCGATAGTAGTAGGTATGCGAGCAGATTGCGTTACCGTAATTGATTAGGTAACGGTAATTGCCGGTAATTAGAGCATCGGTAGTAGTAACGCGTGGTGCGTTGCATCTCTCTATGTTCCGACAATTTGAAGGGTGCTCTCTCTCTCTCTCTCTCTCTCTCTCTCTCTCTCTCCCTTTATCTATTCTCTCTCTCCTTCTCTCCTTCTCTCCTTTTCTCCTTCTCTCCTTTTCTCCTTCTATCCTTCCCCCTTTTATCTCTTTGTGTTGCAAAATCATGTCGTAGAAATTTCCAACGAGATCATCGAATCATACGACGATATCTAATTGACTTTGATTGCACTCTTTTCAAATGGAATCGTAAATATAGTAAATCGATTGTTATTCGATCAATAGATCTATCATCTATCTCGAATTATTATCTTGATAACGAAGAAATTCCATATCCATCGGAATTATTCGTCATATCGTTGATTGGAACACTCGTGGAAAAAAAAAAAGAAAAAAGAAGAAAAAATAAGACCGAGCTTATTTTATATTTGTTCACATTCGTTTTATTGATGTTGTTTTCTTTCTTTTTCTCTCTTATTCTATCCTACTTTCTTTGTTTCTCTATATTTATCTCTATTTCTCTTTCTATTACTGTTCTGATAACGAATTAAAAAAAAAAAAAAAAACGCAATAAAGAAAGAGGAAATAATTAAAGATTTTACCTTTTGGTCTCCTTTACTATAGATTCGTATAATAAAAATATTCCGAATAAATGTAAAAGGAAAATGTCTATATTATTTCGTACAATCTCGTGAGCATATCGGTTATTGTATCTCTTTTTTTTTTTTTTTATGTATGTTCTTTGCAACGATCTTCCTTGGATGAATGATATCAGGATTTTGCAGATTAAAATTTCCGCGCTTTTGCATTTCGAAATAAAAGCAAATTCTTTTTCATGTATTTGTATGTAGTCTCTTTTCCCTCTAAAAAAAAAAAAAATATTCCAGACTCCGCAGATATGTATTTCAATATTTCGATGACCGCTTCTTCTACGTCTAATTACAAGATATCCACTTGTATTTCGTTGGCAAGTTTTTGTTCATTCAAGATATATCTTTTTTTTCTTTTTTTTTCTTTTAAGAAGGTACTAGATATCCAAATGGAAGGAAAGAGCCATCATTGGCAGTCGAAAAATCCGTCTTATATACTTGAAAGGAAAATACCATCTACCCCCCCTGTGCAAGTTTCTCTTTCATCTCTTCAAGTCAATTCGTTTCTCTCCTCCCTCTTCTTCTTATTCTCCCTCAAACAGAATCGATGTTGTATACTACATTCTTTGATCATATCGAGCATCTCGTACCCACGAAAATAAGTCCACTCTTGTTACCTCATGATTTCACTGTTAACAATATTTGTTTTCTTTTCCATAATCTCTTGTAAATCAAATTGATATTGTCTAACTAATCGGTTGAAAAGAATTTACGTTATTAACAATTAAGATGTACACGCGAGTTCGATAAATTATATCTAGATAAAGAAACATCTTTAATATATTATTTAGAAGAGAAAAGGAATGAGAACTTGCAAAAAAAAAATAATAATATAACCACGCGTATCTTCGTTATTATTTTTCATATTGCAATAGAATGCAAATGTACAATGAACTGTGTTTGAATATTATTAAACGTAGTCGGTACTTGTAGATAACGTAGTTTCACCCTTTCGTCCCCCATTTCTCTCACTCTCTCTCACTCTCTCTCTCTTCTTCTATATGTATATATACGCATGTATATATCGTCATTCTCTATCGCTTCGCTTGAATGTAAACGCCCCAGTAGATGCGGCTTTAGTGATCGTTACTCGGTAATCTGGTCGAAGTCGAGTATCGCGTACGGATCAAGGATACTCCTCTAGTGCTAGTTGGAAGTGCATTAAACTGCACTTTACCATGGCTCTTCGGCCTCTCTGTATTATTATTGTCAGGCGTACGATAATCGACGTATTCTATATATATATATATATCTCTCTCTTTCTGTTTCTCTCTATCTATCTATTTCGGGAGATAGGATCTTAAGGTTGGACGAAACGATCCAGACGATCGTTCGAAATTCCACTAATAATTCTTGAATTTGTTTGAGAATCACGAGAGAGAGAGGGGGGTGGAGTGGGAGAGAGGTGGGGAAGATATCTCGATCTAGAAAGTTTGATAGAATTCAATTCCCCTTTTTGCATTTGTTCGGTCTCCTTGTTTCAAGAGGAAATTCGTTGGCTGGTTCTCGTCGTTTCTCGTTGGTGGACACGTAAAGTGAAAATAAATAGGAACGAAAAGGATAGAGAGAGAGAGAGAGAGAGAGAGAGAGAAGAGTTTATTGGTTCTCGAAGATTCGACGACGATTTTCGTTGGAAACGGAGAATAGTTTGAGAAGAGTAATTAAAAGAAGGACAAATTTAGGTATAATACTGGAAGCTTACCGGAGCTTTACAGAAACGAAATACAAATAACTAAGAGTGGATAGAAAGAAAAGAGAAAGAGAGAGAGAGAGAAATGTAGAGAGAATAGATGAAACTCGTAGATTAGAAATGGACATGTAAACCCTAACTAACGTGTAACCAGAGATCAGACTGTAGCTTGCGCAGTACATTGTATTACCTTTGTTTGCATTCGATTTCAAGTTCGCATGCCTTGCGAACATTGTACGTTCAGTCGCATCACAAACGTAAATGCGTTCCCTCTAATTATTATTGATCCGAATCTACGAACGATAATAGGCTTACATTTCTAATTGTTCCACACTTCCGTTAGCACAATCGTCCTTGTCGTATCACTCTCTCTTCCTGTTCCTCTTCCTCTTCCTCTTCATCCTCTTTGTGTCGTTGCGGTTCTCGATCGCAACAGTATTCAATGATGATCAAGCTTTACCGTGTAATGAAATGTCCATTGTTCATTTAACAATGTTAGAGTAAATTGTATTTTTTCGAATTTACATAAGATTCTAAGAGTTATTTATTTATTTATATTTAGAAAAATATTAAATCGGAAAAAGGAAATATAATATATATTTTTGTTCGAAAATAAGGTGAAAAGGAATACGCGTATATTAATTTATCATTCCAATTAATTATCGGCTATTTAAATATTTCCTTTCGTTTATGTTTCCGTATTTATTGATCTCTCTAATGTTAACATTTCGTCTTCAGTTAGGCAACTTATTTCTTCTACGTTGTTAGTTTGTCTCTAACAGTCGAGCTATGATCATAACGCCACAGTACCTCCAGCTGCGTATCATAGATAAAGATTTTGAAATCGTCATCATCCAGACAGGAGGATGATATACAGGACAGAGTAAAGATTAATCGAGTAAGTTTTTTTCTATGGTTATCATAAATCTAATGATAGTGTAGTAACATGTTTTTAAATATTTTACTTTCAAACACGATTTCCGTAAAAACGGGTTCTTCTCCAAAAATACATCTTATTATATATTCCTTTTTTTCGATTTAATTTAACATGTGGAATTACATTCAGCGTATTATCTGTAATATAATATATAAATCATTAGACATAAATAATATATATAATATATAATTAATTTTACACATAATAATTATTTTTATTTATATAAACTGGATAATATATTGTTTGAAAATGATTATTTAATGTAAACCTTGAAGGAAAACTTTAAAATAGATTTGTTTTTCGAAAAAGCGAAAGAAGATTAGCGAGAACGATAAGATCCGAAATAGATGACGAGATTTTACTCTTACAGTTGAATATACGTAATAGTCTTGGTTGTAAATAAGACGAAGTATAAGGAGAAAAAAACTGAGGAAAATAATAAGAAAATATATAAGTTTGAAGAAAACTAAAAATGGGAAAAAAGGATAGAAGAAAAAAGTCGTCGTCGTCGTCGTTGACGTAGACGCGTTGTTGCGGGTAGAAAGTTAAGCGCGTTTCACAAAACGGCAGGGAAATTCCTTTGAAGCCTCGTTTCACGAATAGAGAAATGAGAAAGGATTCTCTTTCTTTCTTTCTTTCTCTCTCTAATCCTCGGTTCTACGTTAGCGCATAGGGTGACATCCAGATCCAAGAGCTCAACCTTTAAACTCGAAGCAGCTTTCACCCTAAAGTCTTGCCGCGAGAGGTCCTGTCGACTCGGATCAAGCTTTTCTCTTTTTCGGTCTCATCTCTTTTCCTTTTACTATCCAACTGCATTTCGTCTTTTTCCCCAAAACTTTCCTTCTAGAATATTTCCTTGAAAATAGCTAAGTTAAACTCTCGAAGAAAATGAAACTCTTTTTAGATAGCCGTCCATTCGATAACTACAAATAACTTTACTCTTTTGAATCTTCAATTATTTCTTTTTCTACTGATATTAATATCTCTTTCTTTTTCTTTTATTAAACTTAATCAATTTTTAATTAAACTCGAGATACTAAAACTTCCGATAAAAAATAATATTCACTTAAAAGCAGAATCAAAGAGGCGTTACTTTATACTTATATATTAGTTTACGTTAAATAACTTGATATTTAAAGGAATTTATACTTTGAATCTTCTCGTACGTACAAAGAACAAGTAGAGAGAGAGAGAGAAAGAGAAAGAGAGAGAAGGAAAGAACAAAAAAGAAAGTTGTTTGGAGGATCGTTCCTTTTAAAAGAACCTTTAAGCTTCTATGTACATATGTATATAGTTAACTGTAAATAGGTTCTCTCAGCGAGCGGTAATAAGCGCTTATCTTTAATGCGATAGTAAAGGGCCCGCCGTTAACGCCATGAACAATCGTGCAAGCTGCCCGTGAGAACGGAAGACGTCACTCGGGGCGATTCGCTTCGAGAAGAACCTTTTAAATATCCTTTGATGGCTCTTTTTCTCTATCTCTTTATCTCTCTTCCTCTTATTTCTGTCCCCCACCCTCCACCCCCTATTCTTTATACACGTATCTTCTTCTTCTTCTTCTTCTTTTTCTTCTTCTTATTTTATTTTATATTTTTCTCTTCTCGTTACCTCAGGCGATATTCGCGCAAAAAAAAACATGGACAATACCGAGGCAAAGGGTCCCCCACGTTTTTTTTTCTTCTTCTTCTATTAAACATTTGTTATAATAGCACACACATTTTTTGTATTTTATCTCGATATTTTGTCGTATCGAATTTTTTGAAAAAAGAAAAAAAAAACGGAATACATACTTTTTAAAAAAGCATTCGAACAATATTGATTCCAAATAGACAATCAAATTGAAAGATTTTAGCTTTCTGATCCGAAGGCTATAAACATTCATTTTTCTCCGTTTTCCTTTTGGATTCGTTTAAAGTTACCACCGCAGCCAGCCAGCCGACTTCTCGTTTTGCTTCCTTCTCGCCATAGTGCCTTGTAAAAATTCGTTATGACACAGCGAAGCTTCATAAATTTCATCGATACACCTTTCCAATTCCGTTATTTAATTGACACGACCATTTTTATGGTTTCGACCTGCGACGTCGATCTGCCAGCGACAGTTTCTGAAAATTTCAATACGTCAAACCAGTTACGTTTTGATATTCCATATCGATAGATCAATTTTATACGTTGTGTTAACAGCTCTACTCCTTCTCTATCTCTCTCGTTTTATTTTTTTCATTTTTTTCGTATTTTCATTTTTTTTATTGCCAATCGTTCCACTTTTCCTTTCCTCTATATTTCTGTATCGTTTTATAATTACCTATTGTTTCTTATAGAAACAAAATGTTCAACATCAAAAATTGACATATACTCGACAATTTAATATTAAACGAAAAAAAAAAAACCTCGAAAGAAATATCGTCCGAATAAAATTGTATCACGTCGATCGTTGATCAGCGAAACGAAGTATCATGGAAAAATAAAATAAAAAAAAATAGAGGAATGGAAGAGAAAACGAGCGTGAGAAGAGCCAACCAAAAGAGAAGGAAAGAGAGAAAGAGTAAGAGAGAGAGAGAGAGAGAGAGAAAGAGGTTTTTTCTTTGGAAGTCAACGTATGGCGATCACGTACGCCTAATTTCAAGATCCAGCAATTTTCGAGAGTGTATCTTTCGCAAATTCGTTGAATAGAACGTTCGTTCGAAGAGTAGAAGATGTAAGAAAGAAATAAAGAAAGAAAGAAAGAAAGAAAGAAAGAGAAACGAAGGTCTTCTCGTATTCGAAAGGTTTGCTCCCAATTTGGCCGGCCCGAGAAAATCGTGATTCGTGGCTACTAGTTTTATCGAGCGTACTCTACGTACGGTTCCAATGTTTCTTTCTTTCTTTCTCTTTTCTACTCAAAAGTATTATAGATGAGATAGAAAGAGAGAGAGAGAGAGAGACAGGAATGGGATAGACGTCGAAGGAAAATACTACCGAACTACTAACGGACTACTAGCGATGGAAGAAAGAAAAACTTCGAGTATGGGAAAGGAAAAGAAACGAATGAAACGAAAGAGACGGAAAGAAAAAGAATAAGAGAGAAAGAGACATATGACTGAATACATTAGGAAAGATCCTATCGAAGAGTACAGGCCTGTTACCTGTGTTCTTTTCCTTCCAAATTGGAGACTGCTTCGTCGAGAACTCCCTGGAATACATTCTGATTCCTCTCGACCCTTCACGAGACTCTGCCAGAGAGTGACAAATGGTTCGGTCCTGAAAATGCTAGGTCGTTATATCATGTAGGGTACCTTCATCTCTTGCCAACCCCCTTCCTGCCCCAAACCTCTCTACCAACATACCACACGACCACCTCCGCACCTTGTCTCGAATCTTTCCTCTTTTCGAATATAAACGTATTTTCGAATGTTAAAACGTAAAGTTGGTGACTTATTTTTTCTTTTCTTTTCTTTTTCTTTTCACTCTCACCTGTTTTTTTCTGACGATGGGTGGGGACGATGGGTTAGGTGCGGTTTAAATGAGAGAGAATTTCGTGACGGACGAGCGGATCGATCAGCTCGGATCCGACATCGATCAAAGCAATAAGATCGCGAGCTAATCGCGTGGAAGTGGTAACTGACCTAGAAAGATGGTTCTCACTCTCTCTCTCTCTCTCTCTCTCTTTCTCTCTCGTCCATTTTAGAACTCATCCTAGTGGTGTATCGTCGAAGGTGCGAAAGAAAATAAAAAATGATAGGGTAGATAGAAAAAGATGGATGTAAAGTGAAAAAAGAAATAGATAGAGGAAGAAACAAAGAGAATCTTGGTGCAGGTGCATTAGGGTTTTTGTTCGCACATTATCTTCTGGCCTGGATGCATCGTCCGTTGTGTTGTGTTGTGTTGCGTTGATTATGTTGGTAGCGCGAGCGATGTAGTAGTAGTAATAGTGTGGTGGTGGTGGCTTTATGCCACGCCACGTACTATCTATAACCACTGCAATAATCGAGTTAACTTGCTTGTTCTTTTGATGTCAGGATGCATCTCGCGAGAATTCTCGGTGAAAAGAACCGCTGACGTTAATTATGTTTTTCCTGCGCCACGGTAAATGCGCTTTATCGCGTAATTATGGTCTCGAAGGGATTAGTATTAAAAATGATGCCGGTATAAAAATTGTCTCGCGAGTCTCTAACTCGTTAAATAATTTTGTTACATTTTTTTTCCCCTCCTTACTGCTTTTCTTTTTCCTTTTTCTTTTTCTTCTTCTTCTTTTCTCGAATTTTTTTTTGATTTGTTTGCTTTTTCTTTTCTGTTTCTTTTTTTCATTTTTCATCGTTAAGAATGAAAAGTATTGTAACGAGCGCGTTTTATTCTTTCATTTTAAAAGAATTATTACTAAACTTTACTTTTGGGAAAACTGAAGAGAACAAGAGTTGAAATTCTTCGATAGGTTCTAGATTTTATATTCGTTCGAGAACACAAAATACGCATAGTCAAGGTTTTATATGGGATCCTTTGAAAAGACAATAGAACGCTAATAAAAGTTTGCTCTCTTCAGTGTGCGATAAAGCTCCCTTTTCGAAAGCAAACTCCAACGAAGCAAAGACGACGAACATGAACGACTAACACGAACCAAAGACACAACAACGAGAGGTACTCGGCTCCGGTTCATCAAAGTTTGATCTACTGACGCAAAGAACGAGGCTATGTCTTCGATAGAATCTTACGGAACTTTGGTCGGTGGTAACACGTTCGAATGTGTTAAACTTTGGACTTACAAAGAAAAAATGCTATTTCAATGAAACGCGAGAAAAAAGAGAAAATGAGAAGATGGGGAATGGGAGATTGTTCAAGGAATCTTGTTTAAAAGCGTGAACTCTCTCTAAAGTCAATTTTGTTCAGTAATAGAAGAGCGAGTGTTACTTCAAAAGTAAAAAGTGTGTTGATTATATATTATATAAAACACAGAAGAGAAGAATTAATTAAGATATGAAGAAAAAGTAAAATAGAATAAACTACAGGTACAGTGAATCACAGCAATATTCATGTGTGTGTGTGTTACTATTGTAAATTTAAAATAATTCATATCTGCTTGTATAATGCGATGTTTTCTAATTGTTCTATTAAATTTGTATTAGATCATTAAGTATGAAACGTTTGATTATTTGAAATCTTTTCAGTTGGAATTTGGATATTTTATATTTAATGATCTTATAAATTGATATAAATATAATTGATAAAGAATATTTTATTGTAAGAGATATGTCTTTTTACTTTTCCTTTTACGGATTCGAGTCACTTTTTTTCGAACACCTAAAACATCTATCCTATACTACCAAAGAGGTCGTCGACTTTTTACTACCGCCCCTCCGGAATCAACAGTACACGGTTTTCGTTTTTTCGAACGGGTTTACCCATCCAATTTACTGACCGTTTCTACGTTGCTTGACTTTAGCGATCTGACGAGACTTGGTAATCTAACGTGGCTAGATTGTTGACTTATTGTTAAAAAGATGTATAATTTTATATAAATGATTAACAACAAAAAATAGATCTCAGCAGAATATATCAAATTATTTCAGAAGCATTATAAAATGGAAAATATAAAGGGTCCATTCGAATACTACTTACAAAAATAATAATTGTATTTTTTTTATATCTTGTGTAAATACGAATACTCTTGTGAAACCAATTTTGTGTTATCATTTATTTAAAATTATATTTTTTCTGCTATAAAATTTGCATTAAATTAAAAGTTGTGAATATTCCTAAAATAATTAACTGTGTATAAAAATTTAGAAAGTATGCATTACAAATATAAATCTCAATTATATGAAAAATTACATATAAATCAATTATCGAAAATTTTTACTATGGGAGGCAGACACGAATATATACCTGTAACACATAATAAATATATATTACAGTAAATAATAACGCTTTTACATCGTGTTTGAAAATTTATTGATTTTACGATGATATAAACATACATATCATAATCGATAAAAAGATTTGTCATTATATTCAACAAGATATGGGGTGGTTAAAGAATGACGAAAGGAAAGGGTAGAAAAGTTGTGGGCGGAGTAGTGAATCCATTATGGCGTTGTCGGTGAGACTTTAAAAGGATATCCTAACAGGAAAGAAAAAGAAGATCGTCAACGAACTTGAATCGAATAAACATGCAGAGAAAGAACGTTCCAAGCTCTGAAAATTAATGTCCTCGTGGAAGAGTCGAGTGGGATCCCCCGTCGAGACGAAACTGCCCTTTAAACTCCAACGGGCGACCCTTTTCGAGATTCTTTTCTCTATCTCTCTTTCTCTCTCTCT